>NC_086105.1:126563695-126933695 GCF_963921235.1 Mobula hypostoma | reverse complement strand
GACATGTGTAAAAAAGGCCCGAAGGATCATTGTGGACCTGAGTCATCCCAACCACAAAATGTTCCAGCTGCTACCATCCAGGAAACGGTATCACAGCATAAAAGCCAGGACCAACAGGCTCCGGGACAGCTTCTTCCACCAGGCCATTAGACTGATGAACTCACGCTGACAGAACTGCATTTCGATGTTATATTGTGATACATACTATTTATTATAAATTACTATAAATTGGACATTGCACATTTAGATGGAGAAGTAACATGAAGATTTTTACTCCTTATGCATAAGGATGTAAGTAATGAAGTCAATTCAATTCAATATCATGTCCCCGATCCCCCGACAGCCACAAATGCTTCCCTAACCAATGCTCATTCCTCCTCTTTTTGTCTTACTACTTTCCAGATATCATTTGAAGACCCTGCATTCAGGAACATTGCTGCCTAGTTTAGAGCCATGTTTCAGTAACAACCACTTTTAATACAGGTCCTTATTACTGGAAATTAATTTATTCAAGCTTTTAAAATTGCAAATTATTTCAACACTTTTTAATACTGAAAATATCTTCCACTGACAGATTTGTTTCAGGGATTACATACAACAGTCATTATCTATGCCAGCCTGTTCAGCAAGTATAATTTGAATGACAAGCATTTTATCTAAGACAGCAAATAATATAACATTTTTCTCTATGGAATTCTGAAACACTGTCTACCATTCAGCTGAGCAATTAAAAGCAAATTAATCATGAAAGGTGGTGTTATTTATTCACTTAATGAACAGTAGATTTTGATTAACAAAATGAGTCACAAATTATTTATTCTGGAGGTCAACAATATCAGAAAATTATCCAAACATTTCATAACATAATATATAGCTGTTGCAAATTGTGAGCTCTTTACTGAATTTTTCATATCACATTCAAAATCTCATAGCTGTGCCTTCTACTGCAATCAATATTTATTGGACAGGAAAGAAATTACAGCTCTATACAAAGCTGTACTGGTTAAGTGTTGTCGTCCACAATGTATTAACTCTTTATATCAAAATATTCCCAGATTCATTGAGGCACAAGAGACTGACAGGTCCTAAAGAAGCATCACAACCTGAGCAGCTAACTATTCCTATGCTATTCTTGCAGTTTGTTTGTTTCCAGATTAATAATTGATCAGGATTGCCCTTGAGAATATTCAGATGTACAATGCAACACTGCCAAGAGTTACCCAAAATAACAATGTTTTAGTCCTAATGCAGGGTCTTAACCCGAAATGTCAAGTATCCCTTTGCCTCCATGGATGCTGCCTGGCACGCAAAGCTTTCAAGAAGCTTGGTTCCTGCTCCAATTTCCACCAGTTTCAAACAATAGGACATCAAAACTGTTCAGAATTCTTATCCTTCTGGAAACTGACAAACTATTATCTTATATAGTTATGAGAATGTTTCTTGATTAATCATAAATTTGGTATTAACCAAACAGCTATTGCATTCAAATGCAAGTCAATAACCAAATGTGAATTCAACTAATTAGTTTCAGAGAACTTCAGTAATATTAAACAACAATGCTTGAATGTGAAAAACAAGCACCTGCCATTTACAATACAATTTGTCTCGTGTCTATTTACCATCTTTGTTGAGGAAAGAAATTTAAGAAATCAAATCTACCCACGTGTAAAACGCTCGTAAATATCATCTTAAAAATGTCAACAAGAAATATTATATCAAAGATGCTAAGAGTGCATTTAGACTGCTAATTTCATAGTGGATGTAATGTAATTTCATATATTCATCAAGATAAACTGGCAACTTAATGTGGGGTTCTGGTCTCATTTACATTTCAAAATAGCTTTAAAATCAAATAGAGGTCAATTGTAGTTCTCATAGTAATTTGGTTTTGCTTTAAGTACAGTTTACATCATTAGTAGAGAGCCAAGGAATACACAGGCAGTCCTTAAAACAGGAATGTAAACTCTCAAACCAGAGCTCTCCTGCAGTATTACACTGGGCCAGCACAATGCAGACAACAGCCATGCACAGATTGCAATGTATCTCTGGGCTACCGACTAAAACGTTCAGACTACCAGCTATAACTTAAGTGCAAATGATCACTTTCCTGACACATTTTCTGGACTTGCCTGTTTGAAAGCAACTGTACTGACTGTAAAAGCTTTTATAGATATGTGAAAAGAAAAAGATTGGTTAAGACAAATGTAAGTCCCCTACAGACAGAAACAGGTGAATTGATCATGGGGAACAAGGACATAGCAGACGAATTGAATAACTAGTTTGGGTCTGTCTTCACTAAGGAGGACATAAATAATCTTCCGGAAATAGTAGGGGACAGAGGGTCCAGTGAGATGGAGGAACTGAGGGAAATACATGTTAGTAGGGAAGTGATGTTAGGTAAATTGAAGGGATTGAAGGCAGATAAATCCCCAGGGCCAGATGGTCTGCATCCCAGAGTGCGTAAGGAAGTAGCCCAAGAAATAGTGGATGCATTAGTGATAATTTTTTCAAAACTCTTTAGATTCTGGACTAGTTCCTGAGGATTGGCTAACGTAACCCCACTTTTTAAAAAAGGAGGGAGAGAGAAACCAGGAAATTATAGACCGGTTAGCCTGACATCGGTGGTGGGGAAAATGCTACAGACAGTTATCAAAGATGTGATAACAGCACATTTGGAAAGTGGTGAAATCATCGGACAAAGTCAGCATGGATTTGTGAAAGGAAAATCATGTCTGACGAACCTCAGAATTTTTTGAGGATGTAACTAGTAGAATGGATAGGGGAGAACCAGTGGATGTGGTATATTTGGATTTTCAAAAGGCTTTTGACAAGGTCCCACACAGGAAATTAGTGTGCAAACTTAAAGCACACGGTATTTGGGGTATGGTATTGATGTAGATAGAGAATTGGTTGGCAGACAGGAATCAAACAGTGGGAATAAACGGAATGGCAGGCAGTGACTAGTGGGGTACCACAACGATCAGTGCTGGGACCCCAGTTGTTCACAATATATATTAATGACTTAGACGAGGGAATTAAATGCAGCATCTCCAAGCTTGCGGATGACACAAAGCTAGGCGGCAGTGTTAGCTGTGAGGAGGATGCTAAGAGGATGCAGGGTGACTTGGATAGGTTAGGTGAGTGGGCAAATTCATGGCAGATGCAATTTAATGTGGATAAATGTGAGGTTATCCACTTTGGTGGCAAAAACAGGAAAACAGATGATGATCTGAATGGTGGCAGATTAGGAAAAGGGGAGGTGCAACGAGACCTGGGTATCATTATACACCAGTCATTGAAAGTGGGCATGCAGGTACAGTAGGTTGTGAAAAAGGCGAATGGTATGCTGGCATTCATAGCGAGAGGATTTGAGTACAGGAGCAAGGAGGTACTACTGCAGTTGTACAAGGCCTTAGTGAGACCACACCTGGAGTATTGTGTGCAGTTCTGGTCCCCTAATCTGAGGGAAGACACCCTTGCCATAGAGGGAGTACAAAGAAGGTTCACCAAATTGATTCCTGGGATGGCAGGACTTTCATATGATGAAAGACTGGATCGACTAGGCTTATACTCTCTGGAATTTAGAAGATTGAGGGGGGATCTTATTGAAACATAGAAAATCCTAAAGGGATTGGACAGGCTAGATGCAGGAAGATTGTTCCCGATGTTGGGGAAGTCCAGAACGAGGGGTCACAGTTTGAGGATAAAGGGGAAGCCTTTTAGGACCGAGATTAGGGAAAAACTTCTTCACACAGAGAGTGGTGAATCTGTGGAATTCTCTGCCACAGGAAACAGTTGAGGCCAGTTCATTGGCTATATTTAAGAGGGAGTTAGATATGGCCCTTGTGGCTAAAGGGATCAGGGGTACGGAGGGAAGGCTGGTACAGGGTTCTGAGTTGGATGATCAGCCATGATCATACTGAATGGCGGTGCAGGCTTGAAGGGCCGAATGGCCTGCTCCTGCACCTATTTTCTATGTTTCTATGTAATTGATAATTCAAAAATAAAATTGCATAGAGTTCACAAGTTGTTACAAGTTAGTTATCACTGCAAACTTCCCAGTTTTGCAAAATGAAGCTGATGATGCAAATGAAAGCTGGACTCCGTGAAACCTCTCTGAAATCAAGAACAGATATAACTATAAATATATTATTTAAGCCTCAGAGTCACTTAAGTAATACCAGCAATTGTCAGTAACCACAAAGAAAACTTCCCACAAAAGATCCACTAATTACTTTGATGTGATTTGCTCCATCATTAATTTCTTTTACAAAGAGATGAATGGACTAGATGAGCTATCAGAACACTTGCAGTGTCATAGTGAACATTACTATTCTATGCATGTCTCCAAACTACTGATTAATAATCACAATGTTGCTGACCCCCACCAGCATTTTTCTTAATATTATTCATCCAGAACATCACTATTTTTAACATTTGCATTGAGCTTCATCATAAAAATATTTATGTTTAGTTATTAATTCCAATTCCAGTTTAATATTTTGAGTAAACCCTTCTTAACATAATGCTCAAAATTCAAATATTGAGACCTATAGAAATTATACAAATACAGCAAAACACAAGACTACAATCAATAACGTATAATAAAACACAAAAAACCTGTTTATGTGCCTTATATCTCCACTAAATTACTGTTTGTTTTTATCTGTCAAAGCTAGAGTAATTGATCATATAAGGCAATTGTAGCTAATACACAATCTGTCTATAACAGTGGAATTAGATTTTTGTTCCGTGAGGATTTAAGTGGATTTGACCTGTGTTTTCTCCTATTCATTTCCTGCATTTTATAGAATTAGTGTGCATATCATTCCACAAAATAAACAACACCATCATAAAAAAAAATTAAAACACAGATTTTTCAATATTAACTAGACAACGGGGTGACCCGCTGGGGCACCCTTTGAGAGAAGGGTAGTGTAGTCTGTGACCATAATGAACATTAAATTTTCCTGAATGCTATTGCTATCTCTTTGATTTGGAAATTAAAGAAGAAAAATTCAGCTTATTAAAAAAGAAAGATGCACAGCAAGACAAATATGTGACCAGAATGGGCATTAAATATCCTTGAAGTAAAATTGAAGGAATTGGGCTTGCTGGGTCGGGTCTGGAATTAAATGTCCGATGTAATGATGGATTTGGCCTTGAATAATCACAGAAGGATTACATCGATTCCGAGTTGGAATGACTTCTTTGGCACTAAAGGATGCCATCTGGAAGAGGCAACTGTATTGTCGGATGTTCTTCCTGAACTCGTTTGCAATAGGTTCATCATTGCTGTACAAATTGAGGAGTTCATGAGGTAGAGGCTGCAAATTGCCTATCTTGACCTTTCCCTTCATACAGCAGAAATGTGCGTTTTCTCCAGTGAATAGGAAGGCACGACAGTGAGGGTATACTCTCGTCATCGAACCAACATCAGCAGAAATGTGACAGCATGCGAGTCATGCATTTTACCTTACTCTTTCTCTGCCGAGGTATTGTCGTCGAAAGCGGCCATTGTCGTCTTCAGCAACTCTCGCAATAATTACTCTGTGCTGTATATTCTCGAGTTGATCTTTCCTTTTCTCTCTGTCTCTTCTTTTCTCCTCCTTCTTCTGCCTGTTTTTGTCATTCTGGAGACACGCAGCCCTTTCATCCTTCGTCTCTTCATCTCTTCTACCATTTGTTCTTTCTCTCTAATCCTGGAGTCGTGCGGCCCTGGCCTGATCAGATTCTTGTTCTCTCCTCCGTCTGTGCCTGTTGTCATTTTGGAGACATGCATGCCTGTCCTCCTCTGTCTCGTCTTCTCTCATCTTTTTTGTCCTGACTCTTTGATCTTGGAGTCGTGCGGCCTTGGTCTCATCCGATTGTTGTTCTCTCCCTCCCCTTGCCGCTTCCCGATGACATTTGGCGTCATCTCTTGACCATAATGTCCCCCTTATCTTTCCACGCGGCATAATTAGGCTATCCACATATTTTTACCCTAAGGCTTGATAGAGGATAGGAAGCAGTAACACCAAAGCCTCCAAGCTGCTGAGGCTGGCCAGGCGCATGCATCGGGCTGTGGCGTCGCGGTCTCCATGGAAGGTGAAAGTGGCTCTGTGAGCATCGTGAGGCACTGCTGAGGCTGGCTGTGCGCACGCGTCGGGTTGTGGCATCCCGATTTCCATGAGGGCCGATCAGGTCTCGGGTGAAAGGCAGCCTGTTGATTTTTGGCGAATGAGCAATTTTATCTAAAAAAGTGCCACTGTAATGCACCGTTTGCACTAATTGGAGGTCACAAACAAGCATGAGAGTTTTAGTAGTATATAGATACAACACAGCAGCTGCAAAATACACTGTGATAAAGTTATGAGTCTATACAATGGCCAGTCTCAACACGGAATTCAGATGTCAATATGTTGGCTCTGCTTTCATAGTCAATGGCAAAAGAACTTGACTTTGTATTTGTGCTTTCAATTGGCTACTTAAAATATTAGGTATCTTTTCCAGGTCAATGCATGCCGCATATATGAATAGGTAAAACAGGAGATGTCACTTAACTAACTACTCAGTCTGAAGAATTATCAGAAAGGTAGAAATGTGTCCTCAGTCATATGCAAAACATGTGTAATATAATCATGGGTCCATATTACATTCCACAGTTACTTAGTAGTCCCACTAATGTGTTTGGAACCAAATTTCAGAACACAAGTGACCCTGTTCTAAAACCCAGAAGTACAAATTGATATACTTAAATCAATATTAATAATGTAGAGTAAGCAAACTACAAGATAAAGAATATGACATTAAAATGAGATATGAAATAAAAAGGTAAAAAGAAAAACCTCAACTTTTCCATTTTATAATCTTCAAAGGTGAGTGGCAACATGCAGATGTGCCTCTCCCACAGGAGGTCTAAGGCGTTCCTTCCCTCTGCTTGCCCGCGGGAGCCTAAGAAGATGTAGCACCTATTTAGCCCCAGATCAGGGTCACAAGAAGCCATGGGAGCAGGTGGTGGATGGTCGTATGAGCAGCTGGTGCATATCACAAGTCCTGGTTATGCCACCACTGACACCATGCTGACAATCTCTAAAGAGTACTGATAATGGCTAGGGTCACCCATTTAGTGAAGGCACTGCCCAGAAGGCAGCAATAGTAAATCACTTCTGTAGAAAAATTTGTCCATGATCGCCCACTTCATACGACACGCCAAATAACGAACGAACAAATCTTCAATAATCATGAAGATCAGAAGAATTCAAATTCCATATTTATAAAGGATTGTTTTTGGTACACATTTATATCCAAATGCACCTGACCAAATTGTTCTGGTGTCTTCAATCTGTAACTGATGAGGAAGTGCCACAACTTCACAGTAAATATGAACACAGAGATTCCTGGTGAACATTATTATACAAGATGAGAAGGAATGGGCTCTGTATTATTTTTTTTAGCAGAAATATGGGCGAACTACCAACATGTGGACATTCCATGCTATGATATTTTACCTGAGATTGGGAAATTTCAGACTGAATTTTACACGGAATTAGATCTGGTAATAGAGGGAACGCCAAAACTTAAATAGACTTCAATTTTATCTGTGAAATTAACTATACTGCATTATTAATTTAGTTAATTTGATTTTTACTCATGTACTTCTTTCATGCCTTCTCAACACAGTTCATGTTCATTTAGTTGCATCTCCTAGAGCAGCAGGAGTTTCGCTCGTCTTGAAGAATAATTTACCATTTAAATCCATCACCTTATTTTCATTTGGGTGACCAAAATGGAAGAATGTAGCTTTCTACACAAACAGTAACTCCATGATTGATTATATTTATGATACTTTATATAGATACAGCACAGTAACAGGCCCTTCTGGCCCAGTGAGCCTGCACCACCCAATTACACCCATGCAACCAATTAACCCACTAACCTGTATGCTTTTGGAACATGGGAGGAAACCGGAACACCCAGAAGAAAATGCAATCATGAGAAGAATGTAAAATCGACTTACAGACAGTAGCGGGAATTGAACCCAGGTCGCTGGTGCTGTAAAGTGTTATGCTAGCTGCTATGTTACTGTGCCTTCCCCCAAATCTTTTCTCAAAGGATCATGATACTGATTAACCTTGAATATGTTGAAAGAGAGCTGATACTGATTAAGAACACATTACAAGTTTATACAGTTTTGATTGGCAACGTGGAACAAGACAATACTTCAATATTCACAAATGCCATAATGTGCTTTGATTACAATCAAGCTTCTGAATTTTCATTATGCAGTTTATTTAAACAGTTTCCACATATGAATCAAATTTTAACATCTGGACCATAAGAAACAATTCAAACTTCTACAACAAGTCAGAACAAACTAACCAGAGGCAATGAATGATAATTTGACATTGCACTGCTTGTTCATATTTAGTGCTGCGGGTGGATTTGGCTCCCGGTGCGAAGAAATTGTCAGTTTCAACTCGCTCCTCATAAATACAGAAGATACAGTTAGGCAACAAATTGCTGCAAGAAAGAAAGCAGAAATGACAGGTGGGAGAAGCCAAAGCCAAAAGACAGCAGTTATTTGATGCATAGCTCATTCATTATTGTATAATATTATGTGATGATATGTGAACTAAGTGAATCTGACCCAATGGTTTCTCTGTTTGGCTTTATTAATTGGAACAAATAAGTTTAATGATTTGTAGCCAATTATTATCACAGTACATATATGTCACCATATACAATCCTGAGGTTAATTTTCTTGTTGGCATTCACAGTAAATACAAGAAACACAATAGAATCAATGAAAAACTGCCTCCAACCAATGGGCAAAAGACAACAAACTGTACAAGAAAACTAAAATTAATAATAATAATAATGTAAGCAAGCAATAAATATTCGAGGATGAGATGTAGAGTCCTTGAAGGTGAATCCATAGGTAATGGGAACAGTTCAGTGATGAGTTGAGTGAGGTTAACCCGTCTGGTCCAAGAGCCCGATGATTGAGGAGTAATAACTGTTCCTGAATCTGGTGGTATGGATCCTGAAGCCCCTGTACCTTCTTCCTGAGAAGAAAGCATGGCCTAAATGTTGGGGGTCCTTGATGATGGATGCTGCCTTCCTGCGACAGCGTTCTACATAGAGGTGGGGAGGGCTTTACTAGCGATGGAGTGGACTGTATCCACTACTTTCTGTTGGTTCTTCCACTCAAGGGCATTGATGTTTCCAAACCAAGCTGTGATGCAACCAGTATATATACTCTCCACCGCACATCTACATTAAGTTTGTCAAAGTTTTAGATGATATGCCAAGTCTTTGCAAACTTCTAAGAAAGTAGAGGAGCTGCCATGCTTTCTTCATAATGGCACTTACATGCTGGACGCAGGACAGATCCTCTGAAATGATAACACTGAGGAATTTAAAGTTTCTGACCTTCTTCACCTCTGATACCCAGATCAGAACTGGCTCATGGACCTCTAGCTTCCTCCTTCTGAAGTCAATAATAAGCTCCTTGGTCTTACTGACATTCAGTAAAAGGTTGTTGTTATGCCACCATTCAGCCAGGTTTTCCACCTCCCTCCTATAAGGTGACTTATCACCACTTTTGCTTCAGCCAGTGACAGTGGTGTTATCAGCAAACTTAAATATTGCATTGGAGCTGAGCTTATATACGGTCATAAGTGAAAAGTGAGTAGAGCAGGGGGATAAGCACACAGTTATGTGGTGCACCTGTGCTGATGGAGATTGTGAAGGAGATGTTGTTGCCAATGCGAACTGATGCGTACTCATGAAGGATGTAATTAATATACCCAGATCACCAGAGGTGTTGGATTTGACTGCTTAATTCATAGATTAGACTATTTAATTGCTATTTTCTTTGCAGTTTAATAATCAATTATCTGCTTGTATTTTAAGTAGTTCTCAAATGCAAATAACTGTTTAATTTGCCTCTAGTGGCTATACAAAGCATAGTTCTGGAAAGCTCTGGAAGTTTCTTTGCTCTGCATTACTTGAATGAGTGTTTTCTCAATGGTTAAGTTAGTACTGCAGTATTCAATAAATATGTTCTAATTGGTTAATTATTATCTATACATTCGAATGGATTTTTTTTCATCTCTTTTGTGTAAAAATAGCTGTTTTCTGATAGGCACCATCTTTAATCTTTGTCCCTTTGCCTCTCTCTGCTCAGTAGACCTCTCACTGTCTGTTCAACTTCCCTTTGTTCTATCAACTCTTAATAAAATGATCATGAGCAACAAGTTTTGTGCCTCTTTCTGACTTCTAAGAGAACCTTGGATTTAAACACCAGAATCCAACAGTGATACAAGACTCTTCTGTGCAATTTCCCACATCGACCTCAAGTGCATTATCAGAACACCTTTGTATAACAGCCTTGCTTGTTCGGCCTTTTCTTAAAGGAGCAGAGTGGATTAACTTTTCAAAGATTTCCTACCATTACCCGCAACCCCAAAGCACCTTCCTATCGAGAGATTCAAACTGGGTTGAAGTAATCCAAGTCATTCACAATATCAGGGTCCCTGCTGTCAGAGGTAACTGATGAACAGTGCATATACTACTGCCTAAAAGCAGCAATCAATTGACATAACAAGCTGCTTCCATTGCAAAGAACAGATGTGAGTTAATCACGCAAGGCATTACCCATGCTCACTTTTGGACTGTCTAATTTAACCCACTTCTTCTACAACATTCTTAACTAATAAATGATAACCAATAAGATATCTATGAAACAGTCATACATAATTGTACGAGGATGAGAGGTGATCTGATAGAGGTGTACAAGATGATAAGCATTGATCATGTGGATAGTCAGAGGCTTTAACCCAGGGTTAAGATGGCTAGCATGAGAGAGCACAGTTTTAAGGTGCTTGGAATCAGGACAGAGGAGATGTCAGGGATGAGTTTTTTGTATGCAGAGAGTGATGAGTGCATGGAATGGGCTGCCAGCAACAGTGGTGGAGGTGGATATAATAGGGTCTTTTAAGAGACTCCTAGATAGGTACATGGAGCTTAGAAAAATAGAGAGCTGAGGGTAACCCCTAGGTAATTTCTAAGGTAAGGACAGCTTTGTGGGCCGAAAGGCCTGTATTATGCTGTAGGTTTTCTATGTTTCTATAATTATTAATCTTCTGCTGACAACTTGCTTACTTAAATTTACTTCATGATAACAAGAGCAGAAACTGATAGAGGAAAAACTTAATTGTCGATGTAATTTATGACTTCCATCATACAGCTTTGAAAAACATCTTACAGCCTCTGAACACTGAACGTCACAATATTAGCTGTGGATGTGTAAATTCTTAACTCGTGCAACCAAACAATGTCCAAAAGCATCACTGCACGAAAGGATTTTCTAATTAAAATAAACCTATAGCATTTGGGGTATCTGCAAAGCCTTTAGCTTCCCCAAAGTTTCATCAACAATAGGGATTTCTTTTTAGCTGGCAGAAAGTCCTCCCAGCTAATGTGTACACACAGTCCAGCTGTCCCGGCTGCCAGAAAACTGAATAGCTCCCTACACAACTCCCTTGTCCATTCGTCCCCCCCATCCCTCCCCACTGATCTCCCTCCTGGCACTTATCCGTGTAAGCGGAACAAGTGCTACACATGCCCTTACACTTCCTCCCTTATCACCATTCAGGGCCCCAAACAGTCCTTCCAGGTGAGGCATCACTTCACCTGTGAGTCGACTGGGGTGATATACTGCGTCCGGTGCTCCCAATGTGGCCTTTTATATATTGGCGAGACCCGACGCAGACTGGGAGACCGCTTTGCTGAACATCTACGCTCTGTCCGCCAGAGAAAGCAGGATCTCCCAGTGGCCACACATTTTAATTCCACATCCCATTCCCATTCTGACATGTCTATCCACGGACTCCTCTACTGTAAAGATGAAGCCACACTCAGGTTGGAGGAACAACACCTTATATTCCGTCTGGGTAGCCTCCAACCTGATGGCATGAACATCGACTTCTCTAACTTCCGCTAAGGCCCCACCTCCCCCTCGTACCCCATCTGTTACTCATTTTTATGCACACATTCTTTCTCTCACTCTCCTTTTTCTCCCTCTGTCCCTCTGAATATACCTCTTGCCCATCCTCTGGGTCACCCCCCCCCGTGTCTTTCTTCCCGGACCTCCTGTCCCATGATCCTCTCGTATCCCCTTTTGCCTATCACCTGTCCAGCTCTCGGCTCTATCCCTCCCCCTCCTGTCTTCTCCTATCATTTTGCATCTCCCCCTCCCCCTCCAGCTTTCAAATCCCTTACTCACTCTTCCTTCAGTTAGTCCTGACGAAGGGTCTCGGCCTGAAACGTCGACTGCGCCTCTTCCTATAGATGCTGCTTGGCCTGCTGCGTTCACCAGCAACTTTGATGTATGTTGCTTGAATAATTCAATGTAGAAGACAATGTATTTGGATGCTAAGCTCGTATTTCATCTTCCTTTTATGCATAATAATAATAGTAATAATAATAGAGCTTTCATGGTTTAATTTTAAAGCATCCCAAAAAAAAACAATCTTTTAAAAGCACCACAAAAATCATCTTGGTAATGGACAGTCAAGTCAAAGTAGAGAAATGTGATTTGAAAATGCAATATTATATTTAACATGCCTGTTGAGAAATCGCTGTGGAGTATCTAAAGTTGAACAGATGGCACATTAGGTCCTTACTGAATAATCAAGAAGTTATTGCGTGTGAACTCAGGTTTAGGTTGGGAATAATTTGACTGTTCAGAGATTGCACCATAAATTGGATACATAAAAACACTAGATCTAAAACTTTGAGAAGGAATATTGTGCTTGCATTTAGAAGTGCCTTACCACATCATGAAACACTAAAATGCTTGAAACAATTAAATACTTGAATGTTTAGTAACTGTAATGCAATTGTGACTGGTGTATAATATTTCAGAATCTAAAATGTATAACGAATCAGTTCAGAAATCATCAAAAATGAAGGCAACAATATGAACACTAAGTTCAGACTCATACTATTGTGAAAGGAGAAACTATTTAACTCCTACATTAGATTTCAGGTTTTGAAGTGAACAAGAAATTATTAATTTCTCATAACACTGTAATCTTGCAGTGTAAAATTTGATAAGCCATTGAAGATTTATGGCCTATTCCCTTTCTCATTTATTCTTATATTGAATGTCTTGTTTTTTGGCCCTTTGTCCCCCATCTCTCACAGCAAAAGCAGCTCAAAGCAAGCTCAATTGCGGAACTCAGCTATGCATGCATGATTGGGCTGTACTTTACACAAGCCTCATCAGTCATCAAAACAAATCATTTCTAGTGCATCATGTCACATTATGTACAGCATTCCTATTTTGAATATGCACCACACATCGCATATTCAATTTATCTTAATAGAACGCTCAACTACGTCCAAAGTTTTTGCTAAGTTCTAACTTAACTTTAACACTGAGGTTTAAATGTAATAAAATGTTTTCAGGCACAGGCAATGTACCTTTGGTGGACGGAGCAGATGCAGCAGTATTTTGATGAAGATGCTATATATCCTGCAGTTGACTGTTCATTATAAAGATTGCTTCAGTGGGTATCAAACAATTCTTACAAACCATAAAAAGTTCTTTTTTAATGGCCCTCATTATCATTTTAACAGATATTGATATATATTTTTAAAAAGCTATACGGAATACTATCCTTAGCACTAAACAGAACAGAAATCGAAAAAAATCTACCAAAGTTGGAAATTTGAAACAATAGAAAGCATTGGAATTGTTGGAACATTTCATTTATAGTTGGAATTGTAAAATTGTGAGTTAAAGCTTGGTCTTTAAAACAACAGTTTTAGTAAAAAGCAACTTCAGGAAACAGGTCAGCAAAGCCTCTAGAAATTTCCATATACAACTGAAGACTGATGGTTTGAAAATCAAATAATCAATTTACATCAAATTACTTCAATAGTCAAATTACCTCCAAGCTAAACTTTAAGTTCCCAGGTAATAACTTCTTGATTACTCAGTAGGAAACTAATGCGGCATCTAAAGACCAAAAAGAGACTCTTAAACAAATACAATTCTAAAGCACAAAATCCTCAATAAAGAAACTTATACTACCAAGCACACGCATGTAGCAAAGCCTGCTCAGGTATCAAAATGAACCAATCTCATGAAATGAACAAGTTCAATTTTTTAAGCAGTATGTTTAAGCAAAACATTATTGCTTATTATTGCTTACTATAGTGCTTGAAAACCCATCATGGAGACTATAAAGTCAAAGCTTATATTAAATGGTATTTAATCTACCAATTTTAAGACAAGGATGGAAATTTATCCTGCTGTTCACACAAAACAGGTGCTAGACTATCAAGTGCTCATTGCATTTCCCTGCTGAAATGCAGTTCTGCTCCATTTGCCACAAGCTCCCATGATCTCTGCTCCTTACAAGAACTTGCTAACATCTCTTTTTAACAACTTGCTGTAACACAGCATTTACTCCAAAACTTTTGTTTCAAAGGTTATCTGTAATTCAGTTAAGACCATAAGATATAGGAGAAGAAGTAGGCCATTTAGCCCATCAAGTCTGCTCCACCATTCAATCATGGGCTGATCCAATTCTTCCAGTCAATCCCACTCTGCTGCCTTCTCCCCATACCCTTTGATGCCCTGGCTAATTAAGAACCTCTCTACGTTAAATGCACCCAAAGACTTGGTCTCCACACCCTCGTGGCAACAAATTCCACGATTTACCACCCTCTGACTAAAGTAATTTCTCTGTATCTCTGTTGTAGAATTCAGGAAACAAAGAAAATTTTAAAACCAGTTTAAAACTTCACCTGACTTCCGCACAGCACATCAAAACAAGCTCCTATCTTTCTCAATCAATCACATTTAAATAATCCATTAAAATAACGAGGCAAGTAAAATGATGAGGAAAGGGGTAAAAAAACAAAATAGAGCAAGGTTACAGGCACTATAACAGCTAGACTGATACAAACTGCAGACACTATACATCTGAAATAAAACAGAAAATGCTGGAAGCACTCAGCAGGTTAGGTGGCATCTGAGACAGGAGAAACACTGTCAATGTCTCAGATTGAAGACTATTCATCAGAATATAGGCAGGTATCAACTGCTGTATTAGCAGAGGAAGCAATATTATATAATTAATGTCATTGGGAAAGAGAGTCAGAGACACAAACTGGTCCTTCTGTCCATCAGCTAATTAGACTGACACTACATTAATCCCATTTCATATTCTTCCCAGTCTCGTTACCTCCTCTAAATGTTACCACTCAACTGCTAAGGGCAATTTAGAGTAGCCAATTAAAATATCTACCCATACATCATTGCAGTGTGGAAGGGAATCAGAACCCAAAGGACCAAAGGAAAGCCACGCAGTCATAGGGAGAACATGCAAACTCCACACAGATAGAATCCGAGGTCCAGGTGGCCATTGCTGAGGCAGCTGCTCTATTAGCTGTTGAACTGTGCAACCCAAAATTGCAAATTCTTCACTTGCATTAAGTGAAGTTCTTCACATTGTGACTATTAATTTAATAGACCATTAATAGATGCAATAACGGAATGGCCTATGCCAAGTTAGAAGTACACTAAACGACTGCTGAGTGCCACTACAACAATCATATTCAGTGGAAAGAGACAGTGCATGTGAGAATAGTCTTGTTGGGGAGGGCTAAAAGTGGCCCAAGAAGAGCAATGAAGCTGCAAAGAATTGAACAGGGTCCTATTTGGATGAATTCCCAGTATTAGCATAGGTCCTTTTCACAAAGGCTCCTTTCTGCCAAGCTTTAGGAAAGCATGCTTGTTCCAGGAGTGGCATATCGCTGGTAACTCCTTGGGCAAAAAATGATCCATTTATGAAGTAATATGAACCTGTGTGGGACTGATGCAGAAATCACATGATTGGCACAAAAGGAATCGAAAGGTGCTCAGTTAAATTTCCAAGTTGAAGTCAGTCCTGAAATGGATGCAATTACTGATATTCAGATGGATACTAAAGAAAAACATTACATTCAAGAACGTCTAGATCAAGATTTATATTTCCAAATAATCTGGTAAGGCTTAAAGTATATAATTGCTGAACTCCATACAAAGATATCCAACCAATCCAAAAATTTACAAACCAGAAACTTCAAAGTAGTAATGAAAAAATAATCAGTTAAGAGAATGTAAATTCAAAAGTTGTAGAGAGGGGCAGATGGAATGGAAGAAATTGATAGTGAGGGAAGGCAGCAAAAGGTCTGATGGAATGTAAGTGAGAAATGTGTAATTGTAGTGTGGGGGTGTGGCTTATTTTCCAGTCGAAAGCCATTTCTATCATGTTGATTGATGAACGGTGTACTTAAAAACTGCAGCCACTCTTCCTATTGGTTGGCTTGCGCACCAAGGCACCTAGTGTCCAGTTTCAAACAACTCAGGGGTATAAAGAGTGACACGTACAAGAATTTCGCTCTCTCCTTTTGTTTCCAGGGCATGCCTCACAGGACCATCGGCAAGGTATGTTCCACATGCATTTTTAATTAAGTATTTGTTTGTTGAATATTTTGTTTTGTAGTTTGTGTAACTTGTGGGAACTTAAATGTTTGGTCGAATATTTTACTGTTAAAGGATTAATATGTTTATTCATAGTCAGTGTTTTCTATCTAACTCAACAAGCCTATGAATCTGCTTCAAAGTCACAATAATGTCAACTGATCACCCACAGATAGATAAATCAATATTATAGGCATGATTTTACCATATTTAAAATTAAGTAGCAGTGTTAACACATAATCAGGCTGGACTATCCTCTGATAGATCTTGTATTCCATTCATATAAAACACCAAGACAAAAATTAAATTACGCAGAGAAGTGAACTGTTGCCTTACAAAGAGGGGATCAGTAGGGGATCTGAAAATGATGTTTACAGGGGCTTGACTGAAATTACCGATTTGCAGCTCTATTAAAACCAGCAATACAAAAGGTACTTGCGCAAACAAGAGGTGGAGTTTAAAAGAGAACCCTGCAGTGTTTACAGAGTGTATTTTAATGTAGAACAGCTGCAAATTCTAAATACAATCAAATGAGAATGACTACAGAAGACCAATGATATATAACTAGTAGCAGAGATTCCAGGATACAAATGAAGCTAGTGCCTGCATATTATACGAAGAACCATGATTATGGTGGCTACAACTGTACAGTGAAGATACCTATAGCTTTTGCTTGCATTTTGCATTACATAAAAATTCAATACTACAGCAAGAAATCAGCAAGTATGACTACATTCTTAATTTAAACTTAACAAGCTTAAAAAATGGTACCATATAGAAATATGGGGAATAACCTAACATCCACAATGCTGGAGAATCATATCCAGTAAAGAACTTTAAAAATTTATCATTGTTGATGTGCTTATGCAATGACAAAGAAATGACTTAGAATGAAGATTGTGTAACACATCTCTAAAATCTTTTCATTCCCATTAACCCTTTTAAGCTTTAAACTTATCAGTTGTTTTAGCAAAATACTGTATCTTTTGCTAAAAACATTTAATCAGTAATTCCTTTATCACATATTCCAGTTTGAAGCTCATTTAATGATTTTCTATAGTAGCTTCAAGTGAACAAATACAATCTCACATTGCAGCTGACTGCGACCAGATTTTATTATCTACTTGCTGCTCTAGAAATACTGTAAATAACATCTAATTTTCATTCAGAAGTGAAGACTGATTGGGAGTTAATTGCATACGAAGTTGTGAAGCAACCACATTTGCCCATTCCACAGTACAGCTAATAGGCAGTTAACCAGTCTCATCAGCCTTGATCCTGGCGATAAATTCCACTCTCAGCTACAGGCACACTGGCAGATGACATATTTTCCATGGTCTGGTTGTTATGCAAGTACCTGACACTCCATAATCCCTGCTTCATAGTGAGCTTCATGTATTCTGCCTTTATCCCATAAATATTTCTTGCTAGATTGCTTTACATTCACCTGATCAGATCTGCTGCTGCTTAACTAACACCATTATAGATTTTAATTGGGCTATGAATGCGTACAAATGCCACTACAAACAGACTTTCCTTTTGTAGAAGCCTACATGTAGTTTTGCTGGGTGTTCCATCGTGCACAGAATCACAGTAAACACCCACGCTTGTCTCCATCCTCAATCAAAGTCAGTAAACTCAGATTTATCTAGTGGGAATCACTGTCCGACAATAAAGGATGAAAACTCTGGTTGAAATTTCAGATTCCTCCCTCAGATCTCACTGAACCCAAACGCAACACTTCAGTTGCTGTGGAGAAACAAGAGGTGGCGCATGCAGGAATCTGGAGCAAGAAACTAACTGCTGATGGAACTTAGCTGATCAGGCATTTTTTGTGAAGGGAAACAGACAGTCAACATTTTGGGTTGAGATCCCTAATTTCAATTTCAATTGCTGTCCTAGCTAGGAAAGCATTAGTCAACCATCAAGTCATTCTATGAATCTATGAGACACAAGGCCAAGAGCTATTAAGGGTCCTAAGCAGAATTATTCAAATACTGGTAGTTATTTCAAACTGACCTGAAACATTATTTTGGCAGGGGAAAAAAAAATCAGATTCCATTTTTGTCTGCAATTTATTAAACAGAAATTAAATGAAGATTCCTCAGATATGAATAGTATATTCAGTTGCTTTATCCATATAATTCTTTGAAGAAAAACAATCACTGTGTCCAATTCTCAGCTTTCTAATCAATTTACTCCTAGCAGAAAGAAGTCAATCAAAAAGGTTAAAGCTAAGAATGCAAATACATTTATTTCTTCATCCATCCTTTTAAATATGAAATCAAGTAATCGGTTTCAATTAGATACTTCAAACTACATGAATTTTTCCCATTCAGTGGAGCAATGCATCTTGAGCACAATTTCATCACAATCTAACAAATGCTAACCAAACTTCTGGGCATTTACATTAAATGCAATATGACATCACACTTTAGCAACCTTACACAAAACAATTATACAATTAAAATGAAGACCAGTTCCCAAATATTTAGCCCATGATTTTAGTTATTGGATTTTGCTGAACCATTTTTGAAGTTTTATTAGTTAAACCCTTGCTTCTTCCTTTAAAATATCAGATGGGTTGCTAATTTAGTGCTATCAAAATCCATGAACCACATAATTGCCTTATGTCAAAGCCATTAGATTTCTAATCTAGCAAATAAAACACCACAGAAGCTGGAGGATTTAAATTAAAAACTGAATAATCTTAAAATATGCAGCAAATCAGATAGCTTCCATGGAAACCCCCAGCAGCATTCATCCCTTTGGGATACTAGCCCCAAAATCCCAGCATCATCACTCACCTTCCTCTCCCCACCATATCACCACCCTCAGATATGGAATCTCTACAGTATCACCTGCAATCTATACTACAGATAAAAGAAGTTTCTTGTTTAAAAACATAACTTTGTTCAGTGTGAAAGGGTCAGCATAAATATGAATTTTTATTGAAGAAAATACATCAACCATAAACTGATGGCTTCAATCTGGTCATATGTAGGACTTAACAGCTTCAAGAAGCAGTACTACAATCTTTATACTCTTGCAACTACTGACGGGCTCAACATGCGGCAGAAAAAAACAGATCTTGGTAACAGTAAAATTAATCAATGAAAATGTGAGATGAGAAATGCAAAATTTCTGAAGAATATAATTGGTCCTAAATATTGTGTGTGTGAAAGCTTACAATACCTTCAAACTGACACTTCTTCAATGACTTGGCTGCTCAGCCAGTTTGATGACATCACACTTGCTAAATTGCTAGCTACCCCTTAACAGATCGGCTTGCAGCAAATAATTTCAGAACAGAGGAAACTTCTGTGACAGAGATTGCTGAATTATGAGCATCTTTTAAGTTTGAAATCATCGTTGAAAATGATTCTTTTTGTTATGTTTGTACTGACCGAAATAAATTTCATTCATTCATTTTAAGTTTGGAAACATTTAATGATTTTATTAATACCAGTTTCAAAATCTAGACTGATTGCTCAAAGCAGCTGTTGTTAGTAATAATTTGATTTGATATGAGATTTATGAGGAAGAAGGGAAGAACCAAAAAGCAATCACTCAGATGTACTTAAGATGAAGTTCCAGGGTATGAAAATGAGAGACTACCAAGTAATTTAAAGAACGAAGCTTTGCCCTCTTTTACAAACCCCATTTCCAGAAAATTTGGGATATTTTCCAAAATGCAGTAAAAACAAAAATCTATGATATGTTAATTCACGTGAACCTTTATTTAACTGACAAAAGTACAAAGATTTTCAATAGTTTTACTGACCAACTTAATTGTATTTTGTAAACATACACAAATTTAGAATTTGATGGCTGCAACACACTCAACAAAAGTTGGGATAGAGTTAAAATAAGATTGAAAAGTGCACAGAATATTCGAGTAACACCAGTTTGGAAGACTCCACATTAAGCAGGCTAATTGGTAGCAGGTGACGTATCATGACTGGGTATAAAAGTAGCGTCCATCAAAGGCTCAGTCTTTGCAAGCAAGGATGGGTCGTGGCTCACCCCTTTGTGCCAAAATCCGTGAGAGAATTGTTAGTCAGTTCAAAAGGAACATTTCTCAACGCAAGATTGCAGAGAATTTAGGTCTTTCAACATCTACAGTACATAATATTGTGAAAAGATTCAGAGACATCTCAGTGCATAACGGGCAAGGTCGGAAACCACTGTTGAATGCGCGTGATCTTCGAGCCCTCAGGCGGCACTGTCTAAGAAACCGTCATGCTACTGTGACAATTATAGCCACCTGGGCTCAGGAGTACTTCGGAAGACCATTGTCACTCAACACAGTCCGTTGCTGCATCCAGAAATGCAACTTGAAACTGTATTACGCAAGGAGGAAGCCATACATCAACTCTATGCAGAAACGTCGGCGAGTTCTCTGGGCCCAAGCTCATCTCAGATGGACCGAAAGACTGTGGAACCGTGTGCTGTGGTCAGATGAGTCCACATTTCAGCTAGTTTTCGGAAAAAACGGGCTCGAGTTCTCCGTGCCAAACATGAAGACGACCATCTAGATTGTTATCAGCGAAAGGTGCAAAAGCTAGCATCTGTGATGGTATGGGGGTGCATCAGTGCCCACGGCATGGGGGAGTTGCATGAATGTGAAGGTACCATTGACTCTGAGGCGTATATTAGGATTTTAGAGAGACATATGTTGCCATCAAGGCGACGTCTCTTCCCGGGACGTCCATGCTTATTTCAGCAGGACAATGCCAGACCACATTCTGCACGGGCTACAACAGCGTGACTTTGTAGACACAGAGTGCGTGTGCTTGACTGGCCTGCTGCCAGTCCAGATCTATCTCCTATTGAAAATGTATGGTGCATCATGAAGAGGAGAATCAGACAACAGAGACCACGGACTGTTGAGCAGCTGAAGTCTTATATCAAGCAAGAATGGAGAAAATTTCCAATTGCAAATCTACTACAATTAGTATCCTCAGTTCCAAAACGATTAAAAAGTGTTATTAAAAGGAAAGGTGATGTAACACAATAGTAAATATGCCTCTGTCCCAACTTTTGTTGAGTGTGTTGCAGCCATCAAATTCTAAATTTGTGTATGTTTACAAAATACAATTAAGTTGGTCAGTAAAACTATTGAAAATCTTTTCTTTGTACTTTTGTCCGTTAAATAAAAGTTCACGTGAATTAACACATCACAGATTTTTGTTTTTATTGCATTTTGGAAAATATCCCAACTTTTCCAGAAATGGGGTTTGTACTAGAATAAAGAGAAAAAAACACAGAAGTACATAGGCATCTTAAAAGTTTATCAAGCAAAGGAGCATACTTGATTTCACATATTATTTTAAAAAATAATACCAGAAACATGGAGGATCTGAAAAACAGAAAATCTTTCAAGACTTTCATTTCCACCTAAGCTTACTTAAGTCTTCACTTTGACATTTTTCAACCTTAATGTTCCATTCCAACATTTTTCTTCACCTGGTCTATCGTTCAAATTCTGAACACAAAGGGGAAGATTACGATCACAATGAAAAGGCAAATATGCAACAAAATCTAATTATTTTCAGGTGACAATCATCTTGCTAAAGGAGTTATGAACTCCCATGTTGGAATCAGTTGAGTTATGCAAAATGTTTTTATAATTAATAAATTCAGATTTCCTGATATCCTAAATTAGGCTTTAAAAGTATATTGAAAATCTCAGCAATTCCTCGTTTTAATAGATTTAAAAACTAACTGATAACTGTGGAAGACTAAGATATTTGCAAAGCTAATTTACTCAAAAAAGAAATATTCTCAATTTAAATCTCTGAAAAAGAATCCATTTATTTGTAGGTATCAGTGGAAAACAGTATCGATGTTTATGAATTCTTGCAGTTGTGTATGGTATTATTATACAATTTAACGGCAGCTTTTACAATCAAGTAAAAATATATCCTAAAAAAAGGAATATCCAAAATACCATGAATTTTTTTTTACCAGATTAGTGTGTTGTGTCTTATTTTAGGAAAAACTGTGGGTCAGTAGGGCTGTTGGTTTGGCAATTTTGATAACAATCACAACACTAAAAATGTAAACCCTCTATTGTAAGCTAATCATATCATTAAATATGATTTGACAAATAGCTTTTCAGAGTATTACAGTATTTTTACTTCCCTGTTGTCCTGACTCTCATTTCAGCAATTTTCCCCACTGCAAATGCCTCCTGATGCAATATACTATCCTTAATAAGATATCCCAGAATTTCTGTACTCCAAGATATTATGGTGAAAGCAATGTGGCAACTAGATTCATTTCATGGTATAAACTAAATCTCTTGCATTTCATCTTCCCCTATATTTCCCAAAACAAATTTGAGTAATCATACACATTTTCTAAATCCAATTTCATTTTTCACAAGAGTCAATTTAGAGTAAGAGTCAATTTTGGAACATTAAATTTAATAATTTTAAACCTTTTAAGTTGTTTTAACTTAGGAAAACAGTGAAATTACTTTAAAACAAAAACTCAAAATACTGACAATAAGCTAATTGTTATCAAACCTGAGAAAAGGAAAGTTTAAGAAATGGTAAAGAAATTTCACTGCTAAAGTTAATCTTAATCTTTAACAAAACTGCAGAACAAATTGTTCACCAGGAAGAACATTCTGAAATGCAACTTCAAGTTTTTCCACTGATAAAGAGCATTCATCTCTACCTGCCCTAATTCAACTTGAAAGAGAAAATGATTGATAACTGGAATATGCTATCAGAGAAGATGGTGGAGTCATAAACGCAAGAGTTTCTACAAATGCTAGTCATCATAAGAGACACACAAAATGCTGGAGGAACTCAGTAGGTCAGGGAGCATTTACAGAGTCGACATTTACAACCAAACAAAACAATGTTCCTCCAGATCATGGTGCACCCCTGAAACATATCACACATGGTACATAAAACAAAATATTACCATAAATAAGTTAATAAAATATCACTCGAAGTGTGCAGTACAGGTAAATGGTAAACAGCTCGCTGTCCTACTGACGAGATCTTGGTGGTGACAGGGTATTCATTTGTCTTACAGCCTGATGAAATCACTAATTTTTGTAGACATTTAGATGGCTACAAATAGGCAACCCATAGGTAGACACAGACCTTGTGCATGCAATGGATTGATGCAGTTGGATGTGGTGGTATAAGGGTCCGTTTCTGTGCTGAACAACTCTATGATTTATTTCAACATTCCTTAGGTGTTTCATGAATTTATTAACAGGTTTGATGCATTTCAATTCAATTCAGAACATTACACATGCCCATTTGGTATTTTGTTTTGTACCTTTTGGTACCTTAGTTCCAATTCTATCTTTCTGAAATTTATCTCCAATGCCTATTCTACTTTGTATCTCTATCAAAATACTTGTTTGAGAATAATTTAGCACTCTGAGAATATATTTACAATAGTTGTACTCATTTTGCCTTCCACTCCAGATGCCCAAGATGCTTATTAAAACCAATGAAAGCTAAATAAGCAGGGTATGAGAATAAAAATGAGACTGTTTCTGACAAAGCTTTTCTTCCTGAAATAAAAGATGCCACTGGTGCACAAATGATATCCATTGAAAGAAAAGTAGAACTATGAATGAACTCAAACTGTAATACTCAAATATCTTAAATTCATATTTCAATCTTCCTGGATGGCCACTATTGACCATCGCCAGTAAATAAACTATAATGGCACCAATCTAAATCAGAAAATTAGAAGTATAATTCTCAAAAGGTAATACTATTTTTGTGCAATACTTGTTGTAGTAGATCACAAATCAACACCAAATGCAGTTCAACTCATTCTGGACATTTCACAGAAACTCAGAATCAGAATCAGCTTTATTATCACTAGTTATAAAAAATAAATAAATAGTGCCAAAGAGGAAAAGCAAGGTGTTGTTCATGGACTCATGAAGTCCTGATGAAGGGCCTCGGCCTAAAACGTTGACTGCTTATTCATTTTCGTAGATGCTGCCTGAACTGCCAAGTTCCTCCAGCATTTTGTGTGTTGCTCTGGATTTCCAGCATCTGTACAATCTTTTATGTTTAAAGAGTCTATCAGATTTTCCTTAGATAATCTTTATGCTTTTATTTATATCACAGTATTTGAACATTGCTTTGGAGCCAAGACTCATGTCTTCAATTTGTCGCTTTGACCTATTTTGTTTTAAACAATGAGCCAGCTTAAATGTGGAGGACATCTACACAGATATCTCAAGAAAAACTGCTTCTGTAGAGCAAGATCACAAAAGTTAACAAGCAGAAAATCATCAGGTATGTTCCATCCACCAAAAAACAGGACAAATCAATACGACCAATTATTCTCCTGCCAGAAAAGTAATGAGTAAGTCTTCAAAAGTGCTATCAGTGGCACTTAACAACATCCCTGCTCAGTGAAGCTCAGTTTCACTTCTGAGTATCATTTGTCTCTAAACCTTACTTCAGTTTTCATCCAAACATCGATACAAAAACTGAATTGTACAGGTGGGCAGTAAGTGAATGCCCCTGACACCCAGACAACATTCAATGGATACGCTAAGGAGACCTATTAAAAGTGAAGTCAACAGGAAGTAGGTAAACTCTCCAGCAGCTGATCATACTAGCATTAAATATAGTTCTTTGAAACCAATTGTTTCAGTCTCAAAACATAATTAGAGTTGTTCTCCAGGGTAAGGCTCAGGACCCTATTTAGAAGCTTTGCGCAAGGCTCATCAGAATCAAATTTAATATCCAGCATACGTCGTAAAATTTGCTAACTCTACAGCACCAGTACAATGAAATACATGATATAGAGAAGAGAAACTCTGAGTTACATTATGTACTACTATTACGTCGACTCAGGCCTAGGGGCCCGGCGTCGGGCATGATGACTGACTCTCCACTTCTCCCTCTCCCTCATCAGTGTGTTCAGTTCATCTACATTAGCACCGCTGTCTTCTAGGAGTGTGTTGACTATAGTCTTGGGAGGGCGCCCAGGGTTCATCCTCCCGTGCTTGGGCTCCCATATGATGAGTAGGCTGGCAGGTAGCTCGGGGTGGCGTAGTCAGTGCCCCGCTAGTTGCAGTCTTCTCGCCTCGATTTTAAGTATATAAATGTTTATTAATTAGTTAAGGTAAAATAATCAGTGCATATCAGAAGTACTGGAGGAAACAAAGTACAGATGAACTAGCAACATATGATATTCAAGGAAAAGAAACTTGCTTGAGGTACATCTCACTGTCTTTGCTGGAATACTATGAATGCACAGTGTACTATGCACAACAACTCACTGTGTTCCCCCATCTGTGCCATTCAAGCCTAAAGCAACCAGCACCAAGAACAAAAATTGCATGATAAAACCATTACCTCCAAGATTTCTGGACAAACACATTCTGATAAGGACTTAGACTGGTCTTTCTTCACAATCACTCGACCAAAATCCCAGAATACCATTACCAAAGCACCAACACAGCATGAGTTATTACATTTCCTGGGATGTTATAGAGAGATTAAAATTTCACTTCACAAAGTTGCATCATATAAAGGGCTGGAAGACTTCAATCCACTCTGTTGCTAGTGCTCACCTGCCTTGCATTTTATCCCACTGTCATAGTTATCACTTACAACTTTATGGTTCTAACTGACTTTGAAACCTCACAAGCTGTCACTTGAACAAGAGACGGCCATGACTAAGTATATCGTCTGGCAAATTTTAAGAATCTGCCCAGACAACATAATGTGTCTGACAAAACATTAAACAAACAATATACTTAACAATTGCTTCAATCACAAGTTAAAACAAAGATAAAGCATAATAGAAATAAAAGGTAAAGAAACCACAATCATTTTTAATCAAGGTCAGAAAAGTCACTCAAATGATGAGGCTGCATTTCTTACACAGACATCCCAGGGGTAAAGCTGAGGGGCCAGATGTTAAGTGCATCTTCTTCATCAACTCAGTCCATTCAATCATAGCTGCTGTTCATATTCTCAAAGAAGAGGATCTCTGACTGCTAATGGCAAAAACACTAGTCCTTAATATACATCTCCACAAAAGCTTTTATAATGTTAAAAAAACTGTTTAAATTGTATCCAAAAAATAAATAAATAGCATTTAATTCTTCAGGCTAAATTAAATTCCTTGACTATTCAGAGCGGCAGGTTAAAATTCAGGCAAGTTGATTGTGGGTAAATTATCTTCAGTGGAAAGTAAAAACATGCTTTTGTTGGAAATGCGCACTAAAATGGAAAATGCTGGAGATGTCTAGTAGGTCCAGCAGTGGCAAAAAGGCCATCTAATCTTAAAAGTTGACTCTGTTTTTCTTGCCACAGATGTTGTTCTGCTGCTAGATATTTCCAGATATTTTTCCTTTTAACTTAAAGTTAAATGGTGATCATTATATTATAGAATAAAAATGATGAACAAAATTTCTCTATCTTGTCAAGGCTTGAAAGAAAAAAAATGGGCCATATTTCTAACCATTGGTCTAAGCATTAGTTTGTGATAACTGAAAACACCACGCTGCTATAATGCCAACTGAAGAGATAACAACGTTATACAAGGCTATTCTCTGCAGATTGCCACAGTAAATAGCATGGGTGAAGGCATCTTTTAGGAAACAGTGGCCATTACTATAGGAGAAGGCGCTGTGCTCTCAAGTAACTACAGGCGTTCTTCAACACTTGGTACATCATCCATCCTAGGTCCTGAATCTCAGAAGTCTTATTTACATGATGCTTCTCAAGCAAAGAAGCTAAGCCTACAGAAACATACAATTACCTTTGAAAACCTACATCACAAGGACTTGCCATTTTAAACATTATGGGCCATTGTTGCTGTTCAGCTGCTATAGTTTTCGAAAGAAAGCCAAAGCATCATTATAGATCTGCCAAAACGAAATAGCAACAGGGGTGTACAGAGTAGTTCAAATAGCATGATCAGCTTGGCTCAGCTTTCTCTTTGATTCTTTTTTTCCCAAACAAGTCCCTTCATAGGATTCACACTTGAAAAGCCACTCCATTAAAAAAAAGATAATGATTCATCGTGGACATCTTAATTTCCATCTCCTTCAAACAGTCCACATGAAAGCTTGGTTCCAAATGGATTTTCTGAGCTAACTGTGAAATAAATATGCAGTCCACAAATCCATAGTCTGGAAAGTAGAGCAATGAGTGCCTTTCTAAACTAATTGCCAATTCCAGGCTTGTTGAAAATGGTCTTCAAAACAACCACCCCAAACCAACATGCAAATCTAAATACAATCAAAAACAGAAAAATATCAAGTGGAATCAACTTATATTTAATTTCAGAATGGAATGGTTTCTATGTGCACGTTTCTGAGATCATTCAAGCTCTGGGAACAGCACAGCTATAGCGACTATAGAACCTGCTTCGCAGCCATTAGGTAACAAATAAATATCTGTCACAATACAAGCGTCCAACACGAAAACAGGGATCAGCTTAATATTTTAAATTGTTGTTCCTTTTCACATATCAAGAAGCATTTTTGTCATTTCCATAGTATTTGACTGTATTTTATGAGGCCGAGTTGCTAACAGTTCAGATGGAAAGTGTGCAAAGAGCTGGTCGGATTTGAACTTGGGACCATTCACCTCAAAATCTAGTGCTGAAACCACTACACCACCAGCCGGTGGAAACATTTTAAATGAAGGACAGGATTTAGATTTTCTCTCAAAACTTCATGTTTTGGATTACGAGGTCAAATCAATAAAGTGAAATTTAACTTCACAATCTGTTGATTCAAAGGAAATTATTCTGATGCAAAGGTAATATTACAGTCACAACACAGCTACACAGTACCACTGAAAGAGTTTTCTATTTCTGCAATGGTTATTGTTTCCATCAACAAGATTCAATTTATATCAAATAATGAACAGTTTTGTACGGTTGGCTTGGGTCACAAAGATCAGTAACTGTAAGATCACTTCAATTAGCACCTTAAAACCAGAGGAATATTTATTCACCCATGAAAGGCCGATTTTGAACATTTGGTTAGCATCAGTAACATTAGTAGCCATGGCAAGTTGTGAAATTTCATTCAATTAACCCAGTATTGCATGTGAACATGGAACTTTCTGTCACTGAAATTGAAGTTGTTCATTTATGCTTTCCGGCACATGGTTTCTATCAGTCCTTCATGCCTGCCCTATAAATTCACACTGGATCTTAACAGATAATTTTGTTGCAAATAAAAAAAAATTGTTAAAGTTAAAGACAACCAACAATGAAAATCAAAATAAATTCCTGATATAGCAGCCATAAGGTAAAATCTTCAAATTTGATTGAGTATCACTGGAATATAATTTCCAGGTTATTGATTTCTATGTTTTGTTTTTGCACACATTGCCTTCTTTTGCACATGGGTTGTTTGTCAGTCTGTGTCTATTTATGAATAGTTTGTCATAAATTTATTTTGTCCCTGTAAATACCTATAAGAAAATGAATCCCAGGATGGTGTTTGGTGACATCTACGTACTTTGAAAATAAATTTACATTGAACTTTGAAGTTACTACTCACCATATTTTTGATCAGCCCAAAGCAATTAACAATAATTTGTGTTTGATTTGTTAATTGGAACACAAGAATTATTAAATTACTGAAAAAAATCAGTTCCTAACTCAAAATTGCACTCAGTAGTCTATTTTTCAAAATGAAGAATTACACATCAGCAAAGTTTCCATTTCAGTTAATGCCTTCCCCGGTCTCACTGATGAGGCCTTTCAAACTGCAGGTCACCCTCTTCAAATCCACTACTCTGAAACTAAGTGAAGTTTATTTCCATAAACATTCTTCTCCTTCTCATGAGGCTACCCCTTTAACGTTACTTCCCTTTATGTTTACATGTTAGGGTCACTTATAACGACCCACTCTGAGAACACTAAAATACTTAAGAACCATGAAAAAAATCTACACCAGTAATAGCTTTAAGTTCTTGCTGGATACTCAAACTGAATGGAGTAGTTGTAAACTTAATTTTACCACTATTATTTCTGATGATCAGACTGGATTTATTAAAACTCAACATTCCCATTTTAATATAGCCGTGTATTAAATGTTATTTACTCTCCTTCCCAGGAGATATCGGAATGTGTGATATCCTTAGATGCTAAGAAGGCCTTCGTTCGGGTTGAATGAAATTATTTATCTAAAATCTTAGAAAAATTTAATTTTGGACTAGATTTTATTCAATGGATTAAATTACTTTATTCATCTCTTTCTGCTCGAGTTCTTACTAATTTTCAAAATTCCAAACCATTTAAACTTCACCGCGGAACTAGACAAGGCTGTCCGTTGAGTTCTTTGCTTTTTGATTTAGCTTCAGAACCCCTTGTTATTGCTTTTCGAGAATCGAATGATATCTGTGGGATTTTAAGGAGAGGTATCACCCACAAAATCTCACTTTACGCTGATGATATTTTTATCTCTAATGTTGAGATTTCGTTACCTTGTGTACTTTCTTTACTCTCCCATTTTAGCCAGTTTTCAGGATATAAATTGAACCTACATAAGAGTGAATTACTTCCTTTAAATAATGTGGTACCAATGAATACCAATCTTCCTTTTAAAATTATAAGGAATCAATTTACTTATTTGGGTGTAACAATCAGTAAGAATTACAAATACCTGTTTAAAGAAAACGTTCTTACTTTATTGAACCATGTAAAAAAAGATATTATTAAATTGGTCACCTCTTTCAATATCGTTGATGAGATGAATTAATTCTATTAAAATGAATATTCTACCTAAATTTATATATCTCTTTCAGGCTTTACCCATTTTTATTCCTAAATCCTTTTTTGGCTCTCTTAAATCTATTTTTTCCTCCTATATATGGAAAAATAAATGTCCTCGTTTAAATAAAGTTCATCTTCAAAAAGTCTGAAGGTTTAGCCTTACCTAATTTTAGGTTTTATTACTGGGCAGTTAATATATGATATCTTACGTTTTGGATATATTATATTAGTCATGTAGACTGTCTGGTATGGGTTTCTTTAGAAGTTAATTCTGTTAATAAATTTTCTATTATTTCTCTTCTTGGATCCTCACTTCCTTTATTTGTAAGCAAACTAACTGATAATTTAATAGTTAAACATACTCTGAGGATATGGATACAATTTAGAAAACATTTTGGTTTATTGAGATTTTCCTTCTCTAGTCCCATTTAATCTAATTTTTTTAACCCTCCATGATTGATTTAATTTTTAAAGGATGGGACAGGTTGGGTATTAAATGTTTTTGGGATCTGTTTGTTGGAGGAAATCTTCTTTCATTTGAGCAATTGTCAGCTAAATATAGCCTACCTAAAACTCACTTTTTTAGATATCTACAAATTAGAGACTTTCTAAGATCTCAATTATGCACATTTCCTATAAGCTCAGATAAGAACTTACTAGATGTAATTATTAATTTGACATATCTAATAATTATGGTATGTTACTGGAGATGAGGAATGTTCCTTCAGACAAAATTAAGAATCTCTGGGAACAAGACTTACAGACATCAATATCTGAGGAAACTTGGAATGAAATTTTTAAACTGGTTAATACATCATCACTATGTGCTTGCCATTCCTTCATACCATTTGAGGTGGTACATAGAGTCCATATGACTAAAGATGAGCTATCTCATTTTCATTCAGATATATCTCTCTTCTGTGACAGATGCAATAATGGAGAAGCTTCATTAATTCATATGTTTTAGACTTGTCCATGTCTTGAAAAATATTGGAAGAAAGTGTTTCAAACTTTTTCTTTACTCTTCAAAGTCAATTTTAAGTTTAATCCTCTGACGGCCCTATTCGGTATTATTGCTGGACAAGGTATCAATTTGAAGACATCAGATTTACATATTTTGGCCTTTAGCTCTCTTATAGCTAGGAGGGTGCTTTTGTTTAAATGGAAAGATGTTTCTCCTCCTACTCATGCTCAATGGTTATGCGATGTTATGTCATGCTTAGATTTAGAGAAGATTCGTTGTTCAATTTCTGAATTTCATCAAGACTTTCAAACATTGTGGGGGCCCTTTCTGAATTATTTTCAAAACCCTCAATTCATTGTTTAAATTTAGATGTTGGCTATTATTAATTTTTATTATATGAGAAGGATTTTATCTTTTTTTCTCCTTAATAAACAGCTTTGGTCTTGGTAAGGGTTAGATCTTTTTTGTAATAAATTAGTATATTTCAATTTAACTTTGACTAACCTACATGAATACAGGGTAATGAGATTGTTATTATGAATAGATATAATGTAATTGGTAGTTGTTTTTTTTCGACCTTTATACTGTATATACTTTCTTGTACTCTGTATTCTTCTATGTAGAAACCAATAAATATATTGAAAGGCCATTAATTTGAAAATAGAAAAAAGTTGTGTTCTGTTACAAGTTGAAAACATTTACTATAAAATAAAATACATTGTATTTAGTGTTGTAAAAACCACAGATCATGTTAAAAGATATGGAAGCCTATAACACCCAGTTTACAAAAAAACCGATGCCTTCAATCCACAGCATGAAAAGACACATTGCTTAATTTTGTTATACCGTATATCTTCTTTAATAACAAAGCACTGCTCTTGCAGTGCTTCTGTTAATGTAGTGTATCATAAAAAGGTTATAATCTTTTGAACATAGCAGGCCAGGCAGCATCTCTAGGAAGAGGTACAGTCGACGCTTCTGGTTGAGACCCTTCGTCAGGACAAACTGAAAGAAGAGCTAGTAACCTTACTAGCTTTTCTTTCAGTTAGTCCTGACGAAGGGTCTCGAGATGCTGCCTGGCCTGCTGCGTTCACCAGCAATTTTTGTGTGTTCCTTGAAATTCCAGCATCTGCAGATTTCCTCATGTTTGCAGTTATAATCTTTTGATTCAATTTAAGTGCCAATTACAAAATGAACAAATGCTGTCTAAAGTGCAAATAGGCCTCACCTTTTCTAAATGATATATGAACGATATTCCATTAAAGATGGCAGGGCACAATGTGACCAAATCATTTTCTTTCCCTATTTCTATTTATGCTTAACTTTTCCCTCCTTCAGCTTAAAATACACTGATTTTCAGTCCAAATATTCAGCAAGCTAGACTTTTTTAAAGCTATCAGACAGCTAGAAGGTAAACATAGTTGGCAAATTGCCTGAGCCCACTGGCAGAAAGCCCAAACACATATTTAAAGCAAGCCTCATTAACACATTTTTATATTTTAAAAAAAATCTCATGCACCTCTGGGACTCCAGTGCAACCACTGTCAGAACTCAGCAGGAAAACATAACATTAATAATTAATTGCTTCTGTAGACCTTTCAGGAAGGTTATGAAACATTATAAAAACAACTGGAACTCTGCTTTAAAATAATTACAGAACTCATTCCAAGAGTAAAGTTATTAATGACAAAGCAAAATCAATGAATCACATCTGAATACTTTGTAGAATTCTTTATCAATCAAATAGAACTATTTCTTGAACATTCGATAAAACAGACACTACAAGAACTACAAGCAATTTTTCGTAAGCAATAGCCACTGTTCTACATACCGTTCTTACACATCTGGAGAAGAAGAAAGCTTATGTGAGAATGCTGTTCTTGGACAACAGTTCAGCATTCAACACCATAATTCCACCCAGGCTCGATAGGAAGCTCAGAGACCTCGGCCTTGCGTAGCTGGATCCTGGACTTCCTGTCAGATCGCTGGCAGGTGGTAAGGATGGGCTCCCTCACCTCCACCCCTCTGACTCTCAACATAAGAGCCCCTCAGGGCTGTGTACTCAGTCCCCTCCTTTACCCCCTGTATACCCAAGACTGTGTCACCACCCACAGCTCTAATCTGCTAATTAAATTTGCCAACACTAGATTGATTGGCCTAATCTCAAACAATAACAAGGTGGCCTACAAGGAAGAAGTCATCTCTCTGACAGTGGTGTCAAGAAAACAACCTCTCCCTCGACGTCGCAAAAACAAAGGAGCTGGTTGTGGATTACAGGAGGAATGGAGAAGGGCTAGTCCCTATTGGCATCAATGGATCTGGGGTTGAGAAGGTAAACAGCTTCAAGTTCCTCGGCATCCACATCACCAAGGACCTCAGATGGTCTGTACACACCAGCTGTGTGGTGAATAAAGCACACCAGCACCTCTTTCCCCTCAGACAGTGAAGAAGTTTGGCATGGGCCCCCAAATCCTAAGAATGTTTTACTGGGGCACAATTGAGAGCATCCTGACTGGCTGCATCACTGCCTGGTATGGGAACTGTACCTCCCTTAACCGTAGGCTTCTGCAGAGAGTGGTGCGGACAGCCCAGCATATCTGTAGTTGTGATCTTCCCATGATTCAGGGCATTTACAAGGACAGGTGTGAGAAAAGGGCCTGAAGGATCATTAGGGACCTGAGTCACCCCAACAATAAACTGTTCCAGCTGCTACCATCTGGGAAACGGTACTGCAGCATAAAAGCCAGGACCAACAGGCTCCAGGACAGCTTCTTCCACCAGGCCTTCAGAGTGATGAACTCGTGCTGATTTGAGTGTATTTCTATGTTACACTGACTGTTCTATTTATTATAAATTTTTATAAGTAAATGATTGCACATTGCACATCTAGACAGAGACGTAACGTGAAGATTTTTACTCATGTATGTGAAGGATGTAAGAAATAAAGTCAATTTTAAAAAAATAAGCACAAGAAAATCCGCAGATGCTGGAAATCAAGCAACACACAAAATGCTGGAGGAACTCAGCAGCATCTATGGAAAAGAGTGAACAGTCGACATTTCAAGACAGGACCCTTCATCAGGACTGAAAGCAATTTTTCAGTGTCTGAGTACATCACATAAATGACCACTCATTCTCACAAGAAAATAAGTGGATAAAGCATTTACAGAAATTATCTTGAGCTTAAAGAGTGTACCACAGCACCAACATAAACAGCGATACAGAAGATTCAGTTCAACTGTTCGAGAAAGGAATGCTATTGAAATGGGAAACTACAAACAAAAATGGAAGAATGAGCAACTTCAGGAGCTTTTGTTTTACATTAAAATATTATGTTTTTGCTGTTTATTCAACAGCTACCTGTAATCATTTAACGATTACCAGAGTCAGAGAAACAATGAAAATAGGAATCCTTCACAACATGCAACACACTTCCTTCTGCTTGTAAATGAAGACACTCCAGATATCTAGCAAAACCTTACACCCACATTTAATGTTTTGTTTGGAGTTTCTTATTACTCTGTAATCTTTCTTGATTGACTTTCCAAGTTCATCAAGCTACACCAAGCTCTTCACTTCCTGGGATCATCTTACTCAGAATCAGGCTTAAATATCACTGGGATATGTCATAAAATCTGTTATTTCGTGACAGCAGTACCATGCTATACATAATTATTTTATAAGCTATAAATTACGGAAATAAATAAATAAATATGTAGTGCAAAAAAAGAGCAATAAAGAAAAGTGAGGTGGTGTTTATAAGTTCATCGTCCATCCAGAAATCTGATGGCCCAGGGAAAGAAGCTGTTTCTGAAGCATTGAGAGTGTGGTTTCAGACACCTGTACCTCCTCCTTGATAGTAGCAATGAGAAGAGGGCACGTCCTGGGTGATGGGGGTGCTTAATGATGGATTCCGTTTTCCTGAGGCATCACCTTATGAAGATGTCCTCAATGCTGGGGAGGTTAGTGCCCCTGATGGAGCTGGATGAGATTACAACTTTCTGCAGCTTTATCCAATCCTATGCAGTGGCCCTTCCTTACCAAACAGCATGGAGTTCATTTCATTCATTCATTTCTTGATTTGGACTGTATAGTAATTTGGGCTGAAGAAAATAGTTTTTTATCTTACTGTAAACATCTCAATTATACCAGCACAAAGAATTCTGGATGCTTGTATAATCTTGTAGGCTCAGATCCAGACCAAATGATCTTGGACTACTCATTTCTGATAGGCAGATGCCTGCATTTTCCTATGTTAAATGGAACCATTTTTGCTATGAATATGCCATGAACCAGTCTTTATCGTAGTAGTAATGCTAATGTAAACTAAGACTGTAGCTATATTAATTAGGTTTCAATGTAATCCATTCAGCATCTCCAGTCAAGAGAGACAGAATATTTAATAAAAAATGAAAATAAAACTAACTTTTTCATCCCCCTTTCAAAATACCCAAAAGAATTTTAAAGGTGAAGCTCTGCTTTAAAATAAAGCCATTGCCACAATGTGGGAAACATCACAGCCAATTTGCACACATTAAGCCTCTACAAATAACAAGAGATTACAACATTTAGTATTCTAGTTTTGACTAAGGGATAAGTACCGGGCAGGATCCTAGATATATCTGGTTTGCTCTACTTTAATGTATTGCCATGGGATCAGTTATATTCATCCATGTATTGAGCTCAGTAATGTTTCATCCATATGACAGCATCTTCCACAGTGTAGGACGTCTGCAGTACTGCATGAATCATTATGGTTAGCTGAGCATTGAAGTCGTACTTCAATTCACCATCCCTCACTCAGCAGAGAAAATACAAAGTACAAGCTACTGAACCATGCTGACACATTTATTTGAGGCTCAAAAAAAATTACAGAAGCATTTCTGTGTCATGTACTTTTCATTTTAACGTATTATTTGCTAAAATGGAATTTACTTGATGAAAATCTTATTTTGTACATGAAAATGGTAATAAAAATCCTGCATATGTTTTCTCATGTGATAACCAACACTATTTTCTATCAGCATTAATATAATCTACAGCAGGAGAGAAGATTGGTAACTGGCAGTCCCTCATGGCTACAGGCCCCTAGTAGATTTGGCCCATTGTTTAAAAAAAGAATCAAATCTATTGACAATATCAGCTTCTTTTTCCAGATCAACATCCCCAGCACTGAGGCCTGAGGTACCCTCAGTCAATTCCATGGGCAGGCACCTAGTCGATTTTTCTGATGTCAGATTCCTGAAACATATACTGTTCCAAGTCGTCTTGCAGAGAGAACATCAGGCAGACAAGAAGTGAAGCTTCAAGGCCATTCTCAAAACCTCTCCAAAAAGATACAACCTTCCGCACTCGCAGAGAAAGTTTTCAAGTAAAAGTTCACTTCCAATATCAACCACATTATTGATCAATAAGTTCATTATACAAAGATGACAATTTTAATTTCAAAGCAGTTTTTCAGTGCTGATAAAATGTAAAAATTATGGGCCACTCTTGCAGCATGCACCTTTAATGCTTTATCCTGCCCACATTAATTTAAATGTGTTTTGACGATAATCTGATAGAAGTCCAGGCTTATAAAACACATGAAAGGAGGAAAGTAAACAGAAATTTTATATTTGAATGGATAAACAATCTACTTGAAGAGGACAATTCTAGAGAGAACCACCAGCTGATAAAGCACAGCATAGATCAGTGTGTTCCTGCATTTCATGCCAGGACAGTACAGGACTAAAACATGTAATGTACTGGAGCTCAAATACTGGCTTATATGGCCTTCCCAAGAGTCCAAGGAGGGGCTTAATAATGCTGAAGCAGTGGACCAGACACATTTCCCATTCAGCTCCTGTGAAAGTGGTTGCCAACCTTCATCGCAAAGGTAATTGAAGATCAGAGGCTTGCGTTTTTCCCCCTAATTTGATTGTAAATTACTAGTCAACATTAACGTGTATTTCAAATAATTTATCATCAGTTAAAAATACTTCAAATACACTAATTTTACAGGTATTACTTTATTTATTATTGGAACCTATAGACCTTAAGTTATCTTTGGATATCAAGCTAATGACAGTGGTGGCAGAACCTAGAGCAAATTAGACCTACAGAGCCATGACATGTTAGCAAAGCCACAGGGACTGAGCAAAGGATGCATGCCAGGTCCAGCACAATCCAGACTACAGGATTGTATCAGGAACATCTGGAGAAATAAAGAGAAGAAAGATTTAATTAAACTGACAGCAGAAAAAAGACCAAGTAGAAATTCAATTAAAATTGTGTTATCACTTAGAATTGTTGTCCACATGTAGTAAGGAGTCAAAAATATATTTTTTTTCCTTTCCACTACGAGGAGTGATTGATAAGTTCGTGGCCTAAGGTAGAAGGGGTTAATTTTAGAAAACCAAGCACATTTATTTTTCAACATAGTTCCCTCCTACACTTATACACTTAGTCCAACAGTCGTGGAGCATACAGATCTTGGACCTCTAGAAAGTGCCCACAGCAGGGGTGATTGATAAGCTTGTGGCCTAACGTAGAAGGAGATGAGTTATACAGCTCTCGTTACATGCACGTGTAGTTCAACTCTTTGAGTGATTATCCGGAAAGTTTGAAGGTTATAACTCATATCCTTCTACCTTAGGCCACGAACTTATCAATCACCCCTGATGAGTTATTAACTGATGAGTTATATGTCATTAGAAAATATTGGAAATACTGGCATCACTTCACTGTTTTACAATCAAATAGCATACATGTTTTAAAAGGATATAATCTGACACTATCTCTGGACCATCAGAATCAGGTTTAATATCACTAGATGTCGTGAAATTTGTTGCTTTATGGCAGCAGTACATTGCAATACATCATTTTTTTTAAACTATAAATGACTACAAATCCATTTTTAAAAATTAATTAAACAAGTAGTGAAAAAAGAGGGAAAAACACTGAGCAAGTGTTCATGGGCTCATTATCCATTCAGAAATCTGATGGCGGGTCCTGAAACGTTGAGTGTGTGTCTTCAGGTTCCTGTACCTCCATCCTTGATGGTAGCAATGAGAAGAGGGCATGTCCTGGGTGACAGGACTCCTTAATGACAGATGCCAACTTTTTGAGGCATCGCCTTTTGAAGTGGTCCTCGATACTAGGGAGGCTAGTGCTCATGATGGAGCTGGCTGAACTTAGGACTTTCTGCAGCTTTTTCTGATCCTTTGCAGTGGATGGTGATGCAACCAGTTAGAATGCTCTTTACCGCACATAAAACATTGAAATCCACAGCACATTACAGGCCCTTTGGCCCACAATGTTTTACTAACTATGTCACATCTGTAGAAATTTGCAAGTGTCTTTGATGGCATATCAAGTCTCCTCAAACTAGTAATGAAATATAGCCACTGTCATACCTTCTTTGTAATTGCATCAATATGTTGAACACAGGACACTTCCTCAGAGATGTAGACACTCAGGAACTTGAAACTGTTCACCCTTTCCACTTCTGACCCCTAAATGAAGACTCATGTGTGTGTTCCTTGACTTATCCTTCCTTAAGTCCACAATCAATTCCTTAGTCTTACTGATGTTAAGTGGCGCTAAAGACACCACTCAACCAGCTGACCTATCCGGCTCCTGTACACTTCCTCTGAAATTCTATTAACTATTGTTGTTTCATCAGCAAATGTATAGATGGCATTTGATCTGTGTGTAGCCATAGTGGGCAAAGCACGCACCCAAGGTGCACCGATCTTGAATGCCATCGAGGAGATGTTACTCCTGATCCGCACAGACTATGGTCTCCCGGTGAAGAAGTCAAGGATCCAGTTGAAGAGGTAAGTAGAGAGGCCCAGTTTTTGGAGCTTGTGAATAGATCTGAGGGTATGATTGTGTTGAATGCTGAGCTGTAGTCAATAAACACCAGCCTGATGTAAGTATTACTATTGTCCAGGTGATCCAAGGCCGTAGAGCCAGTGAGATTGCAACTGCTGAAGATGTTTTGATGAAAGGCTAATTGCAAGGGGTCCAGGTCCTTGCTTAGACAGGAACTCATTCTAGCCATGACCAACTTCTCCAAGCACTTCATCACGGCAGATGTGGGTGCCACTGGGTGATAGTCGTTGAGGCACTTCACCCTGCTCTTCTTGGGTTCTGGTATGATTGTCGTCATAAGCAGGTGAGAACCTGCAATTGCAGCAGTGAGAGGTTAAAGACGTCTTTGAACACTCCCACCAGTTGGTTGGCACAGGTTTTCCTAGCCCTATCAGGTACCCCATCAGGGCCTGAAACCTTGCAAGGATTCACTCTCTTGAAAGATGTTCTGATGTTGGCTTGCAAGACAAGGATCACAGGGTTACCAGAAGCTGCAGGAACTTACGCAGGTGTAGTTTTATTCTCCATTTCAAAGCGTGCATAAAAGACATTCAGCTCATCTGGGAGTGAAGCATCACAGCCGTTCACAATGTTAGGTTTTGCCTTATAGGAAGTAATGGCCTGTGAACCTTGACAGAGCTAACATTCACCTGATCCTGTCCCTAAACTAAATTGGAATTGTTTTTTCACATTTAAGATAGCCTTCCATTGGTTGTACCTGGACTTCTTGCCTCAGAATTAGCCCTCAGCAGGCTATGAATCTTCTGATTTATCCACAGCTTTTGATTTGGGTAGGTCTAATATGTTCTCAAATGCACACACTCATCCACACAGGTTTTGATGAAGTCGGTGACAGCTGTGGACTATTCATTCACACTCCAAGATGAATCTCTGAATGCTGTCAACTCAAAGCAGTCTGTAAGTGCTTCTCCACCTCTCTGACCATAGCTTCTTAGAGCTTACCATTGGTGCTGCAGGTTTTAGTCTCTTAAAAGACATGAAAATTATTATCATTTGCAATGAATAAATAAATAATGCGAAAGAGGAATAGCAAGATAGTGTTCATGGAACATTCAGAAATCTGACGATGAAGGGGAAGAAGCTGTTCCTAAAATGTTGAGTTTAGTCTTCAGGCTCGTTCCTCCTCCCCGAGGGTCATGGTAATAAGAAGGCATAATATTTAAGACAGTCACTATTCATCAAAAATATCAGTAATTCAAGAAATTTCATCAACCATGTAGTGCCATTAAGGCTTTAAAATGAAAACTGAAGTGAGTCCCATCAGTGGAATAAAGAGAATCCCACATGCAATAAGCTTTCAATCTATTTTTGTTAGTTGGAGCTTGAAATCCTCCAGGTCTACTAATACAGCAAATAGTTAAAACAAAAAAATATATAAATGGTCTCATTGTATGGTGTTAGTTGCAGCAGTCCCTTAGTGCATCTGCTGAGCTTACGTTTCTTAAACACAGAGCTAAAATGGCCTTTGTTGCAAAATGACAGAAATGGAGCTTAACGTTCATTCTTTGGTTATGTCTGAACTGTTTCTTAAAATAAACTTCACAGCACTGCTAAATATCAATTATTATTTTGTAAATTTGCAGCAACATTTGTATTTTCACACTGCATCAATTCATCCTGGAGCCACAAAATTACCAGACATAACATGGAGCAAATTACCTTACATCACTGGTGTGATACCACTGCTGAGTAACCATTCGGCTCCAGTTGAACATCTGCTGACAACAATCTGACAGAAACTATTTATGCAGGACACTGTAGGAGGCAATGCTAAATTGCTTCTCACAGAGTTTAAAACTTTAATAATTTGATGCAGTCTCAGAGATGGGGTTGGTTGAGGAGGTCATTGTCACCACATCGACAGTCCTAATATTTTAAAAAAGCATTATATAACACTGGTCATAATTCCCTCAGCAACACAACACAAAAAAATACACAAACTCATTCTCAACTATCTATAATATTATATATCCAGTTAGTCAATATATTAAAAAATCAAATCATTTTCAAAGCACACCACCTTAGCTATTTGTGATTAATTTATTATTGTGACTTTTTTGCTTAAAAATCTTTGAGTGTTTTTCTGTTTAAATTTTCAAGAATTTTAGAAGACTTCTCCATTACAATAGATGATAGCAAACTACACTTGTAAATAAAATGTTATAACATTAAGATTTTGATCATCGATATTTCGACATTTTGATGAATGAGCCACTATTGCTGTATCATTGTAGCATTTACGATATGTCAAATCTCTTCAGCAAGCAATCATCTTGGATTACTTCACTTCTAAACAGAATTGTTTCAGAAACAATTATGAGTTTAACAAAATGCAAGGAAAAGTCTTACAAGGCACAAAAGGCAATGTTACTGCAATAAATGACGTAACTGAAATTAACACATTATCAATGCATGCAAACCAACACCTCTGCTCATTTCTGCATCAATATCACTAGACGCATGTATTTTACAGTAATGACTCAAACGAGGTTCAGTCAAGAGTAGGTGAATTTATCTATCGTATTACTATTAAACATAGAAATGGAAAAGAATACTATTGGAGTCACAGAATGAATCACCTTTGACCAGTCAAAAAGGAAAATGAATGTACAAAATGTCATAATTTTGTATTGCAAGTGGAAATTGAATTATCAATAACCCCAAATAATTGTTATTTTAATATTTAATGAATTTTATATGTCATTCTGATGGAGTGGCAGTCAACACTTGATAATTTGCTTTTCTCCAGTTTCAAACATACTATTCATCATTTATTATTGTTAAAGAATTGTTAATCTACTTTAACAAGTCTCGCAATTTTCAACATTTTCACTTTTGTTGCATTGAGAGTAGTCTATTAAAACAAAAGTCCATACCAAATATGCTAAGTTAAGTCTATTAGGACTATGTTTGAAATTCTGACTATGAAGGTCAGGGTACAAATTAATTCTGTGGTTTCACTTTGGAAACAGATGGATTACCAGTAGCAGACTAACTATATAAAATCACAAGATGATCACAATGTATACCATTTGATACAAGTACATTAAATCTACCAGGAACATGCTAATTAAGTATGAGATGCAAGATAAGAAAATTAGAGCAGAACACCAATTAAGAGATGGGGAAAGCAAAAGGTAGGGTTAAAACATTCAAAGGATTGAAACAAAAGAAACATCAGGCAGCATGCGTGGCAATTAGTATGAAAGTCTAAAGGAATAGCTCAATCCTAGTAATGAATAAAACATAAAATGTATTATTGAAACCCAAGAGCTAAACAAACTGTTATCAGATCCAAGAAGGAATATCATCTGTATGTGAGGGAGAGGGTGAGAGAACCTACAACCAACAGGAGAAAAAGAAACCATGCTGTGGTCACTCTGAGGGTTAGTCTTCAAGGTTGCTAAATATACAGTGTAACTAACATTCTTATTGAGTGTTGTTACTTTGTACCAACTTAACTTATTTCATAGATTTGTTGTGCTTGCAACAAGTGTACCTACACTCAGTGGTTTGTTGTAGATATGAACTAGTCTCATGAGTTAGAGTAACATGGGTATAATGAAAGTGAAGAAAAAGTGCAACTGGTAGAAATGGGAAGTCTCAACAGGTAGATTCTGTAGGGGAGCAGCAAATCACTTGCACCCAGATTTCTATGTTTAACAGTGATTTCTTAAATATCAAATGTTGCTATCATTTTTTTTTTACCATAATGTCAGTGGAGGCTAATGATTTCACTGTCATTACAACCTCAAACTTCAGGTTATATTCTATTTGAACTGAAGCTATCCCAAAAATTCTTTAACAGACTCCAAATCCATTCCTTTTCAATTTATCAGACATTCACGTGGAAATATATATGCACTCTTAAAATTTCCAGTTTGCATCAGTTGTTCAATCCATGGCCTTTGGTTAAATGTCCTAAAATACCTATGAAAAGTTGACAAAGCAAACATATTCAGGAAAGCCCACTGCTGACACCTCTAGGTATATACATTGTTAAGTGCCATACATTATTCCTTTCCTACTATACGGACACTCAAGCTACATTAAATGTTCTGGTCATTTGATGTAATGAATTCAATACACTTTCTGGCAAGTGAATTTCTCACTGTGCAAGACTATTTACAAACAAGAAAAGTTGTATCATGCCAAAATGAATTTGTAACTCCATATATCCTCAACTGCATTAGGATGCTAACTTCCACATCATTAACCTCTTTCCAGCTGCTTCTGAAACATTCAGGTGGTTTTGTCACATGCATCAAATTTCCTACACTTTCTTTGTTGATAGTCTATTTCTCCTCTTAAGTTCATGTACAGCTGTGCTATCAAAATTCTACCTTGCACCTACTCTGCTTGATAGCCCAATTTAATACTTACACCCTGGATAGTGATTGCTATGTAGTACTATGTAATCCCCAAAAGCAGTGTAATTCTCCCATACCCATTTCCAAATTCTCAGTATTTACCACATTGTTTCAGTGGTCTGAATTCAATTACTCTGGATCCCTCTTTAATCTCTTTTTCCTCTCCACTTCACTGTCTTTTCTTTAAGGACCTCCTTGAAATATAATATTAAGCCAATGATCACCATTCCTTCCAGCTCCTTCTCAGGTTTACTTTTGAATTGTTCTGAACATGTTTAGAAATGCATTCCATACTACCTATATGTAATTGCAAAAAGAATTAGACATTTGTACCAAATATGAGATGAGTGACACAGAGACTCAATAGTATTTTTAAAATCCTTTCATTCCTCATGACGGGGGCTAATTTCCTGCACGTTATCCCAGAAATTTTATAAATATTTGGAAAAATTATATTTTTTTCAAATGTCAAGTCCATCAAATAAACCACATTTAAAAAGCTATTCCCTGTTGCCAAATGTACTCAAATCTCATCGTATTCTTTATCAACTTATTCAATAGTTAGTGCATCCAGCTGACAGAAAAAAATCATTATATTTCATGTCAGTTAAAGCACCTGAATTACTTTTTGGTATATCAATATGAAAGAAATTACTCACTTATCTTTAACCTTAGAGAGCTATTTTATACCTAGCTTTTAAACAAATCTTACTGCATAATACATTTATTATATTCAAACTCTCTCGGATGACTGATGCTATATGCTTACCATCATTGACTTGGCTTCCTTCACGCTTTAACATTTGAACAGCTCCTACATACTTCTTCAGTTGTACCTTCAACACCTCATTTTCCCTGCAGAATCAAAATAACGCATGAAGTTAAGAAACATTACCAGGTAGCAGAAGAAAAATATGATATAGATTATATTCCCAATCGTTCACCAAGTGGAAGATCAGGTGCTTCAAGGTTTATTTTGCAACAAGTTTACAATACAGCTCAAAATATTTGATTCTCAAATTAGCAAGGCAATTGTTATGATCACATTGTTTTACAGCAACATAGTCAATTTGCATTAAACATTATGTTGCTGAAACAAAGATTCAGCATAGTTATTATAGTTATCAGACAAGATATCACATCAGGTTCATCATTTTTTCCTCTGTGAAATAGACTTAATGATATCATTGAATTAATGAAAAAGCAAGCAAAATTTTCTTGGTATCCTTCAAAAACATATTGCTCAATCATCAGCAATAAATTCACTAGTCAATTAAACTCATTATGATTATCATACTGGACGAACTGACTGAAGCCACCTCCTTGAAGAGCAACTGCACTCAACTATTGTATTGGCTGTGAAGTGCTTCAATCAAAAACTAATTAAAACTATGAGATAAATGTAATTCTTATTTTTGCTCTGACACATTTTGTTTCATACTACATTAAAATTAAAAATCATTTTTTAAAAAAGCATTGTCCAATTTTAGGAACACAACAGGATACTGAAATCAGAATGAAATTCACAGGCATTGTCAGCACATAATAAACTCACTACACTGTCCTCAGTGAATTATCACCACTTTATCACCAACAGAAATTAATTTCATACCTGATGCCTCCCATGACATATGGTAGGTTTCATCATCACATAGTAAATTACCAAGCTCATCTAATTCACTCTGCAATAATTACAGGGCTGTGGAATACTTTTTTAAACAAGAGTTTCATTACACATAACTCATATTACCTATGTAAGTACAAAGTTCAAATGCTGTGAAATCCTTGCCTGCTTTTGTTAAATCTGGATTTGATAATACGAGCACTTTACTGACCAGCCTAAGATCACACATGCCAACATTCTCTTCAGCTCAGGAAAGCTTTCCTATTTATTCATATTGTAACACAAAACTAATCTCTCTCACTCTCTAACCATGTGCCTCCTGGCATCCATCTAAGGATGAAAAATTCTTAAATTTTAAAATTCCCCTCATTTGCAAATCGTTCCAGAACTTCATACCTTCTCATCTCTGAAATCTTCATTAGGCCTACTTTGAAGTCTCGGCAGTCCTCCATTTATGCCTTTGTGCCTTTATGTTGAATTTTAATCATATCACCAATATTAGACTTCCTTTCAGTTACCTTGGCCTCAAATTCACTGCCAAAATTTATGCTTCACAAAGGCTCATACCAAAAGATGGCAATTAAAACCTCTTTCTGTGATCAATTTTATGGTCAGACTTCCAAAATCTCTTTCTGTTGATTAGTAACAAACTTATTTTGATATCAATCATGCAGTCATTAAGCATTTTATAACATTTTCGTAGCTCAGAAACAAATCTTTTGACCCATAATGTCCTTGTCAACAATTAAATACAGATCTATAATAATCCCATTTACTTGCACTCAATTCATAACTTCCTATACCTTGGCAATTCAAGTTGCGAGAGTGTCTGCTTCTTCTGGGTGAAAAACCTCTACATCAAAGTGCCTCTAAACCTGGGGTCCACAACCCCTTGCTTAATGGTATTGGTCTACGCTGTGAAAAAGATTGGGAACCCCTGCACTTCCAAACCTATGCCCTCTGGCCTTGGCCACCTACCAAGGAGAAACGTTTCTTGCTGTTTACCCTATCTATGACTCTCATAACTTAGATACCTCATTCAGATCCTCCCCTCACACTCATATGCACTGAGGAATGCAAACCCAGTCTATCTCGTCGCTCCTCACAACTTGAAATTTCTCATCCCAGTCAGCACCCTGGTAAATGTTCTCTTCACTTTCCCCAGTATAATTACTTCCTTCCTATGGTGTGGTGACCAGAACTGCACACAACATTCAATCTGTGACTTCACCAATGGTTTCTAAAGTCATACCAAGACCTTCATGTCTTTATATAACCCCAACCCTCCACCTCTATATGCAACACCTAATACTTATCAGGATTAAATGCCAACTGCTAGTTCTTGACTGAATTTTCCAGTTTATCAGCATCATTCTGTTACCCAAGATACTCTTCCTCACTATCAATACGACCACCATTTGAGTCATTTGCAAACTTTCCAATTACACCTCTGCACTTACATCTAAATTGTTAATTGATATAAGAAACAACGGATCCCAGCACCAATACCAATTGTACACCACTGGTCACATGCTTCCAAACACAAAAGCAATTCTTCACCATAACACTCTTTTTAATCCAATTCCCAATGCGTCTTTGCTCCAACCTTTTGAACCAGCCTTTTATATGGGACCTACTGAAATCCACGTCAACCACTTCAACATATTTTTGCAAGATCTTCAAAAGCTGATTTAAATTAGTCAGACAAGAAATCAACTGAACTCAGTGGCCTGAAAGACCTATTTTGGTGCTGCCTCTCTCTGTAATTCCTTTACCCACTCTGTTAAAAATGCAACATTAAGTTTATTGATGCCATTTGAACCTTGACCAGTGGGGCCCCACATTTATTTAATGTTGCTAACATTGAGACTTAATAATTATCATCAAGACAGAATTCTTACAAGAATTTCTAGTATCAGTCCCTGATGCTGCCTTTCCTTTGAAGTTTCACCCTAATGAAAAAGCTTGGCAATAATATCTTAAAAATGCAATATTTCCTTAAATCAGACTCTTACTGATTGTCTTCCAAAATAATGGCTCATCCTAAATTTATATAAAAAATAACATTTTAGTCTTATTTGACCTCCCTTAATTCCCATAAAATTGTGTCATTCAAAATAGAAATTATAAAAATTGAATAAAATAAGTTCAAATTAAATCAACTCCATTTAAGACAAATTTTGCAAGGCTTTAGTCTTCAGAGTCCTTCTGCCCAGAAAGATAAGGATGCATAGAATGTCAGGATCCCTTCTTGCCCAGAAACAGCAACAATAACCCAAATGCATAATGCATTACCTCTAGTGGCCAAAAATATATTAACTATTGAAGCCTGCGCTTTGAAAGTAATTCAATTCATTTCAAGGCCACAAAGGCATAAGCTGGCACTGCAATCATAATTATTCAAGGCACATTACTTTTCCATATTTCTCTCTGCCAACTGAAGCAGTTTATAAACCATACTTTCTAAGCACAGCTGGGCCACATTTTTGTTCCTGATATCACTGGCAAATCTGAAAACCATATTGATTACTGAACAATATTATAATACAAAGCTGTTCAATAATTTCTGTTCATCCAGGTACTAAACAATTCCATAAATCAACAACATAAGCAGCTACACAACACTGGTTATACTGTCTATTAATCTATGAAGGTAAAATAAAATTAAGATAGATGATGACTGCATTATAATATAAAATGTAGTTATAACTAATATTTGCACTAACAGTTTAAAGAGATTGTCAATGTACCGTGTATGACTGAAATAAACCTTTGCAATGCAGCAAATAAAAAAAACTATATCGATTTTTGAGCCCATCATGTTAAAAGCGAGCATAATTAGAAAATGAAATAAGTTTTCTATTTCCAACACTAAATATGATAAGCACTTCCAAGCCACATTTAGCAGGTTCCAAGCAAATCTTTCCACTGTGACTTGATACGACTCAATTTCATTCTGGCTATATCATTTGTTTTCAATTTTCAAAACGAAACACTCTCGTAGCCAGTCTGAGTTATATTGTGAATTACTGCAAAATCATAATCACTTTTATGCTGTTCATTTTTAACAAAAAGGAAATGGGTGCCATTTGTCCATGATTGTTATTCACAGGATCCTAACAGTCAGAAGAGCAGAAGAAATGAACCATGATCTTCAGGGTGTAGAATTGTTATTTTTCTTCTATTTTTTCCACGGTAGTTTAACTTTCCTTTACTTGCTTGTATTTTTATATTATAATCTATATATTTTATATTATCTCACATACATGTAATTGTTCGGTAAACTTTTCAGTAATTGCTTTTGGGGAACTGTACAAAAGGATGAGTTACACCTGAACCTAAGAGAGTCAAATATCCTTGCAGGCAGGTTTGCTAAAGCCATTGGGGAGGGCGTAAACTAGTTTGGCAGGGGGATAGGAACTGGAGTGATACGGCTGAAGATGTGGTAGTATACAAGTAGATGCAGTGTGTAGTGAGATTGTAAGAAAGGACAGGCAGATGATAGAATAAAATTGCAGTCTGTGGGACGAATTGAAGTGGAACATGGGGACAAAATCTTAAAGGGTGACAAATACAGGACTGAAGGTGTTATATTTGAATGCATGCAAAATACAGAATAAAGTAGATGATCTTGTAGTGCAGTTATAGTTATACAGAATGGAAGGTATGACAGGGGGGCATCACTGAATCCTGGCTGAAAGAAGATCATAGTCAGGAGATTAACATCCAAGGATAAACTTTGTATTGAAAGGACAAGCAGGTTGGCTGAGGGGGCCAGGTGGTTCTGTTGGTCAAAAACAAAATCATATTCTTAGAAGAGGTGACATATGATTAGACGATGTAGAATTCTTGTGGGTAGAGTTACGAAACTAAAAGGGCAAAAAGACCCTGATGGGAGTTATATACAGGCATCTGAACAGTAGCCATGATGTGGGCTACGAATTACAATGGAAGATTAAAAAAAAGGCTTGTAAAAAGGGCAATATTACAATAGTCATGGGTGACTATTGTAATGTAAATATGCAATATGCAAATAGATTAAGGAAAATCAAGTTGGTGCTGGATCTAAAAGAGGAATTTGTAGAATGCCTATGAGATGGCTTTTTAAAGCAGCTTGTGGTTGAGCCCACGAGGGGAAAGGCTATTCCGGATTGTGTGTTCTGCAATTATCCAGATTTGATAAGGGAGCTTAAGGTAAAGGAACCCCTAGAAGACAGTGATCATATGATGATAGAATTCACCCTGCAGTTTAAGAGGACAAAGCTAAAGTCACATGTATCAGTATTACAGTGGAGTAAAGGGAATTACAGACGCATGAGAGAAGCTGCCTAAAGTTGGTTAGAAAGGGACACTAGCAATGATGATGGTGGAACAGCAACGGCTGCAGTTTCTGAGGGCAATTTGTGAAATGGAGGAAGGATACATCCCCAAGATGAAGAAGCATTCCAAAGGGAGGTTGAGGCAACTATGGCTTTAAGGGAAGTCATAGACAGCATAAAAGGAAAAGAGAGAGCATATAACAGAACAAAAAATGGCGGGAAGTTAGAGGATTGGGAAGCTTTTAAAAAACCAACAGAAGGCAACTAAAAAAGCCATAACAAGAAATGGAGAATGACAGTGAGAAAATAGTAATGGAGGGTGGGGGGGGTCAAAGAAATGGTGGAAAAACTTAGTAAGTCAGACTTCACTGTGGAAGACACTAGCCATAGGCCAAAATTCAAGAGTGTCAGGGGGTAAAAGTGAGTGCAGCTGCCATTACTAAGGAGAAGGTGCTTGGGAAGCTGAAAGGTCTGAAGGTAGATAAGTCACCTGGACCTGATTGACTACACCCTAGGGTTCTGAAAGAGGTAGCTGAAGAGATTGTGGAGACATTGGTAATAATCTTTCAAGAATCATTGGTTTCTAGAATGGTTCCAGAGGACTGGAAGATTGCAAATGTCACTTCAATCTTGAAGAAGGGAGGGAGGAAGAAGAAAGGAAATTATAGGCCTATTAGACCAACTTCAGTGGTTGGGAAAATGTTGGAGTCCATTATTAAAGATGAAGATTTGAGGTACTTGGAGGTGCAAGATAAAATAGGCCAGCATCAGCATGGTTTCCTTGAGGGAAAATCTTGCCTGGCAAATCTGTTGGAATTCTTTGAAGAAATAACAGACAGGATAGAGAAAGGAAAGTCAGTGGATGTTGTTTACTTGGATTTCCACAAGGCGTTCGACAAGGTGCTACCCATGAGGCTGCTTAAGAAGGTAAGAGACCATGGTATTACAGGAAAGATACTAGCATGTATAGAAGATCGCCTGTCAGAAGAGAAAGCTGGGAATAAAGGGGGCCTTTTCTGATTGGCTGCTGGTGACTATTGATTTCTGCAAGGGTCAGTGTTGGGATTGCTTCTTTTCACTTTATATATCAATGATTTGGATGACGGGATTGATGACTTTGTGGCCAGATGGCAGACAAAATGAAGATAGGTGGAGGGGCAAGTAGTGTTTAGGACAGGGGGAGGCAACCTACAGCCCATGGGCCAAATCCAGCCCGCAAAGGTATTTTGACTGACCCACAAGCAAATATTGGGATACCATACTTATCTGACCCGCCAGTGATTTTTCTTTATTCTGAATGTTTCACACGACCACACTGATGGACACGCATGGTGTCTTATTACACTGGCCCCAGGTTCTATTTTGTTCCAAACCAAACACTGGTATATACGAATGACGGGAAGGCAGACTACCTTATTAATATGTATTAGATATTCTCTGTGCACTCACAGGTTTTCAGATGGGATCATTCAAATTTGTAAACAGAAACAGCGTCACTGTGTTTTAACAAGAAATCCACACCAAATATCCAGATATTTACATGTGCTACAATACTTGTTGAATAACCTGCGTTTCGAAATAAAATCGAAGTCAAAAATTCCAATGGCAATGAATGCAAAACGCAGGAAGATGCACACTGAGTGCCGAAATTTCCAAGACACTTGGACACTAGATTACTCCTTCATCGAGCAAGCTGGGAAACCACTTTTTTTTGTGAAAATGGCCCAAGAATTGAGAAAAGAGTTTTCATCTCGTTTTGCTGATTTTCACTTGCACGCAAATGAGTTCAAGCTGTTTGCTACTCCATTTGATGTGGAGGTGGACACTACATCAGAAATTTTTCAAATGGAATTGATTGAGATGCAGTGTGACGACATATTGAGATCGAAATTTCATTCTGAAGATGTGTCAGTGCTTGACCTCTATAGAAAATATATTCATCCAAGTGGGAAGTAACCTAACTTAGTGAACCATGCAAAAAAGATGGCATCATTGTCTGGCAGCCCTTATCTGTGTGAGCAATTATTTTCAAAAATGAAGCTCACCAAGAACCATTTGAGAACAAGATTGACTGATGCCCACCTGGATAATGTCTTGCTCTTGGCATCAGCAAGTCAGACACCCAATATTGAGAAGCTTTCAAGTAACAAACAGCATCAAGTTTCACATTGATTTATCGACTATTTGCATTAAAATTTTCTTTTTTATTATACTTAATTTACCAACATTCAATGCATCATGTTCATACGTTTTATGTCTAAAGATTCTTGTGTCCTTTTAGTAGATTCAAAAGATGCCTTGATTGAAATAAATTGCAAGTAAACTGAGTTCTTCGATTACTAATTGGCATCCTTGGTTAAGCACAAATGATTTTCTATCATGTGTTATTCATTAATTTGAGGCAAAACATAACTAGATATATTTAAATGGACAATTCTCATATTTCAATTTTTTATGGCATTTATCTGGCCCACCATCCGCTCATTAATACGCGATCCGGCCCACAGAGGCAAAAAGGTTACCGACCCCTGGTTTAGGAAGCAAGGAGTGTGCAGAAGGACTTAAGACAGATTGGGAGAATGGGCAAAGAAGTGGCAGTTTAGTTATAGTTTATAAATAGTTATATAGTTTAGTTAGGTGCAAGGTCATGCACTTTGTTTGAAGGAATAAAGGCAAAGACTATTTTCTAAACTGGGAGAAAATACAAGAATCAGAGGTGCAAAGGGAGTTGGAAGTCCTTGTGCAGGGTTCCCTGAAAGCTAACTTGCAGGATGAGTTGGTGGTATGGATGGTAAATGCAATGTTAGCATTCATTTCAAAAGCAGAAGGATATAAGAGCAAGGATGTAAGTAATCTGACTGGCCAACAGATTTCCACATTACTTTCAAAGTATTCAGAATGGTTTTCCTCCATTGTTTTGTCCTTAAAATCATATTTAAACTTTAACAACCAACTTTTCCCCCATATACACTTAATGTGTACATATTATATCTGTCCATAAACACAAGAGATTCTGCAGTTGCTGGAAATCCAAAGTAACAAACACAAAATGCAAGAGAAACTTACAAGTCAGGAAACATCTATGGAGAGGAATAAATAGTCGACATTTCAGGCTGGGACTCTTAATCAGGGCATCCTGTCTCTTGTATGTTGGATTACACAGCAATCTTAAGTAAACTTTCTGGGGGAGCTGATTGGAGATGGTGCAGAAGAGTTTTGAGGCCAAGTCTGATCACAAGAAAGCAATTAAAGTTGGTGATGCAGGTAAAAGCATCCCCACTCCCTCAGGATTTAAAATGGTGCTGTAGGGCACTTACTTATTTCCTATGTTTGCACATTCAAAAATCAGACAGCAGTGGGGAAGAGGCTGTTCCAGAATTGTTTAGTATGTGCCTTCATGCTTCTGTACCTCCTTCCTGATGGCAACAATGAGAACAAGGCATGACCTGGGTGATGGGGTCCTTAATGATGGATGCCGCCTTTTTGAGGCATCACTCCTTGAGGATATCCTGGATACTGAGGATTCTAGTGCCCATGATCAACCTATCTAATAGCTGACCACAAAAATTAAATGTAACACACCTTATCATTTTCATTGAAAATACTAAACAACACTATTTGAGTAGCTTGAAATGGTTAAAACCTTTTCCAGTTCAGCCAACAAAACCTCATCAGCTTTGAAAATCCAAATGTCTCCTTCTATTTCAAACTAATAATATAACATAGCTAAGGTAATTCATTTGTATTTTCTAAGTTTGATTTACTTTTTGAACTTTATATAAGGCTAATGATTTAAATACAAACCACAACCACAGTAATCATGTTATCAGTACTTGAAATGGATAACTCAGAAATAAAAGTAATAAAAGTTTGACAAACAGGAAAGTGCTCATTAGGCTTTTATAGCTGTTTTGTAAATCAACATCAAAATTGGTAATATGGCATACTTACTAAAATGTGTTTTAACATAATGACTCCAATAAGTATCGTTTAACATAAAGCATATATGTTTAAGGGAAATTTTGTTCTTCCCACCTTCTGCATTTAATATAAATTTCTCACATCCAAGCCACATTCTGAAAGTAAGAAAGTTAGTATCAAAAATCCTTCCTTGCACAGATCCCAATAGCCTCCATAGAACAATGACTGATGCACTGTGCTTCTCCACCCATTCTTTCAGTTTGATTCACCTTTCTCCTACCTTGCCAATGCCTGAATCTTGGCAGCATGTCGCTCTTCCTGCTCTGCCAGTTTCTTTTTCTGGTTGTCAATTTCTTGCCTGAGCGCTGCAGAATGTTCCATCTCACCATCAAGTAAGTTTCGCAGTGATCTGGAAAAAAAGAATTTACCATCTGTTAAACCAGATCTTCAAAGCAATCTGGTGTAGAAAATGTAAAACTAAGAACTTCAAAATGTCTTTAAAATTTACACTAATCTTTGACTCCTCATCCATAAATTATGAAATATTTTAAATCTCATATACAAAAGCAAGCTTTAAAGGTATTTTGTCTCAGAGATATTTACCACAGATTGAATAACATATTTTGTTCTCTAGCCTAATTTTTTCCTCAGTGCGAAGTTTAAAATTATATCATTTATAGACTAAAACAAAACAGAACTTACTAAAATATATAAAAGAATACATTAATCACTTCAAACAAAAAAATTCCTTGTCAACCTACATTCCTAAACTTTTACTTAATTCTCTCCCAAATTTCATTCCAGCTTTCATCTGTCAGCTTCTGTAACAAGCAGCTAATTACACAATTTCAACACATCCGTTAAATTAAACCATTCTACTCTGAAGTCTTATTCCCACTACAAACATTTCCTCCTTATTTATGCCATCTCCTTTGGGTTTTCTGATCTTGTGGTCGTTGACAGAGGTTTCTCCAACATCCTTCTCCGATAACTTCCCTGGCCCTTCTTAAATCGTGCTTCTTTCAGAAGTCCACTTATGGAAACATTTCTACCCCAACCCACTCACTTCCTCACACTGGTCTGTCTAAATTTTGGCCATTGTACCTTTCACACCTTGTTAAACTACTCAACAGTTTCCTTACATCTTTCTTTTTTTCTAATTTTCTACTCACAACCATTTGTTGTCTACCATCCCTATCATTCTCAAATTTGAGCACGTTCAGCTGAAGTCTGATATACTGGCTTAGATATCTATTGCCAGATGTGCCTTGGCCTTCAAGTTCCCCTCTTCTGTAAATGTACTATATTCCTGGCTCATTCCGTAGTAAGAAAGTGCAAAATGCCTTTTTAAAAGTCATACTAGAATTCTTCCACTCCATGAGCCACCAAGTGCGAATAGCTCACAGACTTCTTTATCACCAGTAAGATGATCTCTAGTTCATCTCTTAGAGATCTCTTTCTAGTTTGTACTCCTTCCCCACCCAACCCGCCTTCTTCTTAATCTGGCCTTTTCACCTTTCTTTCTAGTCCTAATGAAGGGTGTGGCCCAAAACATTAGCTCAGATGCTGTCTGACATACTGAGTTCCTCCAGCATTTTGTGTATGTTTCTCTAGTCAATTGTTGCTTTAATCAATTTTTCAGGATGCAGTATAGCTGGCAAGGACGGGTTTTTACTACCCATTCCTGATTAAATATTTAACTGTACCTAAAATATTCTTTTTGTTAAATATTCTTCCGACAGTTAGACTATCTCTTTATCACACCTTTATCTCCATGGATACTGCATGACCCATTGTGTTTTACTCCTCCAGCATTTTGTTTTATTTTTTAACCAGTTTCTATTCATTTCTTCTCCACTATGCCAACATACCCTCATACTCTCTCCCAAACTTTGTCCTACTTTCCTATCTTTCATTCGTCTCCATGCTACTTCTACCTTCCCTGAACTATGCATCCACTCATTATGATTTTTCCTATTGCATTCAACCATTTCCATTGAACATACAAACTTCCAACCACTATTCTTGACAACACCACAGTAACAAGTCTAAAGCTGCCATAATAAAGCATAGTGCTGCAAACTGTGTCAAGGATTCTAAAAGGATTCTAAATCAAACAGGTTGAGACAAACATAAAGCAGAAGAAATTTGAATCAATGGCCAAATATTTGTTCAAATTAACAGTTTTGAAATACACTTTACATTGTTCACTTTATATCTCAATACTTTGAGTACAGGAGATAGGATATGTTGAAGTTGGATGTTATGAGGGGTATAGAGAGGGTAAATGGATCAGACATTAGGTGTAGTTTTGGTCACCTACCTACAAGAAAGATGTAAATAAGGCTGAAAACTACAGAGAAAATTTACAAGGATGTTGCCAGGACTGGAAGACCTAATTTATAAGGAAAGACGAAACAGGTTAGAACTTTATTCCTTGGAACATAGAAGATTCAGGAGAGATTTGATAGAGATATACAAAATTATGAAGGGTATAGAGATGGTAAATGCAAGCAAGCTTTTTCCACTTACGTTGGATGGGACTACAACCAGAGGTCATGGGTTAAAGATGAAAGGTGAAAATTTAAGGGGAACGAGGGTAAATTTCTTCACTCAAAGGGACGTGAGAGTGCACATGTGGTGCATGCCAGCTCAATTTCAACATTTAAGAGAAGTGTGGACAGGCACATGGGTGGTAAGAGTATGGAGGGCTATGGTCCCGGTGCAGGTCGAAAGCAGCAGGCAGCTTAAATGTTTTGGCACGGACTAAATGGACAGAAGGGCCTGTTTCTGTGCTGTACTTTTCTATGACTTTAAAGCCTGAAAGAGAGGTGGAAATGGAGGGACCTTCATAGCTTGAGGCTGATAGAGCTGAAAACACAGCCATCAACAACAGGGTGAAAGAAGGGTCGTATAAGACACAGCAACTACAAGAACAAGAACTTGAGTTTGGTAGTTTCAGAAGACTAGGGGTAAGGCCAATTTGGAACTGCATGCTCTTGCACATGTGGGATAGGAGATATCTGGTGGGATGAGCAGGTTGACAGTTTATGCAGTTGTGCTGAGCCTCTATGTATTCTAGCTTCTGAAGCATGAACTCTAGGTTCTCGGAGCCATTCCAAGCATCCATTAAGCAGTGATGGACCAGGGAATTCTGAGGATTAGTAGGGATGCTGTATTTTATCAAGAATGCCTTCAGAATAGCCTTGAGTCATTTCCTAAATCCTTTGGCAGAATGTAGAAATAAAGTATTTCTTTCAGAAGCCTGCTGTTGGATATGTGAACAAGGTGACCTGTTCAACAAAGCCCAATGACAGTAATTAGTGGCTCACCATTGACAACTATAACCAAAGAGAGGATACTGACCTTGATTCACCTATTCTTCCAGAGAATTTGGGGGATATTGATGGAACCTTTCCAATTATCTTTCCAGTACCTTGTGGTGTCTGCCTGTGGATAGTCTCTCTCACAGAAGAATACAAGGTAAAGATCTTAGCTGATAGTTTTTTTTTGCCAAGTTTGAGATCTTAATCTTCTAACAACCTTTCCTTCAGTTTGCCAAAGGCTGAGTTGACTTGCTGAGGACAGTGGTCTCATTCCATCTTTGATGTATTTCTTCACAGAAAGAGAGCTCCCAAGTGATAGAAAACGATACATATTTCCAGGGTCTTGTCATGAACTCTCCATCATAAGAAGGCAGTGTTATACAGTGAGGGCAAATTGACAGAGGACCTTGATCTTGTGAATGTAATGCTCATTCTCTCACAAGCTTCCATGAAGGATTCAACAATGACCAAGAGCACAGCACCTATTTGTGTGCAAATAAAGAGGCATCCATACACTGCACAGTACAATTCTTGGTTCTGAAATATACATTCAACAGCTGAACAGTTCCACTGTAGTTTTGCAGATTAGTTCCGCTCCAGTGAAAGGCTTATTGAATGTGACGTGGAGTACAGTGGCAAGTAAAATAAAAAATAAAAATCTCTTGGCAATGACACAGCCTTACTTGAAAGTGAACGTCACTGAGATTGGCTCTGTTACGGATTCAATGGTTTGGATCATGGCGTCAATGTCAGCCTAAGATAAAGATGAGATGCAAATGAATTTCTGTGCCCAGCTGCATTAGAAGGGAATGCTCCAGGGTGCTTCTTGATCTCTCCAGTTCCTTTCATTTCTCTCTCAGCTGTAGAATGGTGAAGACCATAATTTTTATACCTTCAGATGGACAGAGTCCATCTAAAGGCATATAAAAAAAAATATGGTCTTCACCACACGATTTGAGAAGCAGCTCTTCAGCCACTGGGAAGATGTGACTGATAAGGATCCTGGTGAGGATTTTCCTCGGGCAGTAAAGAGAACCACCTCTAGGTACCTTCAGGTAGCCCAAAGAGTGGTTTCTCCCAAGTCCATTGATGTCACCCTCCCCTTCTAAGACGTGGATGATTGCATTGTGGATTTATTGCAATTGCTACTCACTGCCAAGTTTCAAAACATCAATAGGGACACCATTTACTGCCAAAGTTCTGTTTTCACTGAACAGGAATATGACCTTTCCAAGAATGCAGGCAGAGCTGAGGCAGACAGGGTGCTTTGAGATGAAATCAAGGGCAGTCATGTGAAGGTCAGAGTTTGGGTTGAAGGAAGGAGCTAAGTATCAGAGATATCTGAACCTGAAAATTTTACAATCAAGGCAATTTAAGGCCGGTACCGAGAGGACAGTGATCACAGTAGTCATTGGTGAAGGGTAACCAATTCTTGACAGAACATGGTATGCAGAATTTTCAAAAAACTCTCCGATATGTACGATTTAATAATGAGCCCAGTTAGAATAGCAATAGACTGGTAGAACATGAAAATAATGAAAATAACTAGGAAATATAAGTTAATATTATAGTTCCACATAGTAGTACAAAGCACGACAAATAAAACAAGGATTTTTCTGAAGTTATGAAGCACAACTGCAAGATACTCAGTATGTGAAGAGTTAAACAAATGGCACAGCAAGAACTGCTCATGTGGATTTGACCTAATTAACTGTAAATCCATATTAAATCACAGTCCAATTCTGCACTGCACCTTGATCTAGTTAAATTCCTGTTTCTTATTTGTTTGTCAAGCATAAGATTTCAATACACCAAATAACACTCTCCCTGCATAAATAAAAAACAACGTAAACATTCCACTCCGCCATGGTCTGCTACAATTCCTTTGCATATTATGTTAAAGATACATAAAATTTCATGTGTTTCACTAAGTCCCCAATGTGCACCTGGTCAGGGAACAGGCAACAAGCAAGCGTCATCTCTCGTTTCAAGTTATTGCTTAAGTACATATTTCCAGGCTATATTTTTAAAACAGAGCTGAAAGTGTAATTAATCATACAGTGATTGTTTAGAAAAGATAATGACAACTTTAAAAGTTGCACTCAAAATAAGAATACAAAAGATTTCCAAATGTTAAATAATCTACAAAAGAATTTGCAGATTATATAAATTATTCCATGAACTAGCAGATTTAACAGTCAGGCCCACCTCTGATTAGAACAGGTTAAGTATTTGTAACCTGAATAGACTGCGAGTTGGAAATGGGGCTGCAGACCGAATTTCTACATGGCAGATGATGCCAGTTGCCCTGTAGCAGCCTGCAAATCCATCCAGCCAGCCTCCAAAATGCTCATTCGTATGCACCGGATGTACACAAGCCAGGCATTCAAAAACTGGGGAGGAACTGTAGTTGACTGCAAGATAATCCCAATTTTAAATAAAAGCAAAATAGAAGTATGAATTCTCCTCATAATTAAAAGTAACTCCAATCATGTATGACCTGAAAAGTCAAAGGTTAAATCTCTTATCAATGCTAAATTAGATAATTATCACAAATGGTAGTGGGTGGTTCAACTGCCCTCACTGGCTTTGGGATCAGAAGGCAAATAAGATTTATCAGCCAGAATCCTATTCTTATTTACTATTCAGTAAGCTCTAATAAAAACATTATACAGCATTACATTTGAGCCTGCAGCACAGCTACGAGACATTCACACTAAACAGTCCATAATGCATGAATATTCAATGTGTGCAACTTTGCAACAAGATTTCATCAAACTAATCCAGCACATCCTTCTGTCCTTTCTCCCTTCTGTAGTTTCCATTGCTACAATTTTCTTCAACACTCCTTCTGTTTCTCATCTCTGAGTCATGATGTTTCTCCTGATTTCTCTCATGAATTCCTTCGTAACTCTTCTACATTTACACCAGGATTAGGTCAGTATTAGATTGGATTTTATCACCCCACTCTGCTGACCTTGATTTAGTTGACAAGTAACAGGACAAAAGGTAACTGGACAGGACAAGAATATGAAGTTATCATTTGAACAGATCATAGCACATATGCCTGGTGTTTTGATTCCACCTGCTTTTCTGCCTATATCTGATATAAAATTACTAACTAAATTTATCAATTGCCTTTAATTTCAATTTTCTGCCTTCTTCATAATTAAATATTTCATATTTTTGGCTCTGATTTTAGATTCAGATCCTATTGTCTTCATCTCTCTTATCAGTAGGGCTATTGGACTGTGGCAGGAACATTAGCTGATTATTTCTATTTATACATCTGACCCTAAAGCCAGTGATGGCAATTGAACCATCCATTGCTACCTTGGAAAAAATTAGTCCACAATTATACTAAAATAGAACTCCATTCAATCTCTGAACTATTACTAAACCATTTGCGTAATTTCCAATCAAACAGGAGAATTCATAATCATCACAAACAGGAATTCTGCAGATGCTGGAAATTCAAGCAACACATGTCAAAGTTGCTGATGAATGCAGCAGGCCAGGCAGCATTCCTAGGAAGAGGTACAGTTGACATTTCAGGTTGAGACCCTTTGTCAGGACTAACTGAAGGAAGAGTTGTAAGAGATTTGAAAGTGGGAGGGGGAGGGGGAGATCTAAAATGATAGGAGAAGACAGGAGGGGGAGGGATGGAGCCAAGAGCTGGACAGGTGATTGGCAAAGGGGATATGAGAGGATCATGGGACAGGAGGTCCGGGGAGAAAGACAGTGGAGGGGGAACCCAGAGGATGGGCAAGAGGTATAGTTAGAGGGACAGAGAGAGAAAAAGGAGAGTGAGAGAAAGAATGTGTGTATAAAAATAAATAACGGATGGGGTACGAGGGGGAGGTGGGGCATTAGCGGAAGTTAGAGAAGTCGATGTTCATGCCATCAGGTTGGAGGCTACCCAGACGGAATATAAGGTGTTGTTCCCCAACCTGAGTGTGGCTTCATCTTGACAGTAGAGGAGGCCGTGGATTGACATATCAGAATGGGAATGAGATGTGGAATTAAAATGTGTGGCCACTGGGAGATCCTGCTTTCTCTGGCGGACAGAGCGTAGGTGTTCAGCAAAGCGGTCTCCCAGAGAAAGCAGGATCTCCCAGTGGCCACATTTTAATTCCACATCCCATTCCCATTCTGACATGTCTATCCACGGCCTCCTCTACTGTAAAGATGAAGCCACACTCAGGTTGGAGGAACAACACCTTATATTCCGTCTGGGTAGCCTCCAACCTGATGGCATGAACATCGACTTCTCTAACTTCCGCTAATGCCCAACTCCCCCTCGTACCCCATCCGTTATTTATTTTTATACACACATTCTTTCTCTCACTCTCCTTTTTCTCCCTCTGTCCCTCTGAATATACCCCTTGCCCATCCTCTGGGTCCCCCCCCCACTTGTCTTTCTTCCCGGACCTCCTGTCCCATGATCCTCTTGTATCCCCTTTTGCCAATCACCTGTCCAGCTCTTGGCTCCATCCCTCCCTCTCTTGTCTTCTCCTATCATTTTGGATCTCCCCCTCCTCCTCCCATTTACAAATCTCTTACTCACTCTTCCTTCAGTTAGTCCTGACAAAGGGTCTCGGCCTGAAACGTCAACTGTACCTCTTCCTAGAGATGCTGCCTGGTCTGCTGCGTTCACCAGCAACTTTGATGTGTGTTGCTTGAATTCATAATCATTTTTGCTTTCTACCAATAATTTTCAAAATCTTAAAACTACTAATTTTCCATTAACCATTAACTTTCCATAATCGAGAGCTTACAAGCTTTGCTTAAATCTTAACATATTATCTAACTTCACGAACCTTACACTGGTAAACCTACTCTGTATTCATTCCAAAGATAGATTTATAATCCAGTCTTCCAATAATAAAGAATACCATTACATTTGCTTTCTTGATCTTATTTTGGAACCATTTTGTTTTCTAATATTTACATTTGTCCTATTTATAATAATTATTCATTCATGGAAACCAATGTTACTTACAAAAGCAACATTTATTGTCCTGTCCCTAAATCCCCTTGAACTATGTGAGTTGTCTGGTCACTTCAAACTACAGTTTTGAATTACTTTGCTGTGGGTCCAAAGTAATATATTTGTCAGACCAGGTGGGAACATCAGACAATAGTCTACAAGATGGCTTTTTAAAATCAGCAATTCAATAGCTTCACAGTCAACACAAAAGTGCACAATATTTTACTCCATTTCTTTGTTTAATTAATTTGTGATTCCCAGCTGACTTAATGGAATTTGAATGCGTCTGGATCATTAGTCCAGTATCTCCATTCCTTGGTCCATACTTCTTTATTATTCTATCCTCAATAAAATTTATTGATCTGTTTTGACCTCCATTGTTGTTGGCTTGTATTATTTACAAAGTATTTGGATCTATTAGCTTTTAATACAAAATTAATTAACTTGCATTCATCTGCACTGAATTATGAGCAATTATGAAATAGGAAAGGCATCAAAACATTCTGGCATCCTTAAAATTTGCCCTTATGATAAGCTATCAGCATTCAAATTACACTTTTGATGCATCTGCTCAAGGTTAAATTACTTACTAATATTCTCATTCACCAGCAATAGCTTTTCCTACAATTACTTCGAAGCTTCCCCCCTCACCCCCTCCTGGAACAAAGAGAACAAAATGTTCAGCCTTTCACTGCCTTTAGATACATTTACAATCTCCTTTGCAGTAGCTGAACAGGTATCAATTTAGATCTCTCATTACATGGGGAGCACTAACTATTCCAACATAACAGAAAGAACTCAGAATAAGGTCTCTGAAGGAGAGCTAATAGAAATATCAATGGATCAAATGACTATCTACAGTTGACTGACATGTATACAAAATGGTACAAGTAAAAATTTATTGATGAAAAAACATGTGGAAAAAAAAACAAAAGATGAGCTTTGCGCCAAATACCACCAGTATATACCAAATTTTAGCCAGCCAGTGGTGTAGTGACAGACTTTGAAGTGAGTGGTCCCGAGTTCTAATCCGGCCAGCTCATTACACACTTTCTATCCGTGCTGAGTTGAGCATCGAACTAGCAACTCGGCCCCGTAAAAAATAGACAAAATGCTAAAGAAAGAACAAGGTTGCTGCCACAACACACTGAGAGGAATAACAATCACTAAATTTACAAAAGACACTAATTAATACATTCATTTAGATTAAATGTACTCTTAACATTGCAGGGAACAATACCTGTTTTGCTCATCCAGTTCATCCTTTCTGTTCATCATGGCTACAATAGCTTGTCGTAGTTCGTCTGAGGAAGCAAACCTTCAATTAACAACCACATTAACAATAAAGCTGATGCAAAAACAAACATTTCATCTCTTAAATTTTTTTCAACGAGATGTACTACATATTCAAAGGTGATGGGCATAGAGACAAATTTATAGCCCACTTTCCAATGAATTAGAGCTAGTTAATTTAATATTTTATGACAGGAAATTCTTAGAAACTTCAAATTACTCAACATCTGAATTCAGAATTTTTTTTTAAAAAAATCTTTGAAAAGGTAATAAGCTAAAGACAATAGTTAAAATGGAGATAGGTTAACTAATTATGGAAAGCAAATGAACCACCAAGAGAATGATCAAGGTGGTAGAATGGTTAAAAAAAAGTTGTTTATACTATCAGGTTAGAGGCGACGCAAACAGAATTCGAGGTGTTTTTCCTCCATCCTGAGAGTGGCATCATTGTGGCAGTGGAGGAGGCCATGAACTGACATGTCAGAGTGGGAGTGGAGATTGGAATTAAAATGGTTAGCTACCAGGAAGTCCTGCTTGTTGCAGATGGGATCAAACCTGCAAAAACCTACATCAGACAACAGCTGGAATTGTGTGGAATTTTGGATAGCATAGTAAAAAAAAAGGATATTGGAGATCCAATGCCTGTTTGTCAGAATGATACGTAATGTGAGCAAACACAAATATCAAATAAACACAGGAATAGTTTAGGCTGTTTTGGTAGGACCAGAGGAGATGATGTGATTTCACAGTGGCATATCTGAAGCAATAACATATAGTGGAAACTCCTTAGTATGAATCCTTGAGAATACAAGGACCTGAGGAATTTCAACATTACATTAAATTGATGTTCAGCATAGAGGCAGGAGAATTTCTTTTTTAAATGAGAATTGTGAAGATGTGAAATACATAACCAAATTTGGTAATGGAAGGAAACAGCACATTAAGAGTATATCAGCAGTTGTAGAAAACAATAAATGGACATGAACCAGTTCAGGAGAATTGAATTAACTGAATATATATGGAGATAGGTACCAATTTAGAAGCAAAACCAAAATATATTTCTCAAAATATATTTTAATATTGTAAATAGTAAGACATTTTGTTTTACATTAGAAACATAGAAAATAGGTGCAGGAGTAGGCCATTTGGCCCTTAGGATTAAAATCTAAGCCTCTCCACTGAACATACACTTTAATTAAAGCCACATCTATATTTAAATGGAGAACCACGCGGGGGACCACAACTTTATGCGTATTTTCCTACAATCTCAGAGTGCTCCGTCATTTCAGAACAATCTTCTGTCTCAATGAAAGAGCTTTCAAAAAAAAAGTGCAGAATTTAACGTGGAAATAAAACGAAGGACTGTAATATGAAGTCCTGAATAATACTAAATAGGATTTAAATTTTAAATTATATTTTTTCAACAAAAGGCTCTTTTAATTTGCATCAGCAAAGCTGGTAAACTGTCTCATCAAACTGGAATTATTGCTTTTTAATATACAATAACACCAAAAATTTAAAAATGCAACTGATTCAAACTGAAAAACAGAAGCAAATTTATTATAAATCTATATTTACTTTTGTTTGCTTGCATTGGTCAATATAAGCACAGACAGTTGTCTTCCTGATGTGTCCTGTCATTTAGCTACACTAGATTTAGGTTATGCAGAGTGTTAAGCTAACAATCCCTGAGAAATCTTAGATGCACTCCAGGACACAGATGTCACAGTAAACCTGAACTCTGCCTCTTCAAAGGAAGGCAGCTCCAATGCACTTCCTCTGAATAATGCTGCTCTACCCAAACAATTTCATTTTCAGGCAAAAATTGTAGATGCTCAAAATCAAAAACAAAAACAGAAAATACTGTAAGTCTGTCTCTTCATATGACATGCAGAACAATCCTGGTTTCAGTACTATCCAAGGTCCATCTCTCCACTATTTTTTCCATTACACTGATGACTCCATTGGCATTTCTTCCTGCACTCATTCAGAGCTTGAAAATTTCATTACCTTTCCTATTATTTTCCACCCTGCTCTCACATGCACATGGACCACATCTAAATCATTCCTTTTCTGACAGTTATAAAGGTTAAAGTCCATCATAAATAACCAACTCCCAGTTACCCCAATGACACTACTTCCTGTAGGGACTCTATTCCAAATCTCAGTTTCATCATCTTAGTTACAGTTGGAATGATGATAACAATGAGACTTTTCCATACCATACCATACCTTTAGAGAGTCTTTTCACTAAACCATCCCATAGTTGACAGGCTCTCAGGTCTCTTCTAAATCCTGCATTTCTGCTCCCACTGCTGCCCTCACAGTCAGACTAGGTTCAAGTTCCTTTGCCACCCAATGAGTCTTCACAATCAATAGATTATCCTCCATCATTTCTGACATAAAAAAGACACCATCAGCCACATCTCCTCCGCCCTCTCTTTTCAGAACTCAAATGGACCAGTTGCTGTGACTCCCTGGTCCATTCTCCCACCTCCCCTTCACACAGCATCTTTTGCCTCATCCCACTGTTGTGGAGAAGTTCCAATTCATTCAGGTCTTCCAATTTAGTGCACTCCATTTAGTGGTCACTATATTGTCTCCTCTAGAAAGCAATCCATATACAGATTGGGTGTCCACCTTGTAGAGTGATTTTAAGCTTCCAGTTGCTTGTCAGTTTAAATCTCCATCCCCCACTATCTCTGACTTCTTCGTTTCTGACCTCTAAAGTTGTACAAAGATGCTAATGCACGCTCAAGAAATAGCATCACACGTCCCATTTCAGCTCTCTACAGTTCTCAATGCTCAACTTTGAGTAGCCACCCTTTCCCATTATTTCTTTCCCTCAGGTATGATTGCACCATTCCATTTTCATTTGTTTCTCTCTCTTCTGTCTCTAACTGCAAAGAGTTTAAAGTAATTTGTCCTAAGCACATTGTTCTGCACCCTATTAATAATATTCTGTCTGTTCTCTCTATACACTCCATTACACTTCTCTGACCCCACACACATGGTATTTTGTAACTTAAACATACTCATTTTCTCACTTTACCCATACTAAAGGGTCCTTGACCTAAGATGATCATTAGAAACATAGAAAACCTACAGCACAATACAGGCCCTTTGGCCCACAAAGTTGTGCCGAACATGTCCCTACCTTAGAAATTACTAGGCTTACCCATAGCCCTCTATTTTTCTAAGCTCCATGTACCTATCCAAAAGTCTCTTAAAAGACCCTATCGTATCTGTCTCCACCACCGTTGCCGGCAGCCCATTCCACGCACTTCTTGCTGTTTTTTTTCTACCCACACCTCAAATCTTTTTCTTTTTAAATCTTTTTATTAAATTAGTACACAAAAAGTAAACCATGTAGACACTAATACACTGTTGCAATATAAATTTGCAAGAGATATTAATACACAAAAAAGTTAGTACAAACAGTGCAGTTTAGATATAAAATAACAAGGTAATATAATAGTATACTAATTTTCCATACATATCAGTAAAGAGAAGAAAAAACCCAAAAAAACCCCAAAAAAAAACCCCACCGTGCAACTAATCTAAAAAGCAAAGCAAAGCAATGGGCTAACTAGGTAACTAGGTAACAAGTAGACTTAAACAACTTAAAACAATCACATCCTCAAACCCGACCTCCATTAAAAACAGTTAAAAAAGGAAGAAGGGAATGTAAATATGGGCAAAGAGGGAAAAAAAATTACATTAAATGAAAATGTTGAATAAAAGGTCTCCAGGTCTGTTCAAATTTAACAGAAGTATCATAAAGATTACTTCTAATTTTCTCCAAATTTAAACATAGTATCGTCTGAGAAAACCAAAAGAACGTAGTTGGGGCATTAATCTCCTTCCAATGTTGTAAAATACATCTTTTCGCCATTAAAGTAAGAAATGCAATCATTCTACGGGCTGAAGGGGAAAGATTACTGGAAATTTTAGGTAATCCAAAGATAGCGGTAATAGGATGGGGAGAAATATCTATATTCAATACCTTTGAAATAATATTAAAAATCTCTTTCCAAAAAGTTTCCAGAGTAGGACAGGACCAAAACATATGAGTTGAGGAGGCTATCTCCCCATGACATCTGTCACAAAGAGGGTTAATATGAGAATAAAAACGAGCTAATTTATCTTTAGACATATGTGCTCTATGAACGACTTTAAATTGAATTAGGGAATGTTTGGAACAGATAGAAGAAATATTGACTAGTTGTAAAATATGCGCCCAGTCATCGCCGAAATAATAAAGCCCAATTCCTTTTCCCAATCTGACCTAATCTTATCGAATGGAGCTTTCCTAAGTTTCATGATAGTATTATAAATAATAGCCATCACACCTTTCTGACATGGGTTAAGGTTAATTATAGTATCTAAAACATACGTAGGAGGTAACGTTGGAAAGGAAAAGGGTATAGTACTTAGGAAATTTCTAACTTGGAGACATCTACAGAAATGTATTCTTGGTAAGTTATATTTGTTAGATAATTGTTCAAAGGACATAAGGGAGCCATCTAAAAATAAATCCAAAAACCGTGATATACCATTAGTCTTCCAAATTTGAAAGGCATGGTCCGTGGAAGAGGGGGGAAGGAATATGTTACCTAAAATAGGAATCGCAAGCCCAAATTGATTAAGATCAAAAAATTTTCAGAATTGAAACCAAATACGTAAGGTATATTTAACTATCGGGTTACAAACCTGTTTGTGGCGTTTCAAATCGAAAGGAAGAGAAGAACCTAAAATGGAGCCAAGTGCATAACCTTGAGCAGATTGTAATTCCAATACTACCCATTTAGGAATGGATAGTGCATCTTGGTCAAGTAACCAAAATTTCACGTGTCGAATATTAATTGCCCAATAATAAAATCTAAAGTTAGGTAATGCCAAACCTCCATCTCTCTTAGCTTTCTGTAGATGTATTCTACCCAATCTCGGGTTTTTATTTTGCCAAATAAAAGAAGAAAGTTTAGAGTCAACTTTGTCAAAAACGGATTTTGGAACAAAAATCGGTAGTGCCTGAAATACATATAAAAATTTTGGCAGAATAAACATCTTAACAGCATTAATACAACCAATCAAAGTTAAATAAAGTGGAGACCATTTAAATGAAAGTTGAGTAATGTGATCAGTTAAGGGTAGGATATTAGTCTTAAATAAATCCTTATGTTTACAGGTAATTTTAATCCCAAGATATGAAAAATGGTTATTAACCAATTTAAACGGGAGGTTCTGATACAAGGGAACTTGCTTATTAATCGGGAAAAGTTCACTCTTACTGAGATTTAACTTATAACCTGAAAAAAGACTAAATTGTGCTAATAAATCTAAAGCAGCAGGAATAGATTTTTGAGGATTAGAAATATATAAAAGTAAGTCATCAGCATAAAGTGATACTTTATGAGACTTTGAACCACGAGTTATGCCAATAATATTTGGAGATTCTCAAATAGCAATTGCAAGAGGTTCTAATGCAATATCAAATAATAAAGGACTAAGAGGACAACCTTGTCTAGTACCTCAAAAAAGAGGGAAAAAAAGGTGAATTTAAAGAGCTAGTACGAACTGAGGCCATAGGAGAATGATATAACAATTTGATCCAGGATATAAATTTCGGGCTGAAGTTAAACATTTCAAGTACCTTAAATAAGTAAGGCCATTCGACTCTGTCAAAAGCTTTTTCAGCGTCTAAGGAAATGACGCATTCAGGATCATTTTGTGACAGGGTACAGACAATGTTTAACAGTGTACGAATATTATAAAAAGAGTAACGACCTTTAATAAAACCCATTTGATCTTCCGAAATAATAAGGAAGTGCTTTTTCTAATCTGTTTGCTAATAATTTAGAAAAAATTTTAGAGTCAACATTTAATAAGGATATTGGTCTATAAGATGCACATTGAGCAGGATCTTTATCTTTCTTTAATATTAAAGAGATCGATGCTCTATAAAAGGATTCAGGAAGTTTACCAAGTTTTAATGAGGCCTCCAGAACCCTGAATAACCAAGGGATTAATGAGGATGCAAAAAATTTATAAAATTCCGCGGCAAATCCATCAGGACCAGGAGCTTTCCCCGGGATCATAGAAAAAATAACATTCTTAATCTCATCAGTAGTAAAGGAAGAATCTAACATAGAAGATGTATCATGTAAAATCTTAGGGAAATCTAGGTTATCTAAAAAGTCATGCATATGTTTAGAGTCTGGTGGAGACTCTGATTGATACAAGGAGGAATAAAAGTCAAAAAAGGATTGATTAATCTCAGCTTGATCAAATATCAGTTGATCTTTTTGATTATAAATCTGATTAATTTGAAATTTGGTATAATTAGACTTCAACTGATTAGCCAACAGTTTACCGACTTTGTCACTATGTATATAAAATTCTCTTGATTTCATTAATTGATTTGCAATAGAGGAAGAAAGTAATAAACTGTGTTCCATTTGAAGTTCTGTTCTTTGTTTATACAACTTCTCAGAGGGAGCTGCAGCATATTTCTTATCAATTTCCTTAATCTTGTCCACAATAGCCAGCTCCTCCTCCTTCAACCTCTTCCTCAAAGCAGCAGAATACGAGATGATCTGACCACGAATATTAGCTTTAAAAGTATCCCAAAGGGTATTCATGGATATATCCTCTGTACAGTTGATTGTAAAAAAGAGATCAATCTGTTCATTCATAAAGTTAACAAAATCTGAGTCCTGAAGCAACAGCGAATTAAAACACCATTGTCTATTATTTTGTGTATTGGCCGATATTTTAATAGAAAGCTTAAGTGGAGCATGATCCGAAATGGATATAGGGTCATATTCACATTTAACCACCGAAGAAATAAGACGAGAGTCAATAAAAAAATAATCAATTCTTGAATAGGAATGATGAACATGTGAAGAAAAAGAAAAATCTATTTCCCAAGGATGCAAAAAACGCCAGATGTCCGTCGATCCAGAATCTGAGAGAAATGAATTAATCAAGGTTGCAGATTTATTGGGTAGATTCCGTAAAGGAGCCGAACGGTCCAATAATGGGGATAAACAAGTATTAAGGTCCCCGCCCCAGATTAGTGAAAACTCATTCAAATTCAGGAACAAATTAAATAATGATTTGTAAAATTCCAGACAGTCCATGTTAGGGGCATAAACTTTAACCAAAACTACCTTTTTATTAAAGAGTAAACCACTAACCAATAGAAATCTACCATTCGGATCAGAAATAATATCGTGTTGTACAAAAGTGATTGAGGGATCTATAAAAATAGAAACTCCTCGAATTTTAGCGTTGGAATTCGAATGGAAGTGTTGACCCTTCCAGAACTTAAAAAATGTAGTCTGTCCCCCCTCCGCACATGGGTCTCTTGTAAAAATAGAATATGTGCTTTAAGTCTCCAAAAAACTTTAAAGACTTTTTTCCTTTTAATTGGATGATCAAGACCATTAGTATTCCAAGAGACAAAATTAATAACAGACTCCATAATCCCTAAAGTCAACCCTCAAATAAAGGAGGATTGACAATAGGTTCAATCCACGAACCTGGAAAGGGAACAGAATAAACAAGAGATAACAGGAAAGAGAACGCGACCAATACTTCGGTAATATGAGTAGCCCAAGAAGAAAGAAAAACTAAAAAGTGAAGCCCCCCCCACCCCGTAGCCCCAAAGCTAAATCTAAGATAGACCAGCCAGAAAGAAGAAAGCACTAGAACTACCCCCATGACTTCCGATAGACGCTCACTAAAAAAAAGTGTATATATAAAGATCAGCTAAAGTTATAAAACAGTAAAGGAATAAAAAAAATACACCGATTAAAACGAAAACGATATAATACAAAGAAAAAACAGGTACATATAAAGAAAACCGTTAACCTACAACAGACCGTATACTTAAACAAGAAAATGAAATATTAGCATAGACTAACCACGAAAACTACAAAAAGTACATTTGAAAACTACAAAGTTTAAGGCCTCCAGGGATAGACGTAAAATGACGCTGACGGAATAGCCACGCAGAATCCCCACGGAAAAAGAATGACGCAGTTAAAAAAAGTTTGGCAACCATATTAATTAAACCGAAAAAAAACTTTTCTGCCCTCATATAAAGCAAAAAAAAATTAAACCCAACAAATTAACTGCCTCCGATCAAACAGAGATGATTTAATAGTGCGATTAAGATGTTGAAGGCAAGAGTTGATCCAGGTAACTCTGGGCTTCCAATGGAGAGTCAAAAAAACGGGAAGACCCATCAGATAATCGAATCTTCAAATGTGCGGGATAAAGCAACACTGGTTTTAAATCCGTATCGTAGAATTCCGACATCACGGATCTGTAACGGACACGTTGATCGCGAACCTGTTTACTAAAATCTTCCACCAAGCAAAAGCGAAGATCCAATGTTTTCATTTTATCAATTTCATCGATAATTTTCTACAGTTTAGTTGAAATTTCCGCACGAATCAGATCCGATATAGCTTGCATAGTTACCACTGGTTCAATCGGGGGGGGGGGGTCGGTAACTTTCGGTCTAACTAGAGGTTTGCCGTCTTTCCCGTTCTTGGACATAGTGGACCTTAAACACATCCAAATATATAATAGCAATCCGCTGCAAGGTATTATAAAAATCGTGGCCTTAAAAGTTAGCTTAAATATAGCTGATCATAGGATAAAGCTCAGAGGTAATGGAGCGAGTCAAGAACACGACTTCACTCCATGAGCTCTACCGGAAGTCTCACACCTCAAATCTTTCACCATCTATTTGAGATGGCTTGAAAAAAAAAGAAAATCACAAGTAATTGATGAAGGCCAATCCACTTTATCTTTATCAATACAGGAAAATGTTTAATAAGACCCTTCATCAAGACAGGTCGCAGTCCAAAACGTCGACTGTTTACTCTTTCCCACAGATGTTGTCTGGCCTGTGCAGTTCCTCCAGCATTCTGTGTGCATGTTGCTTTGGATTTCCAGCATCTGCAAATGTTCTGTTGTTAGTAATATTAGTCCATCCATACTTCAGAGAAAGAAAGACTACTAAACAGGCAGAAGAACTAAAATGTTCATTTACTGTTCTGTGAAAACCATCAAACATGTTTTTTTTTAAATAAATTAGAATAATTTGGTTCTATTTTCTTACTGAGTAGCACACTTTTCCTGGCAACTTTTGACCTATTTCTTCTACTTGTTCTGCATCATTATAAGTAAATTACAAAGCATAGAACACAAGTATCAAAAATCAAGTCTCCGGCTAATCACAGAGCAAAGTCCTTTACAGGACAGCTTCGCGTTTTTTCAATACAACAGAGCATTAGTGTCATCATCCGTCAAAACTCAAATACGTGCCAATTATTGGCACATCTGTACAATAACCAATGCTGTCAAAATAGCTTTTGTATATTTAGCATCTGCAGATTTTCTCTTGCTTGTATATTCACATATTAGTTTGTGAGAAAATAAAAGTCACAAATCCAAAAATACGTTTTTAAAAAATGAAATACTATTTAAATGAGAAAATCTAATCCATTTTCAGATTACAAAACAAACAAAAATGTTTGTTTTCATATATAAAAATAATCACCTGTTCTTTCTACAGTCTTTAGCAACTTAAATTAGTGGCTAATTGAGCAATATTTAACATCTTTAGAAACAAACTCACATTTAATACAATGACAAATGAAAAGCTACAAGCAAATGTGCACTATGAATTAATTCTACTTAGAGGTTTGAGTTTCTTGACACTATTTTCCAAAGCAATCCTGTCTTAGCACTTAGTATCTTCTTTCTTACCCAATTGTCAGTTTTTGTAAATTTCACCTGTCAATCTGGTTGCAATTTTCATGCATATGCACATTTCATCACACTATTCCCATTGCACAAGACAGTTTCAAGTGTTTGCCATTTTCTCTAAATAGGCAATATAATCAACATTTCACAAAATTATAGAAAACAAAGTCCAGAAAATGACAGCCACAATTTGCAAACATACTGTGGAGAGATTCATTTTGACCATACAGCTAAAACATACTTTATAATGATGAAAGACAGGCAGATCCTGGACTGAGATTACTGTAAAAGAGAACCTTTGGAGTACAAGTAGCAATATTTCTGAACAGGAATAAACAAAATCTCAACCTTATTCTAACCAAACTCCTGTTAAAACCCACTATCACAAGCCTTTGATGACAATATCAGAGGATAAATTATGCAACAAAGTCTCCTATAAGAAAAGCAGTCCTAACTAACTTAGACAAGAACATAAGAAAACAGGTATAGAAGTAGGCTGCCTGGACACTCATTCAAAATTATCATGGCTTAATCTTAGGCTTCAAGACCTCCTGTGCCAGACCCTCAAAACTCCGATAAAGGGTTGTGGCCCAAAACTGTTTATTCATTTCCATAGATGCTACGGGATCTGCTAAATTCCTCCAGCATTTTGTATGTGTTACTCATCACAGCCTTTAAGTTCTTTACTTTCAAAAAGTTATCTACTCTCAAATATCATTAGGGCAGAGAATTCTAAAGATTCTCTGCCTTTTGCAAAAAGAAATTTCTATGAAACTAGTGTTTAGGCGCTACCGCCTTGCTATTCATTCAATCTCAACCCTCCCACTCATGAAAATATCACAACACCTACCCTGTCATCCCCTTTTGGGATGATCTATGTTTCAATAAGATCACCTCTCATTCTTTTATTTATTTATTTATTGAGATACAGCGCTGAAAAACCTCTTCTGGCCCTTCAAGCCAGGCCACCTAGCAATCTCCTGATATAATCTGAGCCTAATCACAGGACAATTTACAATGACCAATTATCCTACCAACTGGTAATGTCTTTGGACTGTAGGAGGAATCAAAGCATCTAGAGGAAACCCATGTGGTCACGGGGAGAACATACAAACTCTTTACAGGCAGTGGCAGGAATTGAACCCAGGTAGTCCATACTATAAAGCGTTGTGCTAACCGCTATGCTATCACACCACCTGAAAATGCAAAGTGCACAGTCACAACCTGCTAAGTCTCTAATCTCAGAAATTAACTTGATGAATTTCCTTTTGACTGCCTCTAATATTTCAGTATCCTTTCTCAGGTAAGGTAACCAAAATGGTGAGCAATCAATGGCCTCACCAATAATTGTGAACAAAACTCTCTTTTCCAAACCAATCCCCTTATAATAAAGCCCTAATTGTCATTCTCAACTACATGCTTACTTTTAGTAGTCCATGCATAAATGTAGTTCACTCATTAGAGGAAGTCAGAGAGAGAGACAAAGCATGGAAAAAAAACATTAATTTATTTGCATTGTCCATCCAGTTATATCTTTATTTGGCTGAGTAGTGCCACAACAACCTCTCACTTGATGTCTGTAAGACCAAGGAGATGATTATTGACTTCAACAGGAGGAAACCAAAGGTCCATAAGCCAGTCCTCATCAGGGGATCAAAGGTCAAGACAGTCAGCAACCTTAAATTTCTCAGTCTTATCATTTCAGAGGACCTGTCCTGGGCCCAGCACACAAGTGCAATTACGAAGAATGCATGGCAGCACCTCTACTTCCTTTGAAGTTAGCAAAGATTCAGCATGACATGTAAAATTTTGACACCCATGTCAAAATGCTGTTCGCTGACTATAGCTCAGTGTTTAACAACATCATTCCCACAGTCCTACTTGATAAACTACAGACCTGGGCCTCTGTACCTCCCTCTGCAACTGGATTCTCGACTTCCTAACTGGAAGACCACAATCTGTGTAGATTGCTGATAATATTTCCTCTTTGCTGATGATCAACACTAGTGCACCTCAGAGATATGTGCTTAGCCCATACTCTATTCCCTCTATACCAGTGAGGCTAGGTATAGCTCAAATACCAACTATAAATTTGCTGATGATACAATCATTGTTGGGAGAATCTCAGACGGAGATGTGAGGGTGTACAGGAGCGAGATATACCAGCTGGTTTAGTGGTGTCACAGCAACAAACTTGCACTCAACGTCGGTAAGATGAAAGAGCTGATTGTGGACTTCAGGAAGATTAAGACAAGGGAACATGAACCAATCTTCATAGAGGGATCAGAAGTGGAGAGAAGCAATTTTAAGTTCCTGGGTTTCAAGATCTCTGAGGATCTAATCTGGCACTAACATATCGATGCAGCTATAAAGAAGGTAAAACAGTGGCTATATTTCATTAGGGGTTTGAAGAGATTCAGTTTGTCTAAAACATTCAAAAATGTCAACAGATGCACTGTGGGAGAGTATTCTGACAAGCTGCATTACTGCTTGGTATTGGGCGGGGGGGGTGCGGGTGAGGGAGGGCTACTGCACAGAACCAAAAAAAGCTAAGAAAATTTGTAAAATTAGTCAGCTCCATCTTCAAGGAGCAGTGCCTCAGAAAGGCGACATCCACTATTAAGGACTCCCATCACCCAAGACATTGTTACCGTCAGGAAGGAAGTACAGAAGACTGAAGGCACACATTCAGCAATTCAGGAACAGCTTCTTCCCCTCTGCCATACGATTCCTAAACAGGCATTGAACCCATGAACAATAACTCATTTTTTAAAAATATATATTACTTCTGTTTTTGCACTACTTTTAATTTATATATATTAATTGATTTACTTACTTTTTACCTTTCTATATTATCATGTATTGCATTGTACTGCTACTGCTAAGTTAGGAAATTTCACGATACATGCCAGTGATAATAAACCTAATTCTGATTCTGAAGATGAAGAATTATATTCTGAATGCTTAATAGTTGAAATTGTATAATGATGACTAAAGAATGCCCATTGAATGCTTTTATTTAAAAGGATGTTACTTATTAGATATATTGCCGTAAATTCACTGTATTTTTGAAGTTTATGTGCTCACTTAAAAAGGTGGGAGTAGATCTTTCAGATTAATAACTCCTAGCCATTTTTAGACTGGTACTGGAAGATGATGAACATTGGTGTTCTACAGGACTTTGTGTTGAAGCCATTTCTTTTTCTTGATCTATATTGATGATCTAGCCTTGGGATGTGCAATCCTCAATTCCTAACATTGCAAATGATACAAAACTTGGCAGCATTATAAACTGCAAAGAGGATAGTGATATATTGCAGCCAGATACAACAAGACTGATAAAATAGGCAAACACATGGCAGATATGAAGTTTAATGTGGAGAAGTGTGAGATGGTGAATTTTTGAACATAGAACATTACAGCACAGTACACAATGTAGTGCTGACCTTTTAACCTGCTCTAAGTTCAACCTAACCCTTCCCTCGTACATAACTCTCCAAGAGTTCATTAAATGTCCTTAAATTTATCATACATATATATTTACTGTGATTTATTTATCTACAGTATTTCCATATTATCATGTATTGTATTATACTGCTGCTGTCAAGTCAACAAATGTTATGACACATTTCGGTGAGAATAAACCTTATCCTGATTCTTTGTTCTGAGCAGTTTGGAGCTGGGGTCTGCCAGATATCACATCTTTGATTAATCACTTAATTTACACTAAGATTAATTTAATTTCTCTGATTAATTCCACTTAAGTATGTTTAATGCATGTTTTGCTATTTGCTAATAAAAGATCAAGTAGAGTTCTTCGACTTTTGTAACATTATTATTGGATTGATTGGAGGAAGTGTCACACAAGGTTATCAATCCATGGGCGCAGTCCGCAGCAGCATTAGTTTGATAGAATAGCTATTTTACAAGGTAAACGGACATGAGTGGTTACAGCATGACCACTGATGTCCATAGGGTGCACAGTCTTAACATTTCAGCGCATTATCTTTTCCCCAGTTCTAACAAAGGATCTTTAATCTGAATCTGCCTGACTTAAGCGTTTGCATCATGTTTGTTTGACATAAACAATTAAGCTCAATGGCTCAGGACATAAATACAAGAGATTCTACAGATGCCAGAAAACCAAAGCAGCATGTACACAAAATGCTAGAGGAACTCAGCAGTTTAGGCAGCATCCATGGAGAGGAATAAACAGTATCCTGATGAAGGTCTTGGCCTGAAACGTCGATTGCTTATTCCTCTCTATTGATGCTGCATGACCTGTTGGGATCCTTCAGCATTCTGTTTGTGTTGCTTTATTATACCTGGTCATTTTGTACAAATACAATCATGAGGTTACTAACACTGCATGATTGTCTTTGACTTTCAACGGCTTATGCTCAGGCCAAAACATTTCTTCTTGAATTCCCAATAAAACAAAAGGTTCAAGCCGAGCAGTCCACTTTCCAACCACTAGGATACCCCACTGTGCTTCACTGCACCAATACCCGTGCACCTGTCCACTATGGACTGAATACTGCAGAAGGTATTCCAATATAAAATCAAACTTAACTACAAAATTCTGCTGCGACATTGGTTCAACACAGACATATCAAAACTTAAAACTATCAAGCAAAGACTAATGCTGCTACTGCTCTAGTCAAACCCCTGGTCACAGTAAACCAAGATATATTGTTGCACAGATATGATGTACTGCTTGAATAATTTTAACATGAATTCAGTCATATGTAAAAGTATTCAGCCCCTATCTCTTTGTTCACATAAATGAGAATTACAACCAGTGATTTTGATCAATTTAACTAAGAAATTTAATTTGTGAATCACATCCTTTTTTCACAGTAGAGCACCAAAACAGGGAAAATTATAAAGCATGAAAAAACTAAAAGTTCAAAAACTGAAATGTCAGCAGTTCAAAAATATTCAACCCCTTTTGTTCAGTACTTAGTTGAACCACCTCTCACAGCTATTACAACTAGCAGTCTTTTTGAATCAGTCTCTTTTAGCTTTGCATAATGAGATGGAGCAAGATTTGCCTGTTCCGCCTTGTAAAATTGCTCCAGCTCTGCCAGGTTAGTTGGGAAGCAGCAATGGACAGCAATCTTGAGGTCTTGCCAAAGCTGTTCAATTGGGTTAAGGTCAGCACTCAGAATGGGCCTCTCAAGGACATCAATCTTCTTCAGTTGGAGCCACTCCATGGTTGCTCTGGCAGTGTGGCTTGGGGCAAAGATTCAAAGTACATTTATTATCAAAGCATGTATACAAATATAACTCTGAGATTTGTCCTCCTGCAGGCAGCCATGAAACCAAAAAATACCATTCAAGAGAATATCAGACACCCAATGCACAAAAAAAAAAGACAAATTGCACAAATGGCAAAAAGTGAGTGAACAGCACATAGACTATCAAACATCAAACCAGGAGTTTTCAGTTTAATATCGCTAGCCCACTGCAGGCCGCAAAGTCATTCTTTGTCAATGCGCCCCTAGTCCGCATCGATCGCCCCAATCAAACTGCTCAAAAACAGCAAAAGGAGTATCCAGAATCCAGAAGCACATTCAACATGAACCTCAATTTCCCCCAAAACAAGTCTACAGCTATGTCGATCAATCCTTGCTTCACAGATCCCAAGATTCCAGCACTTAATTCTGACAGCAGCTAGTAAGAGGGAGACGAAGACCAGTCAAATGCAAGCAGACATGGTCCTCGTCAACATCAACTTTGCTCAACGCCTTAATTAGACAGAAGCAATGGAGTTTATCATGGGCTCATGCCCCATCTCCAGACTTCCAGGCCATATTCTCCGCTCCAAACATCACTGAACTCCCTAGGAGACAGTAAAACTCCAGATCACTCATTTGGCCCAAAAACACACCATTAAAATGTAAGTAACAGATTCCAATCACGTGCAGCTTAATAGTAAAATCGTAATTGAAAGAAGTAGTAGTAAAAGAGGCAAAAGAAGTTGTTTCATGAACTGTCTGCAGGACGTTGCCATTATTTGCATTATTTGCTGGTGCCATCCTGAAGTTCTGGATCATGGTCCTGCAGAAAGACAAAATTCCTCCCCAGTTTAAGCTTCCTGGCAGAGGCTAGTATGATTTTATCCAGGATCTCTGTATTTTGTGGCATTCATCTTCCCATCACTCCTGACCAGATGTCCAGTCCCTGCTGCTGAAAAGCATCCCCACAGCATGATGCTACCTCCACAATTCTTTACATTAGGAATGGTGTTACCTGGCAGATGCACAGTATTAGATTTACACCACATGTACCACTTAATGTTGAGGCCAAAAGTTCCACTTAAGTCTCATCCAACCATAAGACCTTCTTCCACACCTTTATAGCATCTTCTAAGTGACACTTTGCAAAGTCTTTGTAGGCAAGGCAAAGCATTTTTTTAAGCCAGGTCCTCTTCCTTGGCACTAGTCCATAAACACATTTTTTGTGCAAGGCCTTGGAGATTGTGGAGCCATGAACTTCATCTCTAGTTGCAGTCACTGACTTCTACAACTCACTCAGAGTGACTGTTGGCATCACAGTAGCTTTTCTTACATGTGTCATTCTTCTCTGGCAGCTAAGTTTAGAAGGGCAGCCTAACTGAGGCAGTGTGGCTGTGGTTTCATACTTATTCGACTTTTTCCACGATGGACTGCACTGAGCCCCGAGGTACATTCAGTGGCTTTGAGATGGTTTTGTACCCTTCCCTAAATTTGTGCTTCTCTATTATCCTTGACTTGCCATGAATGCTTTTTTGTCTTCATTTTGGGTTTGGTCTTTTGAAAATCTACCAAACTGTTTGACCTTAAGAGAAAGAGGGGATAATTTTTCCGATGATACTCCAATTTTCTACACCAACAAATTGGGTGAGTTGGTAAGGTAATATACAGTACTGCACCTGAGGAAAGTTGGCATAGTAATTACCAAGAGGGAATACATTTTCAGCCTCAAAAGTTTTAGTAAATTGTTAACAGGTTTTGGAATTTTGCTTCTTATTTGACATGATGGACAATGTTTTGTAGATTAGCTCAAAAATTCCAGCTTCAATACATTTTAAAATTGAGAAAATGTGACAGGAAAACATGAAAATAGTTGCGAGGGCTGAATACTTTTTCAAGGCATTGTAAGATTACTTACAATTATTTCTTTACTTACTAATGAGGAACTGAAGCCAACTCTTTCAAGTCTTTCTATAACAAAATGCATCAGACAGATGTGTACAGGTTTGTGTTTGTGGCACAAGAAAATAATGTTACAAGTTGTCAATGTTGGGGACCTCGTCACCCAATGATTCAGTGACAAAAAGGCACAACCCATGTTGTGTGAAGGCACACAATGCAAGATTGTCAGCAAAAACAGAATGAAGTAAATACTCAAGGTAATATTTCAATATTATTATTCTAAAATCTTGTCATCTACTATCAAACAAAAAAATCAAATCCAAAAATTGCAAACTCAGTTTGGTAAAAATAACCACTGAGAAGAAATTACTGCACTTCATTGTATTTTAAAATAAATTAAACTCCATTAAATTTTAATTATTGCACAAAGGCAAAGTAGTATGCATTTAGCAGAGGTCAGTTGTGAAACTGTCCCTCCATATAACTTGGAAACAGAAAGGGAGATCAGATAAGCCAGCATCAAACCTCCAGCACACCCAACAAACACACAAATTGAAATTAAAAGGGAGAAGTTGAATTATACTGTGAACAAAGACATGGAGGAATTATTAACAAGCCATAATTAAAGCTTGAAGTTGAATTCCCTAATCTCTCACAGAAACATAAATGAAATTGGATTCTCAACTAAAAAGAAATGGCAATAAATAAACTCCTTCAAAAAGAGCTGTAAAATTTCTCAGTTGAATGGTCCAATAAACTGCAAAGAAATATATTTATATGGTCTAATTTAACTGAATATATACACTCATGGTCTTCTGCTGATGTAGCCCATCCACCTCAAGATTTGCTGTGTTATGCATTCAAAGGTGCTCTTCTGCACACCACTATTGTAATACATGGTTATATGAATTACTGTCACTTTCCTGTCAGTTTGAACCAGTCTAGCCTTTCTTCTCTAACCTCTCTCATTAATAAGGTGTTTTCGCCCACAGAACAGCTGCTCACTGGATGCTTTTTTTTTCTGATTTTTGTTTTTTTGCACCATTCTCTGTAAACTCTAGCAAATGCCATGCGTGAAAATCCCAGGAGATCAGCTGTTTGAGATACTCAAACCACCCCACCTGGCATGAATAATCATTCCACAGCCTAAGTCATTTAGATCACATTTCTTCCCCATTCTGATGCTTGATCTGAACAACAACTGAACCTCTTGACCATGTCTGCATGCTTTTATGTATCGAGTTACTACCACATGATTGGTTGATTAGATATCTGCATTAATGAACGGGTGTACCAAAATAAAGTAGCCACTGAGTGTATTTACACAGAAAATACCAGAAATAGTCAAGAGGTCATAACTCCCCAGAACCCAGAAGAATCAAACTGTAGGGTAAATGAAAAAAGGATGGATGAAACAAAGGGAATAGCTCCCTAAAGGTAAGGCCGGGGTTGCCCTCGAAATGAGGTAAAAGATCTTCCAGCTGATGGGTTAATCAGAGGCAATTAAGGGAGAGAATATGATCTTTTGTTCATAAAAGTAGATATGGAACAGAACACAGACAAAGAAATGTGTAAAGCTGGAACGCAGAACATGCAAACTATGTCAGGCTGTGCTAAAGGACAGAGGAAAACTGAGCTATATCATTGGTCCACTTTGACACACAGAAATTAAGTCAATATCAAGTCAGAGGATACAGCATACCCTGTCAGAAGATGACATGCTGTTCCTCAAGCTTACATTGAGCCTCGTTGCAGGAGGTAATGGAGACATAAGACCCAGTGGGTGTAGCATGGCTAATTATAGAAGCAGTGTTTGGAAGCTCAGGGTCACTATTACAGACTGATCACTGGTGCAATGCAAAGCAGTAATCCAATCTGTGTTTGGTTTCTGTAAACTTAGAGATCAAATTATGAACATAGAAAGCAGTACACTTGATTTGAAGTAATCAAAGTGAATCATTGCTTCTAAACTGAGGAAGGACAGAGTTATCTTGGTCATCACCTCTCACTCCATCAGCTTCTGTATTTATCAGATCATTGTACACATTTTCTGCCATCTTCAATGACATCACCACGTAACATCTTTCCCTTCTCCTTTCAGCTATACAAAGGTTCCGTTCCTTTCTCAACTCACTTCCATCTCCCCAACCACTCCCCATCTTACAGCAATTTCCCATGCAAGTGCAGGAGATGCCACACCTATTCTTCTGCCTCTTCCTTTTCCACCACACCCAAGAACGCTGTGGAGATTCAGTTCATAAGTATATATATAAGACGGAAATTTTAAATATAGGGAAATTTGAGGAGTATGGAGATCATGCAAGAAAATCACCCCAGGGTAAAAGGTTAGCCACAGTCTTACTGAATAACAGACATGCAAGTGTCTCAATGGCCTGCTCCTATTTCTATGCCTTGGTACAGGACAGAGAAATGAGCACAGCTGTGCCATTCAATATTAATGTTTATTCCTTTTCAACAATATATCCAATCTAAATAAAACCTATTGAAATACTGCTGTCTTTGATAATTATATCTGCAGCACTGTTGGTTGCCTCTCTACTAATTCTTACAAAATAATAGAAATAAATCATTGATTACGAAAGTCATAAATTAGTCTTGCATGTATGAAAAACTGATTTTATATTTCATAAAATTGTTGGCACAAACTTTCCTGCTGCTCCATAATTGGTGCTACATTACAAGAATCAAATATACATTCTAGTCCAATTCTCAAGCACTCATTGGAAGTGCACTCGTAGACTTCAAGAAACAAGGGAAACTCATCGAAAAAACACAATGGAAAAGCAGCTGAGCGAGTAACAAGCATTGCTGTAACAAACAGAAAACAGAGATAAAACCTAACTGCATGCTGGACTGCCTCAATACAAATCTACTAGTCTCTGGAACATTAGTGATGTTTAATGATGACTATATGCTTCACCACAGGAATGACATCTGAAAAATCTATCCAAGGCACACTGCTCCAAGGATACTCTTCTTCAGCTGCACCATAGCAGCAGCAAATGCTTACTGGCACGTGACCTAACCAATTTACAAAGTTCAAGATCATACACTACAGAAATAGCAAAACAAACTTGGCATAGACTTCCTTCAAAGGACAGTCTACAATTATTTCATTTTCAAGGTAAGATGGCAACACTCATTTCTGAAACAAAGAAATGAGAGAAGATGATTCTTAACTTAAGTCCGTTCTTGGAAATCCCAGCAAAATTATGATAAAGTTCATGTCACATCATCTTAGCATCCAGATGAATCAACCAAATTGTCAGTGGACTTTTAGATTTGAGGCAATACAATATAAATCAGTTTTAGGTACATTTTTTATGTCAGCCAAATCTGTGACCTGTGACTAATGGTGTGCCGCAGAGATTGGTACTAGGTCCGCTATCTATATCAACGATCTGGATGATAATATGGTAAATTGTTATCAAAAATTTGCAGATGGCACCAAGACTGGGTATGTAGCGGACAGCAAGACTATCAAAGCTTGCAGTGGCATCTGGATGGAGCGGAAAAATGGCAGAAAGAATTTAATGCAAATTAGTGCGAGGTGTTACACTTAGGGTGAATGAACCAGGGTCGGACTTATGCAATGAGTGGTGGGGCACTGAGGAGTAAGGGAGAACGGAGGGATCTAGGAATACAGATCCACAATTCCTTGAAAGTGGCATCACAGGTAGATTGGGGAACAAAGAGAACTTCTGGCACATTGACCTTCATAAATCAAAGTATTGTGTACAGGAGTTGGGATGTTATGTTGAAGTTGTATAAGACATTGGTGAGGCCTAATTTGGAGAACTGTGTGCAGTTCTTTTCATTTACCTGCAGAAAAGGGGAGGAAAATGGAATTAATGTAATTCCCCATCCATGAAATAACAAGATTGAGTATGGTTCTGCAACAACATCATGAATACTGGATAGATGCCCAACAAAGGGCAACCCATTTAACTGGCCTTCTTCTAATCTGTTGTCATGTCTCAGTACAAGTCCTTTGTTTATGCTGATGGTGAAGGCAAATGCCTGACACATGCATAAAAAGCAATCTCTGTGCTCGTGTTGTCTGTTGTGTGTTGTGTGTTGAAAGGGCAATATCATCAAATACAAGTTTCTTGATCAGCACCTTGCACCCTCTTTAATCTTCACCTTAAGTCATTCAATCTTGCACATCAATTCACTCTACTTTTCACACGCATTTCATGAGCATACAGACAACTATAAAAAGTGTAGGAGCAAGACCTCAGAGTAAAGAGGTCTTTAAGCTGTCGTGTTAAGAGAAGATGACTAAAAAAGGATCAGTAGACATCCTGTTTTTAGATATGTAAATAAGCCAGTTCTATTTACTGCATGCTCACTTTGGAATAGTTGCTATCACCTCCAAGACACCACTAAAACCCAAAAAATAAACCTGCACACCAAGCATTCTTTTAGATGCCAGACAAACATGGACAACTTTGGCAAACCAAGAAAAAAAAGGTTAAGCAACTTTCATCTATGCTTCCTTGCATTCAATAAAAAACTACTGGAGGAATTCATCAGGTCAGGGTACATTTATGGAGTGGAATAAATAGTCAACACTTCAGGCAGAGACCCTTCCTCAGGAAACTAATATGACTCGTGTCCTGGCCCGAAGCATCGACTGTTTATTCCTCTTCATAGATGCTGTTTAACCTGCTGAGTTCCTCCAGCATTGTGTGTTGCTCTGAATTTCCAGCATCTACAGAATCTCGGGTGTGTTTGTTCTTGCATTCCATACCCAGTTTCAAATCAGAGAGATTCTTCAAAGGATAAATGTAACAAGCATGATAGCCTAATCCAAACAGAAATGATTGCCATTATTTGGTCATCTGAGATAAGTGAAAGGTGATCACATTCCCAAGGACAAACTACATGCAGAGCTACTGAAGGGGACAAAGAGAAGATGCCCCAAACTTTGTTATCAAGTTCCATATCAAAGCATGTGGTTTGAGCCTAACCTGCATAAAACTTTGATAAATGATCAGAACAAGTGATGAAATTGTCTCTATGAGAGCATCAAATTTCATAATAGTAATTGGCTTCAATAGCTTGAACCTACAATAAGTATCAATCCAATTATGACCCATGCACTTTTGATCTCTGCTGTGGATCATACAAATCTAATACTGGATTACTTAATCACATGAAAGACTACAAGTCATTGGGGTCCTCCACTGCAATATCTACCGAAGGCAAAACTATACCAACAACATTGATTTTATTGTATCAAAATTGTCTCACAATGCACAGCCATCACAAATTATTCTTATTGCTCTCAAAAGTCGGGTCAGAAGCACTGTATTAATTTCTTTTGATGATTATTGCATGTCTTTTGTTTTCTTTCTTCTTCATTACAGGCAATCCCGAGAACTGAAGATGAATTTCTGCCACCACTATTCTGTGGCTCTGAAGTGCCTGAACAGATGTATGTGAGAGCCACAGACTCAACCACGGCTGAGCAGCTGGTACTTGATGGTGAAGTGAGTGGGTTGTTCAGGATAGCGTGTGCTCTTTCTGCTGTTTGCACTTGGCCTTAACACGTACTCAATATACTCAATGTCTTCCCAGATGCTCTTCTCTTTTCTAAATGGCCATTGGGCCAGACGTTCCCACAAGTCAGTGAGAATCTCACTTTTCTCTCCAAGGAGACTGATAGTATAACAGAAGCATTTCTCCATCATCCTACAAAGTTCTTGCCATGAAAGAATTTGGAACTGAGTGCATCTTTCTGAGTCAGCCCTGAAGACAATGTTGTCTACCCACTAGAACTGGTTAGTCATTTCTGAAACCACAAGGTTAGGTATGCTGGAGAGGATGATGACAATTATTCATCCATCCCCCACTTAAGGATTTGTTGAATTTCCCACAGATTGCATTAGTGCAACTTCTCCATTTCTTTGAGATGCATGTTGTAGGTGACGCATATCCCACAGCGGTTCCTTAAGATTGTCATAGCCGAGGGAAGTAGTGGGGTTATGCTCCCACCACCTATTAAATGCTCCCAATGATGTGCTTCTCAAATAGCCTCTGACAACCAAACCCAGCTTCTGGCTTTCACATGTGGCTTAGCTACTAGGCCTGGCGGAACCATTTCCACTGACAGGAGAAGGGGCAGAGGCAGGTTACTAGTGCCTTAAAAATCAGTCACTCTGGGCAGATAGGGCTCGTCAACCATGGTTGGCAGCTTATCTAAGAGGAAAACTCTGATCTCAAGACTCCACTGCCTTGAGGCTAGACCCATTCACGAGGAAGGCTTCAGGAGTAAACCCCAAGGAAAACTCCAGAGCTGGAATCCCTAAGGCAGTCTACAGTTGAGTTCAACGCTGACTGGTAATGCCTGTGATGCCTCTGGTGCCAAAGTGCATCGGTCTCTGCTGTACTTTTGGATGCATCAGTTGCATAGAGAGGGGGAGCCTGCTACAGGGGCAACAGCTTACTCTTCATATCATACTGCCTTAGCTTGGGCATCATGTAGACAGCTACAATGAGGGGGGCCTCATGTCCTACAGTGTACAAGAGGGCAGGGGTTACTGCCACTTGATAGTATTTGAGATTAATGCCAGATCAGAGATCTTGGCTATACCGCACCTCACCTCCAACAAACTTCCTGGGTTTGAACAAGAAGCCATCCAAATTTATGTTGTCTCCGTTTCAAAATGCTGATGACCTCACTGATTTATATATGCAGATAGTATCTGCCTGTGTGCACATTCACAGGCCAAATTTCAAGCCACACTTGACATCATCTTGGAAGGAAATGCGAGAAAGGGCTCACTGAAGCCAATGGCCTTAAACTTACACTTAAGGCAAAGATCATCTGCTAACCAAACACTATTTTCTCTAGTTAACTGAAGACTCCGGAAATACACTGGAGGGTGTGGTGAATTCCAGAAGATGCCTGCCTTCATTGCCAGCAGTTCTCAAGGTTGCAAAGGAAAGCCAAATTTTCCTACAGTCTCTTCAGCAGCAGGGGCCAGGTGGCATATCACAGCCTTGGTTAATCCCAGGCTGGAGTGGGTCTGTCATTAGATAAAATCATGGTGGAGAAGAAGATATAGAAGTAGAAAATGTCTAAAGATATTTAATTCTGGGAAGCAATCCCTCGAGAGGTTGAAAAGAATTATGCATGGTAACTGGCATTGCTCCCTAAATTTTTATAAAGTGCAGCTCACATCCATTTTATCTCCTGGATTATGTCCACATTCCAACTCTGGAAGTAAATCTCCAGCAACGAGGAGGAGGCAAATGTGGAAGCTCCTTGTAATGACTTACCCTGTGACAGATAACAGGGAGTATTCTCTCCAGTAATTGCAATTGAATTTGTCTCCTTTTCCATTCAGGGCTGTAACTGAGATACCTGCATGCTTTCCTTTTTCCAGAGGAGGATGATGAGGTCATGGATTAGTGCTCAAATAACTCCCTTTCTGAATATTCCAAAAAGGTTATCTGTTGAGGAAACCTTGTTTCTCAGTTGTTCTTCAGTGGCTTTTTTTTTTTTTAGCCTCTTGCCGAGATGGAGCAGCAATGTGACTGCAGTGGATAATGAACTATGGGATGGGGTTGTAGACACTCACCTTAAGAACAGAATCTGTATTCAAGATGTCTTCAATGCACTCATTTCAACAATACCAACTGTCCTTCTGTCTATAATAAACTCTCTTCCATTTGTGGTTCTTGGTGGAATACATCCTTCAGCATCGGGTCCTGGAGAGCCTTCACAGCATCTCATGGTTGTTGTCTAGATACTAAATCTGAAAAATTTGCAAGCATCATTTATCGTTAGGTCTCAACATACTCGTTGAATTTGAGCCTTCAGATCCCCAGAGGTCTCTTTTTCTGTCTCTCTGAGGAACAATGATATTTTGAGTCCAAGAATGCTTTACTTTACAATTTGTTCCTGGGTATTATTCACATCAAACCAGATTCAGCGTTTTGTTGTGGAGAAGCCAAAAGTCTCTGCACAGGTGCCAACAGAATAGGCACTGTGGATACTGTAAATCCTGTAGGTCAGAGACCTTCAAATAGCTTGTAAGATACCATGTTAATTATTTTTGCAAGGCCTTTTCAATTCTTCATTGTTGATTTACCTGCAGCAATGATTTGGTCCCCTTCATTTCGTTAACTAACATGACAAAACAGATTATGCAATAGACAATCCGATAGTCATTTACATCTGTCAAGACATGAATGATACGAACATCTTTATGGTTCCCTCTCAGAAGATGACTACAACTAGCAGATGCTGATGATTGATTGAGAATACATCTAAATTGTGCTCACCAGTGATACAAGAGCCAAAACATTAAACAACAAATAAAACCTCAAGTAAAGTCCTAAACCACCTGCAATTTCAGGTAAGAACTGTGTCAGGTGCAATTAAACAACTCCCAGTATAATGGCTTCGAATTTAAAAGTTCAAAGTAAATTTATCAAAGTACGTATACTGTATGTCACCATTTGCTGCCCTGCAATGCCTCAAAAAGGTAGCACCCATTATTAAGGACCTATCACCCAGGACATACATTCTTCTCATTGCTACCATCAGGAAGGAGATACAGAAGCCCGAAGGCACACACTCAACGATTCAAGAACAGCATCTTCCCCTCTGCCATCTGACTTTTGAATGGACATTGAACCCATGAACACTACTTCACTTTTTTTCCCTATTTTTGCACGACTTATTTAACTATTTAATAGAAACATAAAAACATAGAAAATAGGTGCAGGAGTAGGCCATTCGGCCCTTCGAGCCTGCACCGCCATTCAGTATGATCATGGCTGATCATCCAACTCAGAACCCTGTACCAGCCTTCCCAACATACTCCCTGATCCCTTTAGCCACAAGGGCCTTATCTAACTCCCTCTTAAATATAGCCAATGAACTGGCCTCAACTGTCTCCTGTGGCAGAGAATTCCACAGATTCACCACTTTCTGTGTGAAGAAGTTTTTCCTAATCTCCGTCCTAAAAGGCTTCCCCTTTATCCTCAAAATGTGACCCCTCATTCTGGACTTCCCCAACATCGGGAACAATCTTCCTGCATCTAGCCTGTCCAATCCCTTTAGGATTTTATACGTTTCAATCAGATCCCCCCTCAATCTTCTAAATTCCAACGAGTAAAAGCCTAGTTCATCCAGTCTTTCATCATATGAAAGTCCTGTCAGCCCACGAATCAATCTGGTGAACCTTCTTTGTACTCCCTGTATGGCAAGGATGTCCTTCCTCAGATTAGGGGACCAAAACTGCACACAATACTCCAGGTGTGATCTCACCAAGGCCTTGTACAACTGCAGTAGTACCTCCCTGTTCCTGTACTCGAATCCTCTTGCTATAAATGCCAGCATACCCTTCGCCTTTTTCACCGCCTGCTGTACCTGCATGCCCACTTTCAATGACTGATGTATAATGACACCCAGGTCTCGTTGCACCTCCTCTTTTCCTATTCAGCCACCATTCAGATAATAATCTGTTTTCCTGTTTTTGCCACCAAAGTGGATAACTTTACATTTATCCACATTAAATTGCATCTGCCATGAATTTGCCCACTCACCTAATCTATCCAAGTCACCCTGCATCCTCTTAGCATCCTCCTCACAGCTAACACTGCCGCCCAGCTTTGTGTCATCCGCAAACTTGGAGATGCTGCATTTAATTCCCTCATCCAAGTCATTAACATATATTGTAAACAACTGGGGTCCCAGCACTGAGCCTTGCGGTACCCCACTAGTCACTGCCTGCCATTCTGAAAAGGTCCCGTTTATTCCCACTCTGCTTCCTGTCTGCCAACCAATTCTCTATCCACATCAATACCTTACCCCCAATACCGTGTGCTTTAAGTTTGCACACTAATCTCCTGTGTGGGACCTTGTCAAAAGCCTTTTGAAAATCCAAATATACCACATCCACTGGCTCTCCCCTATCCATTCTACTAGTTACATCCTCAAAAAATTCTATGAGATTCGTCAGACATGATTTTCCTTTCACAAATCCATGCTGACTTTGCCCGATGATTTCACCACTTTCCAAATGCGCTGTTATCACATCTTTGATAACTGACTCCAGCAGTTTCCCCACCACCGATGTTAGGCTAACCAGTCTATAATTCCCTGGTTTCTCTCTCCTTCCTTTTTTAAAAAGTGGGGTTACATTAGCCACCCTCCAATCCTCAGGAACTAATCCAGAATCTAAAGAGTTTTGAAAAATTATCACTAATGCATCCACTATTTCTTGGGCTACTTCCTTAAGCACTCTGGGATGCAGACCATCTGGCTCTGGGGATTTATCTGCCTTTAATCCCTTCAATTTACCTAACACCACTTCCCTACTAACATGTATTTCCCTCAGTTCCTCCATCTCACTGGACCCTCTGTCCCCTACTATTTCCAGAAGATTATTTATGTCCTCCTTAGTGAAGACAGAACCAAAGTAATTATTCAATTGGTCTGCCATGTCCTTGCTCCCCATAATCAATTCACCTGTTTCTGTCTGTAGGGGACCTACATTTGCCTTAACCAATCTTTTTCTTTTCACATATCTATAAAAGCTTTTACAGTCAGTTTTTATGTTCCCTGCCAGCTTTCTCTCAATCTTTTTTCCCCTTCCTAATTAAGCCCTTTGTCCTCCTCTGCTGGACTCTGAATTTCTCCCAGTCCTCAGGTGAGCCACTTTTTCTGGCTAATTTGTATGCTTCTTCTTTGGAATTGATACTATCCCTAATTTCTCTTGTCAGCCACGGGTGCACTACCTTCCTTGATTTATTCTTTTGCCAAACTGGGATGAACAATTGTTGTAGTTTATCCATGCGATCTTTAAATGCTTGCCATTGCATATCCACCGTCAACCTTTTAAGTGTCATTTGCCAGTCTACCTTAGCTAATTCACGTCTCATACCTTCAAAGTTACCCCTCTTTAAGTTCAGAACCGTTGTTTCTGAATTAACTATGTCACTCTCCACCTTAATGAAGAATTCCACCATATTATGGTCACTCTTACCCAAGGGGCCTCTCACGACAAGATTGCTAATTAACCCTTCCTCATTGCTCAATACCCAGTCTAGAATAGCCTGCTCTCTAGTTGGTTCCTCGACATGTTGGTTCAAAAAACCATCCTGCATACATTCCAAGAAATTCTCTTCCTCAGCTCCCTTACCAATTTGGTTCACCCAATCTACATGTAGATTGAAGTCACCCATTATAACTGCTGTTCCTTTATTGCACACGTTTCTAATTTCCTGTTTAATACCATCCCCAACCTCACTACTACTGTTAGGTGGCCTGTACACAACTCCCACCAGCGTTTTCTGCCCCTTAGTGTTATGCAGCTCTACCCATATCGATTCCACATCCTCCCAGCTTATGTCCTTCCTTTCTATTGCGTTAATCTCCTCTCTAACCAGCAATACTACCCCACCTCCTTTTCTTTCATTTCTATCCCTCCTGAATATTGAATATCCCTGAACGTTGAGCTCCCATCCTTGGTCACCCTGGAGCCATGTCTCTATGATCCCAACTATATCATATTCATTAATAACTATCTGCACTTTTAATTCATCCACCTTGTTATGAATGCTCCTTGCATTGACACACAAAGCCTTCAGGCGCGCTTTTACAACACTCTTAGCCCTTATACAATTATGTTGAAAAGTGGCCCTTTTCGATGCTTGCCCTGGATTTGTCGGCCTGCCACTTTTACTTTTCACCTTACTACTTTTTGCTTCTACCCTCATTTTACACCCCTCTGTCTCTCTGCACTGGTTCCCATCCCCCTGTTGTGAACTAACCTCCTTTCGCCTAGCCTCTTTAATTTGATTCCCACCCCCCCCCAACCATTCTAGTTTAAAGTCACCTCAGTAGCCCTCGCTAATCTCCCTGTCAGGATATTGGTCCCCCTAGGATTCAAGTGTAACCCATCCTTTTTGTACAGGTCTCGCCCGCGCCAAAAGAGGTCCCAATGATCCAAAAACTTGAATCCCTGCCCCCTGCTCCAATCCCTCAGCCACGCATTTATCCTCCACCTCATTGCATTCCTACTCTCACTGTCGCGTGGCACAGGCAGTAATCCTGAGATTACTACCTTTGCGGTCCTTTTTCTCAACTCCCGTCCTAGCTCCCTATATTCTCCTTTCAGGACCTCTTTCCTTTTCCTACCTATGTCATTGGTACCTATATGTACCACTACCTCTGGCTCCTCACCCTCCCACTTCAGGATATCTTGGACACGATCAGAAATATCCCAGAAATAGATCCCATGATCAGAAATAGTTACTGTAATTCACATATTTTTCTATTATGTATTGCACTGTACTGCTGCTGCAAAGACAATAGATTCCATGACATAGTCGGTGATATTAAACCCGATTCTAATTCACAGTAAAGCAAAGTAATACAACAGAATCGATGAAGACCTACACACTATATCTGAACCTGGTAGTGCAGGACATGAGGCTACTGTACCTCCTTTACCAATGGCAGCAGCAAGAGAGCATGGGGATCCTTGTTGCTGCATGGCTCCTTGTGAATGTGTTAATTAACTATTAACTTAACTGTACATATAGTTGGAACTTTTGTCTTATTCAACTTTTAGATGAAAGAATCTGAACAAAAAAAGGTCCCAATGAAATGTAACCTGCCAGCAGCCTTTCCAAATAAGTGTGAAATCACCGTGACCCTGCATTCATTTTCAATGAGCAATGAATCTACTACAGGACTAGCATGATTGCGGTGCAACTGCTAAAACCACAAACAAAATACAATTACTCCTCCTAGTGGATTTTTGGTACATTTATCATAACTTAATACCAAGAATAACTTCATCTCAAAATTACCACCAGCCCCACATAAGATAACAATTGTTACAAAACTGATCACTATAATTCCACAAGCAGATTTAACACTTTGCACTAAGTCTAATTTAATTAGCTCATTTTTTTTTTCCTTGGGTACAGTTATGTGCCAGCTAACGAAATATGTTTGTTTTTACAGGATTGAGTCAAGATCCAAGTTTTCAAAATTCAATCATTTTTATTTTACACAATTCTCCTATGATTGATTTCCCAGGTATAAAGCTACTAGAATTGAATTATGTTCCATATACACAGCACTGTCAGCCTCAATGCAAAGACTAATTCAGGGTAAATCTTTCCATACTGCCCAGCAAAATGCTTCAAACTATCCTCACTACATCAGTGTGACATTTCAATTTCCCATGGTAGTCTTCCTTAATTACATGAGAAAAAACACTGACACATGAGAAGTAGAGGAAAGGAGCATTTTTGTCAAGAACAACTTAACTTACAAAGTACAAAACAAAATCCACTGAAAATACTCTGCATCAGGTGCCAAGTTAACATTTCAGGTAGATAGATATTCATCAGAATCTTCAACTTTGACTTATTTTTCCTTTCCGTCACTGATGTCTGACATGCTGATTATTTCCAGCATTTTGCATTATTCTCAGATTTTCAGCACCTGCAATTTTTACTCTCTGCTTACAGTATTTACATAATATTCACTGAGTCAATTGGGAGGACTCATGCCTTTGAGTCAGTTTTTTTTTGTTTTAAAGAGCTTCAGCAACTTGACAATTGTATGCCAAACTTTAGCTCTTTCCAGCACAGTAGGTGTATTGTATTGCTGCAGGTACAGCCTTTATGATTAAATTTTAATTTGACATCTCTGAAGTCAAAATAGGAATCCCAGGACATTATTTTGGGAAAAAAAAACAGAAAACCAATTAAAAGTAACTAAGCAAATATTTATCCCAAAACAGCAAGACAGAAAAAAAATCCAACTAATTGCTTACTGCAAAGGCTTTTTGTGCATGACAATGCAGTAAAAGTACTAAAAGTCACTTGGAATGTCCTAAACAGAAGGCAGAAAGCAACAGGAATGCATTTTTACTAGTTTTATTAGACTCTCATAACCATAAATAAAAGCATTATTGACAACCATTCTAACTCTCAGCAAAATTAAATTAACAAGTTATTGGAAAATTATAGGAAAAAAATTTGAAGGATACACTTGTGAGAGGGATATGATCAAGGATAGCATGACTTTAAGTGGGGGGATGAGCAAGGGGGTGTCCTTCCTGAATTTCTCAAACAGGGGTGCAGTGAGGATAATGCAACTGATGAAATTCAACAGGATCCCAAAAGACCAAAAGGTAAGAGCTCATGGGAACCAGGACAACTTGGCAAAATGGATCTGGAAGTTGACTTGACATTAAAACCAATGGCAGTCAACAATGATCAAGGATTATTCTGTGACTTGCAATATATTGCAGAGATCAGCATTGTGGCCCTTACAGTTATGCACTTCAGATTTCTGGATGTGAATAGAGGAGGTATGATTCATAAGCTTGCATGATAGATGTGTGGTGATACATTCTGGGAGGACTGATAAGGCTGGAATAGACACGAGGAATGTTATGATTCTAAAAAATATTGAGGAAAAGAGAGATCTTTTGTACATTGCCAAGGAACTCTGAAGACAGAAGCCCATGTAGATGAGGTGATTAAGATATATGAAATACTACTCTACTGGTGCAAAGAAAACAAGTACAGAAAAATACTGTACTACTATACAAAACATCAGTTATATAGCAACTGCAATAATCTGTGCAGTTGTGATCGCTACACTGTAGAATAGATGTGATGATTGCACTGGAGAAGGCAGAGGCAATTCCCTGGTTTTTGCTATGAGGAGAAAATGGACAGCTTGTGTGTGTTTACTTTGAAGCTGGGAAGTCAAAGGATAGACAAAATTATGAGGGGGCACAGATGGGGTAGATAGTGAGAAACAAATTCCAGTTTCATAACTATTTGTAACCAAAGGACATAGATTTAAGGCAGCAGGTAGAAAACCTACAGGAAGAATTTTTCTTTACCCAGGGTGGCCGTTATCTGGAGTGCACTGACTGGGAAGTGGGGGATAGAAGTACTCTCATACATTTAATCATCATTTAGGTAAGCATGGCTGGAGTTCCAGAAAATGACTTTAGTAATTATAGGTACATAATGATTACAAAGACAAAAAGAGCCAAAGGGCCTGGTTCTGTGCTGGATAATTCCACGCCTCACAATTCATTTTCTGCCTTTCCATGAGACTCATATGATTATCCTGTTTAATCAAATTTTTCAATTCCTTCATTTTTGAAATGCATTTTAACAGATTACCTTCAATGTAATTCATTTGCTGAATTAAAATATCCAGCAGATAATTAATATTAAGGAGCATTGGAACATTTTTTTTTAATCAGTTCAGATAACTTTGTGAATCATTCCAGCCGAGATTTGGTGCTTAATAATTAATTCGGAGCCAGGTGCTAGATTACATTTGCATGATTGTTGCTTGGCATCCATTAGTAAAGCATTCCACAAGTAATCCTCCTGTGAACACTTTATACTTTATTGTCACCAAACAATTAGTACTAGAATGTACAATCATCACAGCGATATTTGATTCTGCGCTTCACACTCCCTGGATTACAAATATTAAATATTAAAGATAACAAAAATAGTTAAAATTAGTAAATATTAAAAATTTAAATTATAAATTATAAATAGAAAACAGAAAAATGGGAAGTAAGGTAGTGCAAAAAAACTAAGAGGCAGGTCTAGATATTTAGAGGGTATGGCCCAGATCTGGGTCAGGATCCGTTCAGCATCCGTTCAGCAGTCTTATCATAGTTGGAAAGAAGCTGTTCCCAAATCTGGCCATACGAGTCTTCAAGCTCCTGAACCTTCTCCCGGAGGGAAGAGGGACGAAAAGTCTGTTGGCTGGGTGGGTCGTGTCCTTGAATATCCTGCCAGCACTGCTCCGACAGAGTGCGGTGTAAAGTGAGTCCATGGACGGAAGTTTGGTTTGTGTGATGTGCTGCGCCGTGTTCACGATCTTCTGCAGCTTCTTTCGGTCTTAGACTTGAATATACTCAATGAATGAATCAATGAATATACTCAAGCATTCTTACATCATTGGTGAAATAAGACCTATTAGACATTTTCCTCCAGCCAATACATAACCTCCAAGCAATTATTTTTGTTGCCATATCTTCCCACGTGCTTTGATGCCATACAATTGGTTAAAATAACCTCCCCTCCATTGACTCTGTCTAAACTTCCCACTGTTTCAGGAATGCAGACAATATGATCAAAGACCACTCCCACCTCAGTCATTCTCTTCTCTTACCCCTTCCATTGGACAGAAGACAAATACCTGAAAACACACACCGCTCGTCTCAAAGACAGCTTCTATTCCACTATAAGACTGTTGACCAGACCTTTTGTCCAACACATGAATTCTTGATCTCTCAATCTACGTCACCTTGACTCTTGCACCTTATTGTGCACTTGCGTTGCACATTCTCTGAAAGTGTAAATTTATATTATACAGTTTGCTTTTGCTCTTCCCTTTGTACTACAATGCACATGTGTTTGAAACAATATATCTGGATTGCTTGCAAAACAGAGTTTTTCACTGCATCTCAAAAGTGAAGTGAGTGTGATAGCCCTCGACATCAAGGCAACATTTTACCAAGTATGGCTTCAAGGTGCACTAGCTAAAATGGAGTCAATGGGAACTAGGAGGAAAACCCTCCGCTGGTTGGAATCATACCTGACACAAAGGAAGATGGTTGTGGTGGTTGCAGGTCAATCATCTCATCCTCAGGACATCACTTCAGGAGTTCCTCAGGGAAGTGTCCTAGGACCAATCATCTTCAGATGCTTCATCAATGACATCCCTTCTGTCATAAGATCAGAAGTGGGGATATTCACAGATGACTGCACAATGTTCTGCACCATTCATGACTCCTCAGATAGTGAAGCAGTTCAAACACAAATGCAGCAGAACCCGGACAACATCCAGGCTTGAGCTGACAAGTGGTGAGTAACATTTGAGCCACCCAAGTACCAGGCAATGACCATCTCCAACAAGAGAGGCTCTAATCATCATCCTTTGACAGTCAGTGGCATCATCATCACTGAATTCTCAACTATCACCATCCTGGGGTGTTCCCATTGACAGGACTCTAAACTGATCTAGCCATATAAACACTGTGGCTACCAGAGCATATCAAAGGCTAGGAATCCTGCGTATATAAATCACCTGACTCCTCAAGGCCTGTCCACCACCTGCATAGATCAGATCAGGAGTGTAATGGAATATTCACCACTCACCTGGGTGAGTGCAGCTCCATCAACATTCAAGAAGCTTAACACCATCCAGTACAAGGCAGCCCACTTGATCGGTACCCCTTCCATAACCATCCAATCCCTCCACCATCGATGAATAGTTACAGCAAAGTGTACTATCTACAACAGGGGTCCCCAACCTTTTTCGCACTGCGGACCGGCCGACCGGGTGGGGGGGGGGGGCCTAGGTTTGCTAACAAACAACAGTAGCAGTCAAATACGTTGAGTTTACCCCGAGAAAGACTACAATGACCATGAAGCCTCGCGCGGGCACCAGTGCGCATGCGTGTACATGCCAATCTTTTTCTACAAATCGTTTTTGGAGATTCTGCTGGGGGGGTGGGGGGGGTGTTAATCACGAACACAATGTAGGTGATAAGTGGCTAATACATTCAATTTCATTTCTAAAAGGGTTTATCTAACGAATTTAATATTAAACACAGCGCATATTTTCCTTGCATGAACATAGTGATAAGTCAATGGTAAACACAATAATCTGCAGATGCTGGGGTCAAAGCAACACTCACAACACGCTGGAGGAACTCATGCGGAGAGAGTGGAGGGCAGTGCGTTCAGAGGCAGTGAGGTTGGAACAGGAGAGAGGAGTAGTGAAGTTGAGACGGTTGATGTCTCAGCGACAGTTGGAGATAAAAAGATCAAGTGCAGGTAGAAGGCCTGGGCGGGGTGTCCAGGAGGAGGAGGGAGTTCCTCCAGCGTGTTGTGGGTGATAAGTCAATTATCAGGGGAGCTTGAAGTAAGTGTTGAACAAACTTCCAGTAGAAGTGGTAGAGGCAGGTTCGGTATTATAATTTAAAGAAAAGTTGGATAGGTATATAGACAGAAAAGGAATGGACGGTTATGGGCTGAGTGCAGGTCGGTGGGACTAGGTGAGAGTAGCATTCGGCACGGACTAGCAGGGCAGTGGCCTGTTTCCATGCTGTAATTGTTATATGGTTATATAAGTCAATAGCATCATAACATTTTAAGTTATGTTTGGATATAAAACACACAGCACATATTTCCCCCGTATGAACATATAAAATCATTGCAACACACCAATATCGCTGAATCAATGGGAGCCCTGGGCTTGTTTCCCTGCAACAAGACGGTCCTATCGAAGGGTGATGGAAGACAGCGATACTCGAAGGGGTTCCTTATGTCCAATCCATTCCGCAATTTAGTTTTTGTTGCATTCATTGCAGAGATATGTTGGAAATGGAAGCAACGTTTTCAGTGCTTTCGTGACTATCTCAGGATACTTAGCCTTGACTTTGATCCAGAATGCCGGCAGAGACGTCAAACATGCTTTTCAGCCCTCCGTCATTGAACTCCTTCCCGCGCTGACATGGATGATGCGTGCATGATGGCCTCACGTGCATTCAAGCTCAACAGTGGGCCTGACAGGGAACGTCATAGTCATACTTTATTGATCCCGGGGGGGGGGGGGGGCCTGGTTTTTGTTACAGTTGCACCATAAATAATTAAATAGTAATATATAAATTATGCCAGGAAATAAGTCCAGGAATGAGGAAAGGTGCAGCTGACTCCTATCGCCAAATCATATCATTTCCTTGCGACCCGGTAGTGCATGCTTTGTGGCCCGGTGGTTGGGAACCGCTGATCTACAAGATGCACTGCAACAAAACGCCGAAGTTCCTAAGGCAGCACCTTCAAGACCCACGACCACTACCAACTAGAAGGACAAGAACAACAGATACATGGGAACACCACCACTTGGAAATCCCCCTCCAAGTCACTCACTATCCTGACTTGCAAACATATCACCCACCATTCCTTCATTGTCACTGGATCAAGATCATGGAATTCCCTCCCTAACAGCATTGTGGAGGTCCCTACACCTCAGGGATTGCAGCAGTTCAAGAAAGCAGCTCATCACCATCTTCTCAAGGGCAACTACGGATGGGCAATAAATGCTGGCTTAGCTGGCAACGCGCATATCCCATTAATGAATAATTTTTTTAAATTATTACAATAATAGGCTAATTACTACTTTTTTCTTCTGGGTTTTTTCTTCAGTAAGATATTTCACTGTTTTTGCAACACTTGTATAAAGCCTAAAGCACCTTTGTTCCTTTACTTACCCACAAGTTACCCAAAAATATTTTTTCATTCATTACCCTTTCCTCATGACGGTTCAGTAATGTGCCTTCATATTTCCCATCATTCCCCCTCTATTACCCCCCATTTAATGGGCTCAACAATGCCAAAGTAAGACATGTCAACCACTAAAACTACGTTTTGCATCTAGTATGTTGAATACTTACCTTCTTGTTTTCAAAATGAGCTCTCCTCCCAGGAGTCTTGTTGGAGGAGTTGAAAAAGAATGAAAAAGTGTTATGGCAAAAGCACAGCATCATCTGACATCAGTCAAATAACCTATTTGATTTAGATTCTGTTGTAGATCCATTGGTTAATAGCATAGTTTGATACCTTTAATGAACAAAACTAAGATGGAGATGAATACCTTTGGATAGTTAACTTCAAGAGAGTATTCCACAGTACTACCCAACTGATGGATCAAAGGCCTTCGTCCAGATGAAGGCGGCCATCCATATTGTCAAGTACTAGTCCCCGCCCTGCATTTTTCTTGAAGTCATCGCACAGTGAAGATATCACACTGTACTGTTAGATGAATGGAATCCACAACATGATTGAAGGAGAAATTCTTCAGTAACTGGGAGAAGACAATGAAGGAGGACCTTGGTGATGATGTTCCATGGCAGAGCACAGCAAATGATCATAGCTGCATTATCACTGAAGTTCCCTAGTATATCCCCCAGATGTGATGAATCTTGATCATCTTGTTTAGGATGCCATACACAGATGAAGGTTGACAATAAAATTCTTCACTACCTTCAATATGCCTGCACAGCCTTGCATTGGTTCGGGAAACCTACCACAAAGTTCACTGTACACTGTTGACCCTTTTATACTTTCAAACATACTCTGGGCAATGGAAAAACACCACTAATGCCAGCTCCACAAAGCCCTCCAAATTCACTGGAATAAAAAGCCAACCAATGTTCTCTGGCAAATCAATACTTCTTGCACTGATGTTCAATTATTCTTTATTGTCTGCATTGGATATGGTACAGATTTCACACCAGACTCCCAGACACTCTATTCCAAACTCTGTCAAAGAAATTACTGGGAGGACAGAGGGAAAGATTCAATGATGCAATCAAACCATCCCAGAAAACATACAATACCTGAAATGAAACTGGGAACCTTCAGTCATTGATCGAAGTGGAAAAAGAACACTCAAGATGAGATTAAGAATCTATTTGATATCTATCATGTATTCCACTTCTCTAAGCAAAGGAAGGAGTATACCACTTCACATACTATCATCTCCTACCTCTCTAACAAGGCCACTTTGGCCTCGTTAGCCACTTCAGAACTCTCAAAATCAGTGCGAAAGCAAGTCATCCTCAGTCCTGACACTGAACTGTTATGTTTAGACAAGCTGGTCTTCATGCTCAAGAAATCCCAAACAAATGTAGGCTACAGGAAACACAGGCCCTTTACTTAATTACAAAGCTCAGTCATAGGTATTTGTGCCATAATATAATACTTAAGCATTTAAACCTATGAAGTCATTTGGAAAATGGAAAGAGATGGTATACTATCTGCAGTATACTATCTATAATGTACAATACTGCAAATTATGTAGCACAGTGAGCCCTTCAGTTAGTGGAAGTTTAAAAAATGCCAAGTTGGCTGAGTCATGTGGTTATCCTCATTGAATAGCTTAAGTAAAAGTTGGATTTTTATACTGCTAGCTATGATGGTGATATACAGAACATAACTTTAGATACAACTTCTGACTGAGGGAACTTAATGTTAAAATACTTACTGGGGTATGGTGACAAGCAATGCTCAAGATGAATTTGTTAAGATTTGTTTAAGATTTCTTTCACGAACCTTGACCACCCTTTATTGAATTGCTGGCAACAATGCATTCCTGTCCTTAGGGGTCGATGTCTGGCACTGATTTCAACAGATTTAGCACTCAAAGTTTTCATCTCTCAAAGTATTCACCCTTGCAACGGTATACAGCTACTGAATATTATTTAAAAGACAGCATAGAAGTGGGGCTATTGAATTTAGCCAATTCCACAATAGCAGATCTTTAAGGAAAAATTCAGGAATTTTCTCAGATCATTTGATGATCAAATCAAAATATTAATACTGACTTAACTACAGTATGAACAGCACTTCTCCATAAAATACAATGCACATTTTGGAAACAAATTTCAGCAAATGTAGTTGAAAGAAATACTACAGTTCATCTTGTCAGTTGTTAGTTCTTGCAGCAAGATTAAATTAAACAGCTAAGATCATTGACATAAAACATTTTTCTTGATGATACTCTTTATACTAACATATCTTAGCCATAGGAAATGCTCAGTTCACAAATAAATCTGCTTAAAGGACTTTTGTCAATAGAAATCACAGGACTGTAATAATTGTTCAGCAGCTTGTTGTATATTTGAATGGGCAATCTGCTCTTATAGTTGCCAGCTATATTTTTGGACTGTGGTTTGCTTACTATAAGACCACAACCATAAGATATATCAGGCCATTTGACCCATCGAGTCCGCTCCACTATTTCATCATGACTGATCCATTTCCCTCTCAGCCCCCATCTCCTGCCTTCTCCCCATATCCCTTCATGCACTGATTAATCAAGAATCTATCAACCTCTGCCATAAATATACAAAAAAAACTTGGCCTTCACAGCTGCCTGTGGCAATGAATTCCACAGATTCATCACTCTCTGGCTGAAGAACTCATTTCCATTGTAAATGGTAATCCCCCCTCCCCCCATTCTGAGGCTGTAGCCTCTGGTTTTAAACTCCTCACCATAGGAAATATCCTCTCCGCATCCACTCTATCAAGGCCTTCCAACATTCAATAGGTTTCAATAAGATTTCACCCCCCTCCCCCCATGTCACCACATCCCTTCTTAGATAAAGGCCCCTAAACTGCTCACAATACTTAGACTGAGGCCTCACCAGTGCCTTATAAAGCCTCAACATAACATGCTTGCTTTTATATTCTGGTCCTCTCAAAATGAATGCTAATATTGCATTTGCCTTCCTCACCACCGACTCAGCCTGCAAATTAACCTTCAGGGAATCCTGCACGAGGACTCCCAAGACCTTTTGCACCTCAAATTTTTGAAATTTCTCTCCATTCAGAAAGTAGTCTATGTTTTTATTTTTTCTACCAAAGTGCATGACTATTTACTTCCTCACACTGTATTCTATCTGCCACTTCCTCACCCATTCTCCTAATCTAAGGGTACGTCCACACTACGCCAGATAATTTTGAAAACGAAGCTTTTTCTCTACGTTTTGCCCTCCCGTCCACACTGAAACGGCGTTTTCAGCCCCCGAAAACACTCTCCAGAGTGAATAAATCTGAAGACGCTTAATATCCGGCGTAGTGTGTACGGGGTAACCGCAGAGATTTAAAAACATTGTCATGACAACACCACAACAACAATGCTTTATTCTGCTTCTGCTTGGTACTGCGCAAGCTGTTATAATGCACAGTCGGTGTGAACGGCGTGAGAGTTAAATTGTAAAGTGAGCTTTTTTGACTATTTAAAAACGCTGTCATGACGTGCCGGAACAGATGTTTGTTGTTTTCTTGAACGCCACCACCTAACAATTTCAGAACAGACGGACTAGACTGAAGCCAGAACCGTTAGAAATGTACTCACCAAATACTTTGACCCATAGCTTACTGAATAAATAAGTATTCTCACTTCGCCCTGTTTTCTGTCCTTGCTTGTATGAAGGTATTTATGCAAGTACTTCTCTGACAATAGATGTACAACAGCCTAATGTAACATTGTATGACAATACAAGATAACGCTGATGCAGACGTTTTATACATTTAACAAGGTGCTTTATTAATGCAACAGAGTTAGTCAGTTTTTCAATGTTTGTCGTCAGCCGGGTCATACTGTCCGTGAACTCCCTGTCGGTTGCCTCCATACGCTCCAGTATTTATTTTTTTTAAGTTTTAAGTCCTCCTGCGCGAGAGCCAAGAGCATTTCCTTTTAAATGTTTCTACTCTGTAACTGGACAAACGCGCACTAAGTATACCGATTCCTCTTCGCTTGTTTTCTGTGTGCCCTGCGCATGCCCAGTAGAGGAGATTCGCCCAAATATCCGTCTAATGTGGACGGAGATATTTTGAAAAACACTTAGTGTGGACGCCTGTCGTTTTTACTCGAAACCGGCGTTTTCAGAATTATCCGGCGTAGTGTGGATGTAACCCAAGTTCTTCTGCTTCCTCAAGATCTCCTGCCCCTCCACCTCTCCTCGTATCATCCGCAAACATGGCCATAAAGCCATCAATTCCGTCATCCAAATAAATTCCATCATCTTACTAAAGTGGTAAATAAGCTAAGGCCTTAGCTCAATTTATTTAAGGTTTCATCACTAAGCAATAGGCTATTCAACTTAATAATTTTCATTTGAGGGCCAGCTTTGGCATCATATAGTGCAAGAACCAGATAAGTAAAACTCCGTAGCTTACTCTTTGAAAGTTCAGGCACCTGTCTATGAAGGAACAAAACTTATCAGAAATTATAAGTTGTTCTTCTGTTTGACCATCTTGAAGATATCCCATTATTCAGCTAGCAAAGTGGAAGCCATGAGCACCAAATGTACTTTCAACAGAAGCAATCTCACCCAAACAATGTCAGTGAGGCAAATCATATAGACACCCATTCCTGACTAAAACCCATGCATGACATTTTACTAAGGGCATTTGACCTCAAGGAGTCTTCAATATTAGTGCATCAAATTTTCAGGATTTAATTCTCGTTACATTTCTTCCACATTTTTTTTTTGCAGAAAGCTATACTTGGCTGTCAAGTTGCACATAACCAAAAAAAATCTAAAATATAAATCAAAGTCATTATTGTTTGTGGAAATTCAACCTAGTCTAAAAATTATCAAGTTGGCTGCAAACTTGAAAAATAACACAAATGCAAAATATACGTCAAACTACATGACTATCTTCTATCCATAAATTATTAAATGACTGGTATCTGGCATGTTATTTTTGAAAGAAAGCTTATTTTCCAAGTCATGATACTGACTCATGATTTATGCATAGTTTAAGACTGAAATTGTTTGGCCATGCTTACACTTTCAGGAAATTGAAGATTCTATTTCTATTCTTCTTTATTCAGTTATAGAAATGTCAACATACGGATGCAAAAATGCCAATTAATCACATCAATAACGATTTCAGCACCACAATATTTATTTTCTTCAGTCCAAAGTTTAGTGCACCAAAAGAAAAGCTTTTCCTGTGCAAGCTTTAATATCGAGAATATATTCCCTCTCCGGTCTTCCACATGACTGCCTAAGGGCAAAGATAGAGTTACAATTGTTCAATGTCCAAGTATAGTTCTCTTTCGGAATAAGAATGAACTGTCACGAGCTCAACTTTTACAAAACCCCAGGTAATAAATGCTAATTTTCATTCTGAGATAAGATCCATCTTAGAGTGATCATGCATGCTCCACAGTCTCTTTGTTGTGCTCTTAAGATGGTTTGAATCTATGCTTTTTACTTTCTGGTTTAAACGCATTCGAAATAACCAAACTGATGGCATTCCTGTTGTTGGAAGACTAGATTTTCATACAGATTGTGAATTTTAAGACAGTAATTGAAAATAATATACTATAGAAATCCACGAGTGAGATGGATGAAGGCATAATGATCTAAAAGCAAAGGTGGTGGAAGATGGAGGCTATGAGCAGAACTCAAGGCTGAAAGTGATCACAAATTTTAGACTAATTTACTTATAGCCATTACAAAAACAATGCTTTTCACAGATGAGGCAAAGAGTATTGAGATTGATGCATTGAATTACAATGCTCAAAGAAATGAATGCCTGAATCATACAGAACTGCAGAAAAACACAGTGGTGGTTAACACCATGGCTCTGATTAATGTGTTCACAAATTCTGTGCCTACACATTGCAACAAAGAAGAAAGAAACTACACTGGTACAACTGACTTCCCACTTTTCTGCCACACTCAGCACTGACACCAGGAGCAGTGCTCAAGTAAACTAACCCACTCCTTTAAATGCAGTCACCAACCTGAATTGAAATGATCCAATGTACTTCACTTATTGTAGAATGTACTTAATTAATAACACTGAAATGTCTTTTAGGCAAAATTATTTCTAAAAAATATTGATCAGAGACATTTAAAAGTTCAATAGTCTTTTACAGTAGCATGGGTCATCAAGATAGTCTGAGGCAGGGACCATGGATCACTGCCTGAGGCCTCATCATTACCCAAACCCATTGCCACTTCCTGCAAGCAGTTGTTAGAGGTAGAACTCCCATTCCACTAACCCTCCCAGAGTTGCAAATGATAAGTGTTGAGAAACAATGGTAACAGACAATTTAGTGAGCAGCCTAGTATCTGTATTCTATTCTGCAGAGAGAACTAGCAAATGAAACACAATGAACTATGGCTTGGCTTAACTTAACTTACTGCCCATTACTTCGCTGGCGTTTAGGGCACCAATGATGGCCCTCCAACTCTGTCCATCCATACCATTGCACACAAATATAGAAGGATTCCTCATTGCTATTTCTAACCCTGCCTCTAACTAATATAGCTCTCCAGGTTATTGCGACACACAAGCCTCCAAACCCTATGACAAGGTTGTGGTCCTCTTGGAGATCCATCTTGGCATGTGCTGGTAAATTTTGGAGATGACAAAGGGTTTCAGTTGCAAGGGGAAATAAGGTTAAAATAGATGCAGAGCTTGCAGGCCAGCTCAAAACATCAATAAACTGAGCATGAAAGCGTACAGAGCAGGAGATGGGGCGAAAGATTGAGGTTATTAGCAAGACTCCAAACAGAAAGGCTTTCATCCTGTTAGTGAAGAAAGAGAAAAAGTACCATCTTGACAATGATTTATAGAGGTAGTCATACATCATTTCTATTATCTCAGGGTTACCATGCATATAAAACGGAAAGACTGTACCAAGATGATAAACAACCTAGACAAACATTATAAGAATCAGTGTCCTTGTTTGAACATATTTTTGGATTACAAGTTCAGAAACGTTGTACTGACAAAATGTCGAGTTTGCATGTTCTCACTGTGACTGCGTAACTTTCCTCTGGGTTCTCCAGTTCCCTCCCACATCCCAAAAATGTGCAGGTTGAAAGGCTAATTGGACAATGTAAGTTGTCTCTTATGTGCAAGTGAGCACGATAATCTGGTTGGGAATGTGGGGAGAATAAAATGGGTTGGAGTAAAATTCATGTGAAAAATAGGTATTTTGAAGGTCTCAAGAGTACTCTGTGGGCATAGAGGCTTGTTTTCACGCTGCACCACGCTATGGCTCTAATGTACAGAGGATATATACGGTATTTAAAAATGTTTATATGAATAAAAATGGTTTATATTCATAGATCAATAAAGCACAGAACAAGCCCTTTGGCCTACAGTAACGTGGAGATTGATAGGTTTTTGATTAGTCAGGGCAACAAAGTTTAAGTCAGGGAAGAAGACTAGAGAACAGGGTTAAGAAGGATAATAAATCAGCCAGGTAGAATGGCGGAGCAGACTCAATGGACCAAACGACTTAATTCTGCTCCTATGTCTTATGGTCGTAAGATCTATATCCCTCCATTCATTGCATATGCATGTACCTATCTGAAAGCCTTCTGAATGCCTCTATCATATCTTCTTCCTCTACCACCCCTGTGCAGAAAAAAAATTTGCACAGACAACCCCTTTATTCTTTCTTCTTCTCAATCTTTGTCCTCTTGTATTTGACTTAAAGCTTTGCGCTCTAGTATTCTATACTCTGCTCATGGAATGAATATCCCTGTTACTTGATAAAAGGTTTACCAGGTAAATGGCTTACAGCAACCTCAAAGGACAACCTCCCTTCTTTTGGAGCTGGTAAACTGTTTGAATCTGCAGTCAATATTCACCACAAAGAAGCCCTAAACCTTTAATTTTTAGTTGAAAGCTGATAACTTTCTCATTGAACTCAGAAACACTCTATGTGGTTGGTTATTCATCAAAACGAAATTATTTTTATTTTCAAAAGATTAACAAATTAAAAAAACTCCAAAATATTTTGTGCAATTACTCACCTACAGTCATCGATTCTGGGACAGCAGTTGCTGGCAAAAGACCACTAACGCTGGCCTGAAGAGGAGGACTGACTTCAGTACTGTGTGAGGCAAACAATATAGTACATCAGGAAACAAAATTTACCTTACCATCAAGAGTATTCAGTAAAAGAAGCCACTGTGGCCTCTGAAAATTTATTTCATACTGTATAGCTTGGCATGATGGATAGCAACTAGAATATTTCTGAAAAGGAAATCAACCACCAAAGCAATAGTCAATGAGAAGTACATTAAATATTACCTGTACTGAAATTGGGATCCTTTCTGGGCAAGTTCAACAGCAAGTGTGGCATTTTCATGTTCATCGCAGTATACCAAGTTATCAGAAGTGCCATCTGCAATACAATATTACTTAAATAATTTAGCTACACATTAATTAGGAACAGAGAAAATACAAATAGCTCCACTTATGACAATCCATTTCCTTCAACAAAGTAATTTTCTCAATTTACACAGATCCATTTATTACATACTGGCAGACTTTGAGAAAAAAAACTTGCCGGGTACTTGTTATTATGCACAACCTTTCAGTGTGAGCAATAATTTTAAAGATAGTTTAATTATGACAGTGCACAAATCTTATAAATTCAGAACTGAAAATGTCATATGCATTTCATCGTATCATTTTCAAAAAGCACTGACTGCCAGCCATAACTCAGATCAAACCTGCTTAATTTGCAGTGCTAGCTACCATCTATAATCAACTGCAGGGAGCAGTTACACAAATATCACTGCACATTAACACAAAACTCAAATCCACTGTATTGAAATATTTTCACTTTGCTATTTTCAAGACAATTTACATGCTCAATTTCAGGATGAAATTATAATTTTGGCTGAAAAACAGGTTAACTGCATTGGACCTAGATCTCACATCTATAAATAAAATGGTGATTAAATATAAAATTGGAATTTGCTTATTATTGTCGCATATAGGAAGGTAATCTGTGGTATTCACCACTGGCAATCCAGAATCCTTCAAGTAGTCCAGGTACAACCTACAGAAGGCTATCATGAGAACGAAAAGGACGTTACATATGAAGCTAGGATACAATCAGATGCACAATATCTTTGCTGGTGTTTGCACGCCATTACCTTTTATAAAGCAAAACAGTATAAATCACAGTGATGCTTCATTCCCTGATGACCTCAACACCTTTTATGCATGTTGAAAAGAAGGATAAAACTACACCTGTGCAAATCTCTGGCAACCTCATGAACTCTATCTTGGAGGCTTTCAAGATGGTGAACCCTCACAAGGCATCAAGCGCTTATGCCACTCCTCGTAGGCTACGAAAACCTGTGCTGAATAATTGGCTGCGGTGGTCAAAGACATCTTCAAGCTCTCACTGCTACAGTCTGAGGTTACCACCAGCTTCAAAAGGACATTGATCATACTGCTACCCAAGAAGAGCTGCCTCAATGACAGTCACCTGGTAGCACTCAAATCTACTGCGATGAGCAGCTTTGGGAGGTTGGCAATAACTGGAATTAACTCTTGCCTAAACTAGAACCTGGATCTGCAGCAATCTGCCTATTACCACAACATGTACAGCAGATGTAATCCCAATGCTCTCCACTCTGCTTTGGAACACCTGGGCAACAGCAATATATACGTCAGACTCTGCAGTTAAGAGCTCAGTGTTCATGACCATCATCCCCTCACTACTAATCAACAAGTTTCAAAACCTGAACCTCTGTACCTCCCTGTGCAATTGGCTTAACTTCCTCAGCAGGACAGAAAATCCAGATTGGTAATAATATGTCCTCCTTACTGATAATTAACACAGATATACCTCAAGAATGCCTACTTAGCTTACTTTTCTACTCTCTCTCTATACACTCATGACTGTGTGACAAGGCACAGCTTGAGTGCATTCTACAAATCTGCCACTGTTGTTAGCAGAATCTGAGATGGCAACGAGAAGGCATAGAGGAGAAAGACAGATTGGCTGGTTGAACGGTGCTGCAACAGCAACCTCACACTCAATGTCAGCAAGTCCACGTATTTGATTGTGAACTTCAGAAAGATGTAGTCAGGTGAACACACAACAGCTCTCATTGAGAGGTCAGCAGTGGAAAGGGTAAGCAGCTTCAAGTTCCTAGGTACCAACATCTCAGATACACTATCCTGGGACCAACACATTGGTGCAATCACAAAGAAGGCATGGCAGAAGCTATACCACGAGAAGTTTGAGCAGATATGGTATGGCACCAGAGATTCTAGCAAATTTGCACAGATGTACAATGGAGAGCATTCTAACAGGTTGCATCACAGCCTGGTTTGGAGGCTCCAGTGCACAGGATCAAAAGAGGCTGCTCCTTCACAGACACAACCGCCCCCCCCCCCCCCACCATCATGGACACCTTCGAAAGGCGGTGCATCACAAAGGCAGTAACCAACATTAAAGACCTCCATCATCCAGGACATGCCCTCTCCTCCTTCTCTTCTACTACCTTCAGCAAGAAGGTACGAGAGCCTGAAAACCCCTTCCCAACATTTTAGAAACAGCTTCTTCCCCTCCACCATCAGATTTCTGAATGGTCCAGGGACCCAGAAACACTACCTCACTATTCCTCTTTTGTACTATTTGTTTTTTATAACTTATAGCAATATCTTATGTCTAACATTATACTGCTATCACAAAATAATGAATTTCCCAACACGTCAGTGATAATAAAACCGATTCTGAAAAGTGTAGCTTGCATGTTTTTCATACAGATCAGTTCATTACAAAGTGCATCAAGGTAGTACAAGGTAGGACAATAACAGATGCAGAATAAAGTGTATCAGCTACAAAGAAAATGCAATGCACGTGGACAATAAGGTGCAAAGTCCGAACTAGCAAGGATATAAGGTCAAGTCTATCTTATCGTACTAGGGAAATATTCAAACATTAACAGCAGGGTAGAACCTGCCCTTGAGCATGCTGGTACAGATTTTCACGTCTTTGTATCATCTGCCTAATGGCAGAGGGGAGAAGAGAGAATGTCTAGGGTGGGTAAGATCTTTGATTATGATGAGGCAGTGAGAAGTATAGGCAGAGTTCATGGAAGGAGACTGGATTACGTGATGTGCTGAGTTACGTCCACCATCCTCTGCAGTTTTTGGTGGTCATCAGCAGAACAGTTGGCACATCAAATAGTGATGCACTCATACAGAATGCCTTTTATGCTGCTTTGATAAATTGGCAAGAGTTGGCGGGAGCATGCCAAATTTCTTTAGCCTCTTGAGAATGTACAGGAGTTGGTGAGCTTTTTTGGCCATGGCATCTACGTGGTTGGACTAGGACAGGCCACTGGTGAAATTCACTTCTACAAGCTTAAAATGTACTAAGAGTAAAACTCCATCAGTTTGTTGATTATCACATAACATCCTGTCAATAACTAAACTGAGATTTTAAAAGAATCAAAGAACAGACACAATGGGTCAGCCATGGTTCCAAAGTGAGCTATCAGTTTAGGTACTGGATCAGAAGATTTGTTGTAGGTCCATGATATGCTGAGCAACAGATATTGTTGTATGTCACTCTGCTGCATTGTTGGACACGACAGCATAGTTTAGTTCTGCTGTGATTCACCAGAATTACCTACTGAAGAACAATTTACACATTTAATTGAATGGGGACTTCACACCTAGATATGAAAGGGGGGGGGGGGAAAATAATTTTCTACTTCAATTTTTACTTTAATACTATTTCTAAATAGAAACAGCTTTTATCTACTGCAATTTTAATAGTCTTGAGGTATTTTAAGACATCAGGAGGCAATGAAAAACTGAAACAAATTTCTGATAACTTTGACAGGACAGCTCTTTGACAGGAGAGCTCTACACCAAATTCTCGTATCTTGTCCAAGGTTCTTACAGTCAACCCACAGAAGTGCATTGCCTTCACCTTTCTCACCACTGACGACTGGACACTCAACTGGCCCCCCACTTCAGGCAACGGAGATTCCACATACCAGCTGAACCAGCTCAATTCAACTCACTGTTAATTTTCTTAATATTATTCTCTGATGAAATTTTAACAAGAAACTTATTCCAGCTTGAAAATTGTGAACCTTGCAGATTTTCACTCTAATAATTAAGCCTTTGTTAAGAAAACTATTCTTTATTTGACATTTTACATGTTAAAACACCTCAGTTCAAATGAATGAATGCTTCACCGTTGCATCTGAGTAAGGAGGAAAAAGAAAAACGCACTGTAATTTGCCCTGATCTAGCTTAGTTTTAAGATTCAAGATTCAGATTCAAAACTTTATTGTCATTCTAACCATACATCAGCCCTGCAGGGCAGAATGAGACAGCGTTTCTCAGGGGCAGTGCAATCATAACATAACAAACGCAACACTAAATAATAAACATAACAATAAATAGTAAAACACAACAGCCACATGTCAGTTAAAATCAGTTATAAGTGTCCAGTGCAAGTTAAAAGTTTATTTGATAAAGATATCCATAAAGAAGACACTCAAAGCAGACAAAATAATGAGAATGAAAGGAAAACACGTAGGGAAAAAATCTGTTCTTCAAAAGAGGTCAATGATGCATTATTAAAAAAATGGAATGCAATGCCTGATTTTGAATAGGTGATCATACTTTAATGAAGCACCAGAGGGAGCTACAGGCTAATAAAGAATCATCATCAATCACTGTTTTCATGTGCTTACCAGACTGAGAGCAGGATCCAACTGCAATGACTGGAAAGAGGATATCAGAACTGTCATTGTCATTCAGAACTTGTAACGTATTCCAGCTGGACATCTGTGAAATGGAGATATTTTCCACAAGTGGTCTGAAGGATTGAAAAACATAACAAAATGTTATATGAAAATTTGGGGAAAAAATCAGCAAGGATTTTCAAATAAAGCAAAGATAAAACAAGAATATATTTTGAAAAAATGCAAATCATCTCCCAGGGCATCAATCAAAACCTCTTTCTCTCCTGCAACAGTCTGCTCACTTTTCACTCGAATTCTTTCACATGTGTATGCTTCAACATTTATTTTGAATCTGATTCCTGACATTCAATGCGCAGGATACTTTTTAACTGAGAGAAACAGATCTATTACATAATCAGACAACTTCATTACTTTTGCTACCTCAGGACATTCTATTAAAGGAGTACTGATTCACATTATATTTTGAAAATTAAAAAGGTTCCCATTGTCATTAATCTTGGAAAGTTCCAAGCAAGTTACAGAATAAAATTATAACACAGAAGACCAGAGAATTTTTTTCTATTTGTCTGAACATACATATTGAAATTCTAAATCTTAGATTCAATCTCAGTCAGATTAGGAACTAAAATCTTCCCAATTAAAATTATGATCTAAAATGATACAACAGCACCAAAAGATTTACATTTCATAACTTAAAGTTTAATAACTACTTTCATTCAGAAGGAATAAACAACTGGTGAAAGAACCCACCAATTAAATAACTTGACCACTTCGTACTGTGTCTTCCAATAATTTACTAAATAATTAGCTGCTGCTACTGGGATGTATTAGAATTATTTTACCACCTTAAAAATGCATGTTAAATTTTGTTTAAATCTAACCTGGAATATTTCCCACAACCCAATATATTTAAGGGCTCTAACAGATGATAAAACATGGGCAAAATATACATTAAATGTTATTTTACTTTAATGATGAACCATAATACTTCCCATTTTTGCTATCACATGTAAAAATCCTTTCAAGAATGGTGAAAAAATATGTATAGTACCTATTGCTAGTAGCCATCATAGTTAAATTAAAAGAAAAATCAATTAATATGAATAAAAAGTCTGGCATTTCACTTAATCTTTCAAATTCTAGTCAGCAGGATAATAATGAACAAATAACAAACCCTTATTGATTTTAATACCATTCATAATTAATTATTAAAGAGAAAATATCAGCAAAATAAATTTAAAATTTTACTTTTGTTTGTATTCATTCAGGTGAATGTGGTCATCTCCAGGAGGTTTAATAAAACACAGGACAGCATGGTAGCATAGTGATTAGCGCAACGTTTTACAGTAGCCAGCTGTAAGATTGGGGTTTGATTCCCACTGTTGTCTGTACATTCTCCCCATGACCTCATGGGCTTCCTCTGGGTATTCCAATTTCATCCCACATTCCAAAGATGTAAGGTTAGGGTTAGTGAATAATGACCATACTATGTCGGCCCCAAAACCGTGGCACGCGGCCTCTCAGGTGAATGATATCTGTAATCTGTCAAGTAGGGGACCGTGCACAATTCTGATTTGATGGAGACAGATGTGAAAGTATGGAGGAACATCTGGCGAAACTTCTGAAATGCCCGCTTCGCTGCCGCTGCTACTGTGTGGTAACCAGAATCTCCAGAGCAGAAGGCCCCGACTCCTCGGCTTTGCTTGTTTTGGCGGCCGGGGAGAGGTCGAAGGCGCTCAGTAGAGGATGGCGCTCAGGAGGCTATATCGGAGGGGCTGGTCGGAGGCTCGAAGTTTTCGGATGGACGGACTCTGAGTCGGCTGTGGTCGGCTGCTTCCAAGGCATCGGCAGTTGTCGGTGCCTTGGAGGTTTATGGCAGGGAGTTTCTCCCTTTTGCTGCCTGCTATCAAGGACCCGGGAGTTGATCGGGACTTGAGACTTTTTTTTTACCGTGCCCATGGTCTGTTTTTTTTATATCATATTATGGTATTGTTTTGCACTGCTGTAACTATATGTTATAATTATGTGGTTCTGTCAGTGTTAGTCTTTGGCTTGTCCTGTTTTCTGTAATATCACTCTGGAGGAATATTGTATCATTTCTTAATGCATGTATGCATTGCTAAATGACAATAAAAGAGGACTGAGTGTTCCCATAATCCTAATCTTGTCTTATTTGATTTGATGCAAAACAATGGATTTCACTGTGTTTAACTGATGTACATGTGACAAATAAAGCTAACCTAAAAAAAAATCTATTTAATGTTCATTGCCATTGCCTCTGATTCAAAGAAGCAGGGATAGGTGAATGTCAATGGTGCCTCTGGAGTTACATACAAGACAGACCAGTAAGGGAGGACAAATTTCCTTCCCTGGAGGTAATGAGTGAAACAGAATTTTTTTTTTTTTTTTTTTTTTTTAAACCATCAATCCACTGCTTTCATTCATGCCACTGCCCTTTTTAAATTCTAGGTTAATTTAATTAAAATTTGACAGCAATCATGATCAATTTGAACTCATTCTTAGAATAATGGTCCACACTTAATGATACTGTTCCAGTGACTGAACCATTGAATTATGGTACCTCATAATACCCAATTGCTACAATACAACTATATTTGAAATGATTTATGGATACCACGTGCTAAAATTGAACAATCTGAATTTTCTCTGAACAGATTATCTTACCATCAGCAATCTGACATTTCAAATGTGATTTGTGCAACAGAGAAGAGATAGACAAAATTAATGTGAAAGGTTAAACTTCTGATGATAGATACTTAGTCTTGGTTTTTAAAAAGTCACATTTTTATCTATGAGTTTAACGTTTAGAATATTTGCATACTCAATATTATGAAGTTAAAGAATTGTGGGCTTGTTATCAGAGCATGACAGAGGGGTTTCAGTGAGATGTGAAATATAGATCTGCACCCAGAAGAAACAGCGTCAGAATATGGAAATCCAGTAGGGTATCAGTTCCTCAAGCTTGTCCACCATTCAATTAGATCTAGTCCATATGAAGCTCAACATTCATCTGCTTTTGCTTGATAAACTTAATTAAATGTTTTCAACTGTTGCCCCTAAATATTAAAATAGTTTCTTTATTCCAAACTTTAAACTGTTTCTCTCCATTGATTATTTGAAATCGTTCATCTTAAACATCTCAATCGCATAACTCCTCAGTTTTCCATACCAAAGAGATATCATGGAAATACAGTCGTCCCTCGCTATCCGCGAGGGATTGGTTCCAGGACCCCCCTCGGTTACCAAAATCCGCAGATGCTCTAGTCCCTTATATAAAATGGCGTAGTATTTGCATATAACCTACGCACATCCTCCCATATACTTTATATCATCTCTAGTTTACTTATAATACCTAATACAACACAAATACTATGTAAATAGTTGTTATACTGTATTGTTTAGGGAATAATGACAAGAAAAAAAGTCTGTACGTTCAGTACAGACACAACCATCGTAGCTCTTCTGGGAACGCTGATGCTGCCTTGGCATCAGCCGCTGCCGATTCTCCCGTGATCTTTAAGTTCTTGAGGCTGTAGTGCTTTACATAGCTAGCCAGCCATCCCTTACTAGTCTTAAGCTTCTTCCTCTCGCTCACAATACAAGTAGCGAACAAACAAGAAGCGAGGTGAACAAAGCTCAAACAACAAGTGCTGGAGAGAGACTGAGGATCTGTGAAATGGTGGGAGGCTACAGCAGGGTATGCCTACACATCATTTCATTCGCGTGGATTCAGCGTAGTGCTCGACGCGTGGCAAATTCAAGTTCTGTTTTTCGGAACTTCCTGGAATTTTTTTCCCGAATATTTTCGATCCACGGTTGGTTGAATCCACGGATGCGAAACCCGTGGATATGGAGGGCCGACCATAACATTTATCATTCAACTCTTTAAAGTTTCGTATTATTCTATGGAATTTGCACTGGTCCCAATATAGAAATACATTGTTTTTGATATAGCATGCCAAGAATGAAAACCTCAACATGCAAACTAACCACAGCTCCCTTCTACAAAACTTTAGATTAGATTACATTCAACTTTATTGTCATTGTGCCGAGTACAGATACAAAGCCAATGAAATGCATTTAGCATCTGACCAGAAATGCAAAGAAGTGTTATTTACAAAACAACTGCGAATAAAAAAAGTGCTACAGCACACAAATATGAAAGTACTGAGACAGTACAATACGGATGCAATACTGCTTAGCGCTGTGATGAGAGGTTCAGCAGTGTCACAGCCTCAGGGAAGAAGCTCTTCCTGTGCCTACTGGTGCAGGAGCGGAGGCTCCTGTAGCACCTACCAGATGGGAGGAGAGTAAAAAGTCCATGGTTATGCATCCCTGATAATCCTTTTCGCCCTGCCCAGGCAGCGTTTATGGTAGATGTTCTCAATGGTGGGCAACTGGGTGCCGATAATCCGCTGGGCAGTTTTCACCACATGCTGGAGGGCTTTGCCGTCCAATACGGGACAATTGCCCTACCACACTGAGATGCAGTTGGTGAGTATGCTCTCAATGGTACAGCGGTAAAAGTCCATCAGTATCCTGGGACAGAGGTGAGCTTTCTTCATGCTCTGCAGGAAATAAAGGCGCTGTTGCGCCTTTTTGATCAGGATAGAGGAGTTCAGGGACCAGCTGAGATCCTCGGAAATGTGAACACCAAGGAATTTGAAGCTTGATACATGCTCCACTACAGTTCTGTTGATGTAGATGGGGATGTGAGTGTGACTCCTGGCATGCCTGAAGTCCACAATGATCTCCTTGGTCTTCTGGGTGTTAAGGGCCAGATTGTTGTCGGCACACCACGCAGCCAGGTGCTGGACCTCGCTCCTGTTGGCTGTCTTGTCATCCCCTCTGATCAGACCAACCACCATGGTGTCGTCTGTGAACTTGATTACGGAGTTAGAACCATGTACAGGAACGCAGTCACAGGTGGAAAGAGAGTACAGAAAAAGGGCTCAGCACACAGCCTTGAGGCACGTCGGTGTTCAGGATGAGAGTGGAGGAGGAGGTTGTCTAACTTAACTGATTGGGGTCTGTTAGTCATGAAGTCCAAGATCCTATTGCAGAGTGATATGCTGATACCAAGCTGGTGAAGTTTGGTGATCAGCTTGGAGGGGATCACAGTATTGAATGCCGAACTAAAGTCAATGAACAGCATTCTGATGTAAGAGTTGGGGCTGTCCAGGTGGGTCAGGGCAGAGTGAAGTGCCGTGGAAATGGCATCCTCTGTTGACCTGTTGGTGTGATAGACAAAGTGATGGGGGTCCAGGGTAGAGGGCAGACAGGATTTCAGATGTGATAGAACCAGTCTCTCAAAGCACTTTGCAATGATGGGGTTGAATGCAACTGGACGGAAGTCATTCAGGCCCGTGGCAGTGGAATGCTTCGGCACTGGCACGATGGTGGCGATCTTGAAGCTTGTGAGGCTAACTGTCTGGGCTGGAGACAGATTAAAACTCTTACTGTGCTGATCAGCTTAATTTTACTGATGAACTTGGATTTCTTCATCCTATTCAACAATATCGCTTAAGCATTAAAACACAAACAACTGGGGCAAAAAAAAATATCCTGCCAAATGGAATACATTTGATCTATCCACGGTTTCCACTTCCCATACCCAACACGATTCCTGATCCATGTTTAAATATTTATTTTACATTTTGGCATCACTTTGTCTCTACCTGACTGCTGACCCTATCTATGCCTTTCAATTTTTAAAAACCTCCATCAGGTCTCCCTTTAGCGTCCGCCACTCTAAGCGTAACAACCCAAGTTTGTTCCACCTGTCCTTATAGATCATACCCTTTAATCCAGTCAGTAACCTGCTAATCATCCTCTGCACCTTTTCCACAATCTCCACATTAAAGGTGGGGTCAAATTGGCATATAAGAGGGAGATTGAAAATGGTGCCACAACTACCACCTCTCACCAAACATCAGTAAATCCAAACAGCAGATTACCAAGTACAGGAGGACGAAACCGAAGCTCCATTAGCCACTGCTGATTAGGGAATTCGAGGTGTAGAGGGTCAATAACTTTAAATTCTGTGGCATTTCTATATCAGAGGATCTGTCCCTGGACCACCACAAAGGCAGCACAATAACGCCTCTACTTTCTTAGAAGTTTGCACAGATTCAGGATGTCATCTGAAACTTTTGACAAGCCTCTGTAGATGAACAGTGGAGAGCATCCTGACTGGTTTTATCATGGCTTTATAAAGAAACACCAATACCCAAAAATGGAAAAACCTATAAAAGTGGTGGATAAAGCCCAGTCCACCACAGGAATTTGAGCACAGGAGTGATGCCACAAGAAAGCAGCATCTATCATCAAGGACCCCTACCATCCAGGTCATGCTCTCTTCTCACTGCTGCCATCATGAAGGAGGTACAGGAGCCTTGGATCACACACCACCAGATTCAGGAATAATTATCCTTCAAATATCAGGCTCCTGACCAAGTGTGGATAACTTCACTCATCTCAACTCTGAACTGATTTTCATAACTTATCTACTCACTTTCAAGGACTCCACAATCCAAATTTTCTGTAATATAGGAAATCAGGTTTATGAATAGGCTGATTTAAACTTAGACATTAGCCAAAAGGAGATGGACTGAACAAGTTGACTGATCTACCCTCTGATTAACTGACAGAATTTTTTGGGAGGTAATGTCGACTCAGACCATGAGAGGCCTGCATCAGGCATTTTCATGCCTTATAAGGAGCAGATTGGGCGCCACTCCTCGCACAGACACCAGAGCAATGTGTGGTTAAGTGCCTTGCTCAAGGACACAAACACGCTGCCACAGCTGAGGCTCGAACTAGCGACCTTCAGATCACTAGACGAACGCCTTAACCACTTGGCCACGTGCCCAACTGACAGAAACTGTGACTTATCTAAGTTTGAATGTCAGACAATCCTACTGATATAACAAGAGGAAAAGTGAACGTTAAGGCAGCTAAACAGACACTGAAGATTTTCAATTGATATACAGTAGATATAAAAAGTATTCAGCCTCCTTGGAAGTTTTCATGTTTTATTGTTTTGCAACATTGAATCACAGTGGATTAAATTTCTTGGCACTGATTAACAGAAAAAGACTTTTCTGTGAAAGTGAAAACAGATTTCCACAAGGTGATCTAAATTAATTACAAATATAAAACACAAAAATAATTGCTTGCACAAGTATTCACCCCCCACCCTTTAATATGACACACCAACTCACTGGTGCAGCCAACTGGTTTCAGCAGTCACATAATTAGTTAAATGGAGATCTGTTTTTGGAGACCCATGTGTAGCTTCACGGTGTTTCAATTGATTGTAGTAAAATTACACCTGTTTCTGGAAGGTCCAACTGCTGATGAGTCAGTATCCTGGCAAAAACTACACCATGAAGACAAAAGAACACTCCAAACAACTCCGAGAAAAGGTTATTGAAAAGCACAGCTCAGGAATTGGATATAAGAAAATTTCCAAGTCACTGAATATCCCTTGGAGTACAGTTAAGTCAATCATCAAGAAATGAAAAGCGTATGTCACAGCTGTAAGTCTGCCTAGAGTAGGCCATCCTCAAAAATTGAATGACCGTACAAGGGAACGTGAGCCAAACACTGCACATCATCAAAAACACACCATCCCTACCATGAAGCAATGAGGTGGCTGCATCATACTATGGGGATGCTTCACAGCAGCAGGGTCTGGAAAGCTAAAGAAGGTAGGGGGGTCAAATGAACGCAGCAAAAAAACAAGGAAATCCTGGAGGAAAACCTGATTCAGTCTGCAAGACTACTGTGACTTAAGAGAAGATCTGTTTGCCAGCAAGATAATGACCCCCCAAGCAAAAAGCTAAAGTTACACAAGAATGGCTTAAAAACAACAAATTTAATGTCCTGGAGTGGCCAAGTCAGAGCCCAGACCTCAATCCAATTGAGAATTTGTGGCTGAACTTGAAAAGTGCCGTTCACTCATGGTCCCCATGCAATCTGACAGAGCTTGTGCAGTTCTGTAAAGAATAGGGAAAAACTGTAGTGTCCAGATTAGCAAAGCTGATAGTCTGTCTATCTATACAGACTCAAGGCTGTAATTGCTGCCAAAGGTGCATCTACTAAATACTGACTTGAAGTGGGTAAATATTTATGCAATAAATTACTTTGTGTTTTATATTTGTAATTTATTTAGATCACTTTGTAGAGATCTGCTTTCACTGACACGAAGGAGTCTGTTTTTATTGATCAGTGTCAAAAAAAGCCAAATTACATCCACTGTGATTCAATGTTGTAAAGCAATAAAACATGAGAACTGCCAACTGGGTGAATATTTTTATAAGCACTGTATACTGTACAATGAATAATTATGCTTCATTGATACCACGGCAGGTTGTTACTGAATATTCTAAACAATAAGTTTAGTATTTTAATCTTTGGAAAACCTGAAATGCCTTGGCCTTCAGCAAGGCCTTTGACAAGTACCTATTTGACAGGCTGGTGTATAAGGTTAGGTCCCATGGAACACAGGGAGGGCTCAGTGATTTAGAATTGGCTTGGAGGTAGGAAGCAGAGAATGATGATTGAAGGTCATTTCTTGGAATGGAGACTGGTGACTAGTGGTATGCCACAGGAGTTCTTTCAGGGACTCTTCTTTATATAAATAATTTGGAAGTGGATGAACAAGACTTAATCAGCAAGTTTGCAGATGACACAAAATTAGGAAGTGCTGTTGATAGTGGATAAGGTTAACATAGATTACAAGGGGATCTTGATCAGTTAGAGAAGTGGATCGAAGAGTGACAAATGCATTTCAATACAAACAAATATGTGATGCCTTTTTGAAAGTCAAGCCAGTGTAGGACTTACACTATGTATGGTAGGATATTGTAGTGTGAAAGGAACAGAGGGACCAAGGAGACAAATGCATAGTTTGTTACAAGCGTTGTCAATGGTAGATAGGATGGTGAAAAAAAGTGTTTAGCACTGAGTGTAGGAGCTGGAAAATTGATGAGGCTGCACTTGGAGTACTGCTTATAGTTTTGGTCATCCTGTTATAGGAAAAATGCAGTTGAACTAGAAAAAGTGCAGAAAAGATTTGTGAGGATGTTGCCAGGACTAGAGTGAGAGGTTGACCAGGCTAGATCTTTATTCCTTGGAACATAAGACCATAAGACATAGAAGCAGAATTAGGCCATCTGGCCCATCAAGTCTGCTCCACCATTCAATCATGGCTGATCTTTTTTTACCATCTCCCCCTCAACCCTAGTTCCTGGCCTTCTCCCCGTAACTTTTGATGCCATGACCAATCAAGAACCTACCAATCTTTGCCTTAAATACATCCTTCAACCCAGCCTCCACAGCGGCATGTGGCAACAAATTCACCACCCTTTGGCTAAAGAAATTTCTCTGCATCTGTTTTGAAAGGGTGCCCCTCTATCCTGAAGCTATGCCCTCTTGTCCTAGACTCTCCCACCATGGGAAACATCCTTTCCACATCTACTCTGTCTAGGTCTTTCAACATTCAAAAGGTTTCAATAAGATCCCACCTCATCCTTCTGAATTCCAGTGAATACAGACCCAGAGCCATCACACATTCCTCGTATAGCCCTATCATTCCTGGAATCATCCTTGTGAACCTCCGCTGGACACCCTCCAACGCCAGCACACCTTTACTAAGATGAGGGGTCCAAAACTGTTCACAATACTCAAGGCAAGACCTCACCAGTGCCTTATAAAGCCTCAGCATCATATCCTTGCTCTTGTATTCTAGACCTCTTGAAATGAATGCCAACATGGCATTTGCCTTCGTCAGCTCTGACTCAACCTGCAAGTTAACCTTCAGGGTGTTTTGCACAAGGACTCCCAAGTCCCTCGGCATCTCAGATTCCTGGATTTTCTCCCCGTTTAGAAAATATTCCACACATTTATTTCCACTACCGAAGTGTATTACCATGCATTTTCCAACACTGTATTTCACTTGCCACTTTCTTGCCCGTTCTCCTAATCTCTAAGTGCTTCTGCATCCTACCGATTTCCTCAACACTACCTGCCTCTCCACCAGTCTTCATATCATCTGCAAACTTGGCAACAAAGCCATCTATTCCATCATCTAAATCCTTTACATACAGCATAAAGTGGTCCCAACACCGACCCCTGCGGAACACCACAAGTCACTGGCAGCCTACCAGAAAAGGATCCTTTTATTCCCATTCGCTGCCTCCTACCAATCAAATGCTCTAACCATGTTAGCAACTTTCCTGTAATACCATGGGTTCTAACTTGGTAAGCAGCCTCATGTGTGGCACATGGTCAAAGGCCTTCTGAAAGTCCAAATATACAACATCAGCTGCATCCCCCTTATCTATCCCACTTGTAATCTCCTCAAAGAATTCCAACAGGTTCGTCAGTCAGGATTTTTCCTGAAGGAAACTATGCTGGCTTTGTACTATCTTGTCTGTGTCACTGAGTACTCCATCACCTCATCCTTAACAACTGACTCCTACATCTTCCCAACCAATGAGGTCAGGGTAACTGGTCTGTAATTTCCTTTCTGCTGCCTTCCTCCTTCCTTAAAGAGTGGAATAACATTTGCAATTTTCCAGTCCTCTGGCACCATGCCAGAGTCCAATGATTTTTGAAAGATCGTTTCTAATGTTACTACAATCTCCAACACTGCCCCTTTCAGAACCCTAGGGCGCAGTTCCTCTGGTCCAGGTGACTTATGTACCTTTAGGTCTTTCAGCTTTTTGAGCACCTTCTCCCTCATAATAGTAACTGCACCCACTTCTTTTCCTTCACACACTGCAGCATCAGCCATACTGCTAGTGTCTTCCACAGTGAAGACTGATGCAAAATACTCATTTAGTTCTTCAGCTGTCTCCTAACTCATTTTCTAGTGGTCCTCTTTCCACTCTCATTTCTCTTTTATTTTTAACATACTTAAAACTTTACTATCCACTTTGATATTATTTGCTAGTTTGCTTTCATATTTCATCTTTTCCCTTCTAATGATTTTTTTTAATGGGAACATGAGAGAATGAGAGGTGACCTTGCAGCAGTGTTTAAAATTATCAGACACATAGATAAAGTATGTGGTAACAAACTTTTCACTAGGATAGAGAAGTCCAAAAATTGTGGGCATATAGGGTGAGAGAGGAAAAGATTTAGAAGGGACCTGAGCGTGGTGAGAATATGGAAGTGGTTGAGGTAGGTACAATAATATAATTTAAGAAGCACTTGGATATATACGTGAAGGGGAGGAGGGGCCCAGAGAGAGATATGAGAAGAACACAGGAAATTGGAACAAGCTGGGAGGACAGCATGTTGGTATGGATTCATTGGGCCAAATGGCCTGTACTTGTGTTGTATTCCTCTATGACTCTACTTACAGAATATGATGTTTATGCATTTCAATTAAATAATTTTTCCCTGAAAATAATATTATTAAAGACAGCACATCAATAGATTCATGGGACGCTAGCATTCCATGCCACATTCTTGGTGGAGGATGGATGTGCATTCAAGCAATTGCATCTCTTTGTGCAATTGGATCTTCGATTTCCTATTTGCAGAGCCATGTCAGTTCAGATTGGCAACAACATCTCCTCCACGATCTCCATCAGCACAGATGCATCACCTAAGCCTATGTGCTTTTCCCCAGCTAAGCACAGCACCAATGCCATATTCAAGTTTGCTGACGACACAGTCGTAGGGCAAATCAAATGTGGCAATGAATCAGCCAAGAAGGAGATTGAAAATCTGGCCAAGTGGTGTCATAACAACAACCTCTTATTCTATGTCAGAAAGACCAAAGAGCTGACTATTGACTTCAAGAGAATCAGAGGTGGAGGGGGTCAGCAACTTTAAATTCCTGTGTCATTATTTCAATGGATCTGTCCTGGGCCCAGCACGCAGGTGCAATTTACAAAGAAAGCATGGCAGTGCCTCTACTTCCTAGTAGTTCACGAAAATTTGGCATGACATTTAAAACTTTGACAAACTTCTATAGATGTGTGGTGGAGAGTATATTGACTGGCTGCATCGCAGCCTGGTATGGAGATGCCAATGCCCTTGAATGGAAAACCCACAAAAAGTAGTGGATATGGCCTAGTCCATCATGGGTAAATCCCTTCCTACTGTTGAGCACATCAAAGAGAAATATTTCGCAGGAAAGAAGAATCCACCAGCCAGGCCATGTCATCTTCTCGCTGCTGCCATCAGTAAGGAAGTACAGGAGCCTCAGGACTCACACCACCAGGTTCAGGCACAGTTAGTACCCCTCAGCCATCAGATTGTTGACCCAAAGGGGATAACTTCACTAGCCCCGTCAGTGAAATATTCCCACAACCTATAGGCTCACTTTCAAGGACTCTTCATCTCATGTTCTCAATATTTACTGCCTTCTTATATTATCATTTATTTCTTTTTGGATTTGCACCGTTTGTTGTCTTTTGCATACTGGTTGAACACTTTCATTGGTGGGGTCTTTCCCTGATTGTGTTAAGGTTCTTATTCTATTATGGATTTATTGCATGTGCCCACAAGAAAATGTATCTCAGGGTTGCATATGGTGACATATGAGTACTTTGATGATAATAAATTTACTTTGAACTTTGATAACATTCTACTCACAGAATATTAAGACAAATGATTTAAAAAAAAGACACTTACTTTTAAAACATTCCCTCTCATCTTAAATCTAAGCCCACTGATATTTGACAATTCCACTCTTATAGAGTACATTGTGTTTTACAGCACTGAAACAGGCTCTTTGGCCCAACTAGTCATGCCAACCAAGATGACCCATTTAAGCTAGTTCCATTTGCCAACATTTGTGCTGTAACTTTCTAAACCTTTCCAATCCATGTACCTGTACCATTGTCCTTTAAAAATCGTTACTGTACACGCTCCAACCACTTCCTCTGACACCCCATTCAACATACTTACCAACCTTTATGAAAGAAAGTTGACTCTCAAATTCCTATTAAATCTTTCCCTTCTCACCTTAAACTTATGCCCTCGACTCCTCGATTCCCCAATCCTAGAGAAAAAAGATTAAGTGCATTTATCCAATCTACACAATCTATGCATTTCCACAGATGCAGCCTGACCTGCCGAAATCCCCCAGCATTTTTGCGCAGTTACCATTACGGGCGCAAGGCCAGTCTTCCAGACAGCAAACCAGCAGGAAGCATGTGACTCAGATGGTGTCCCTGGTTGTGACCTTACATCACGTGTCCTGCTGGCAGGGTTATTTGCAGACATTTTTAAATCTCTCCCTGTTTCAATCTAAGGTTCCCACCTGCCTTAAAAAGATCACTATCATACCTGTACCTAAGAAAAACATGGAAAAGTGCTTTAGTAACTATCACCTAGTGTCTCTGACATCCACCATGATGAAGTGCTTCGAAAGGTTGGTCATGACACACACGAACTCCAATCTCCCAGAAAACTACAATCCAGTGAAATTGGCCTACCGCCAAAACAGGTCCATGGCAGACACTATCTTCCTGGTCCTAAACTCACCTCTGGAGCAACTGTAAGGACACCTATGTTAGACTCCTGTTTACTGACTACTGGCTTTGCCTTCAATAGTATAATTCCAAGCAAACTCATCTCCAAACCCCTCAATCTGGGTCTCAATTACCTTTGCAACTGGATCCTTGACTTCCTGACCAATAGACTGCAATCAGTAAGGATAGGCAAGAACACCTCCATCACAATTATCCTGAACAGCAGTGCCCCACAAGGCTATGACTATAGCCCCATTCTGTTCCCTAAACACTCATGACTGTATGGCCAGATTCTTAACTCTATCCACAAGTTGGCACATGATATCACTATAGTTGGCCATAACTCAAGTAATGATGAATCTGAGAACAGACAGGAGATAAAGAGCCAAGTGAAATGGTGTCATGATAACAGCCTTTCCCTCAATGTGCGCAAAACAAAAGAGCTTGTCATTGACCTTGGGAAGGGGAACAATTCAAATGCTGAGTGTTAAGGCCAAGAGGCTTGAGAACTTTAAGTTCCTCAGAGTGAAAATCACCAATAGTCTGCCCTGATCCAACCAAGTTGACACTACAGCCAAGAAAACTCACCAGTGTATTTATTTCCTCAGGGGACTAAAGAAATTTGGGATGCCCCTTTAATCATCGCCAATTTTTAATCAATGCAACATAAAAACTATCCTATTCGGATGCATCATGGCTTGGTACAGCAACTGCAGAGACTGACAGACACAGCGCAGCACACAACACAGATGCATAACATCTGACCTATCTGCTGTCACCAAGACAGCAACAGGGTGGGTATAGCTTCCTCTTTCTCAATCCACTGTTACACAGGGTCACTCCCACCAGAAAGAAGATTCTAAGGTCTGAAAGCACATACCTCAGATTCAAGGACAGCCTCTGTCCTACTGTTGTAAGACTACTGAATGATTCCCTAATATGATAAGATGAACACTTGATCTCAATCTATCTCATTATGACTTTACACTGTTGGCCTGCACTGCATTTTCCTTGTAACTGTAACACTTTATCCTGCACTCCGTTATTGTTTTTACCTTCTTCTACATAAATGCACTGTTGTAATGAATTGATTTGTATGAATAGGGTGCAAAAAGAATTTTTCCACAGTACCTACATCAATACACATAGAAACATAGAAAATAGGTGCAGGAGTAGGCCATTCGGCCCTTCGAGCCTGCACCGCCATTTATTATGATCATGGCTGATCATCCAACTCAGAACCCCGCCCCAGCCTTCCCTCCATACCCCCTGACCCCTGTAGCCACAAGAGCCATATCTAACTCCCTCTTAAACATAGCCAATGAACTGGCCTCAACAGTTTGCTGTGGCAGAGAATTCCACAGATTCACCACTCTCTGTGTGAAGAAGTTTTTCCTAATCTCGGTCCTAAAAGGCTTCCCCTCTATCCTCAAACTGTGACCCCTTGTTCTGGACCTCCCCAACATCGGGAACAATCTTCCCGCATCTAGCCTGTCCAATCCCTTTAGGATCTTATACGTTTCAATCAGATCCTCCCTCAATCTTCTAAATTCCAACGAGTACAAGCCCAGTTCATCCAGTCTTTCTTCATATGAAAGACCTGCCATCCCAGGAATCAATCTGGTGAACCTTCTTTGTACTCCCTCTATGGCAAAGATGTCTTTCCTCAGATTAGGGGACCAAAACTGCACACAATACTCCAGGTGTGGTCTCACCAAGGCCTTGTACAACTGCAGTAGTACCTCCTTGCTCCTGTACTCGAATCCTCTCGCTATAAATGCCAGCATACCGTTCGTCTTTTTCACCGCCTGCTGTACCTGCATGCCTACTTTCAATGACTGGTGTATAATGACACCCAGGTCTCGTTGCACCTCCCCTTTTCCTAATCAGCCACCATTCAGATAATAATCTATTTTCCTATTTTTGCCACCAAAGTGGATAACTTCACATTTATCCACATTAAATTGCATCTGCCATGAGTTTGCCCACTCACCCAACCTATCCAAGTCACCCTGCATCCTCTTAGCATCCTCCTCACTGCTAACACTGCCACCCAGCTTCGTGTCATCCGCAAACTTGGAGATGTTGCATTTAATTCCCTCATCCAAGTCATTAATATATATTGTAAACAACTGGGGTCCCAACACTGAGCCTTGCGGTACCCCACTAGTCACCGCCTGCCATTCTGAAAAGGTCCCGTTTATTCCCACTCTTTGCTTCCTGTCTGCTAACCAATTCTCCACCCACACCAATACCTTACCCCCAATACCGTGTGCTTTAAGTTTGCACACTAATCTCCTGTGTGGGACCTTGTCAAAAGCCTTTTGAAAATCCAAATATACCACATCCACTGGTTCTCCCCTATCCACTCTACTAGTTACATCCTCAAAAAATTCTATGAGATTCGTCAGACATGATTTTCCTTTCACAAATCCATGCTGACTTTGTCCGATCATTTCACCGCTTTCCAAATGTGCTGTTATCACATCCTTGATAACTGACTCCAGCAGTTTCCCCACCACCGACGTTAGGCTAACCGGCCTATAATTTCTCTCTCCCTCCTTTTTTAAAAAGTGGGGTTACATTAGCCACCCTCCAATCCTCAGAAACTAGTCCAGAATCTAACGAGTTTTGAAAAATTATCACTAATGCATCCACTATTTCTTGGGCTACCTCCTTAAGCACTCTAGGATGCAGACCATCTGGCCCTGGGGATTTATCTGCCTTCAATCCCTTCAATTTACCTAACACCACTTCCCTACTAACATGTATTTCACTCAGTTCCTCCATCTCACTGGACCCTCTGTCCCTTACTATTTCTGGAAGATTATTTATGTCCTCCTTAGTGAAGACAGAACCAAAGTAATTATTCAATTGGTCTGCCATGTCCTTGCTCCCCATAATCAATTCACCTGTTTGTCTGCAGGGGACCTACATTTGTCTTTATCAGTCTTTTCCTTTTTACATATCTATAAAAGCTTTTACAGTCTGTTTATATGTTCTCTGCCAGTTTTCTCTCATAATCTTTTTTCCCCTTCCTAATTAAGCCCTTTGTCCTCCTCTGCTGAACTCTGAATTTCTCCCAGTCCTCAGGTGAGCCACTTTCTCTGGCTAATTTGTATGCTTCTTCTTTGGAATTGATACTATCCCTAATTTCTCTTGTCAGCCACGGGTGCACTACCTTCCTTGATTTATTCTTTTGCCAAACTGGGATGAACAATTGTTGTAGTTCATCCATGCAATCTTTAAATGCTTGCCATTGCATATCCACCGTCAATCCTTTAAGTGTCATTTGCCAGTCTATCTTAGCTAATTCACGTCTCATACCTTCAAAGTTACCCCTCTTTAAGTTCAGAACCTTTGTTTCTGAATTAACTATGTCACTCTCCATCTTAATGAAGAATTCCACCATATTATGGTCACTCTTACCCAAGGGGCCTCTCACGACAAGATCGCTAATTAACCCTTCCTCATTGCTCAAAACCCAGTCCAGAATAGCCTGCTCTCTAGTTGGTTCCTCGACATGTTGGTTCAAAAAACCATCCCGCATACATTCCAAGAAATCCTCTTCCTCAGCACCTTTACCAATTTGGTTCACCCAGTCTACATGTAGATTGAAGTCACACTTTATAACTGCTGTTTTATTGCACACATTTCTAATTTCCTGTTTAATACCATCTCCGACCTCACTACTACTGTTAGGTGGCCTGTACACAACTCCCACCAGCGTCTTCTGCCCCTTGGTGTTACGCAGCTCTACCCATATCGATTCCACATCTTCCCGGCTTATGTCCTTCCTTTCTATTGCGTTAATCTCTTTTTTAACCAGCAACGCCACCCCACCTCCCCTTCCTTCATGTCTATCCCTCCTGAATATTGAATATCCCTGAACGTTGAGCTCCCATCCCTGGTCACCCTGGAGCCATGTCTCTGTGATCCCAACTATATCATAATCATTAATAACAATCTGCACTTTCAATTCATCCACCTTATTACGAATGCTCCTTGCATTGACACATAAAGCCTTCAGGTGCTCTTTTACAACTCTCTTAGCCCTTGTACAATTATGTTGAAAAGTGGCCCTTTTTAATGCTTGCCCTGGATTTGTCGGCCTGCCACTTTTACTTTTCTCCTTTGTACTTTTTGCTTCTACGCTCACTTTACACCTCTCTGTCTCTCTGCACTGGTTCCCATCCCTCTGTTGTGAACTAACCTCCTCACGCCTAGCCTCTTTAATTTGATTCCCACCCCCCAACCATTCTAGTTTAAAGTCACCTCAGTAGCCCCCGCTAATCTCCCTGCCAGGATATTGGTCCCCCTAGGATTCAAGTACAGTAATTTACCAAAATATACACATCCAAAAGATCACTTCCCAGTTTCCTATGCTCCAAAGAATAAAATCCTAGCATCAGTCCTGCTGAAGGGTCTCAGCCTGTAATGTCAACTGTTTATTCATCTCCATAGATACAGCTTAACCTGCTGAGTTCCTCAGGCACTTTGTGTGTGTTACTCTGGATTTCAAGCTTCTGCAGAATCTCTTGTGGTTGATTAGGGCTCATCAGCATGGCTTTCTGTGTGGGAGATCATGATTTATGAACTTGACGATGTAACTAAGAAAGCCACTGAGGGCAGGGCAGTAGGCATAGTTTATATGGACTTCAGCAAGTCCTTGGTAGGCTGCTCTGGAAGGTTAAATTGCAAGAATCCAGGGGAAGATGGCTAATTGTAAACACAGCAACACACACAAAATGCTGCAGGAACTCAGTAGGTCAGGCAGCATCCATGGAAATAAATAAACAGTTGATGTTTCAAGCCAAGACCCTTCTTCAGGACCAGAAAGGAAGAGAAAGATTCCAGAATAAAAAGGTGGGGGGGGAAGGCAAGGAGGATTAGCTAATTGATAGGTGAAGCCAGGTGGGTGAGAAAGGTAAAGGGCTGGAGAGAAAGGAATCTTTAAGGAGAGAAGAGTAGACCACAGGAGAAAGGAAAGGACAGGCACTGGGGTGGAGGGGTGGGGGGAGTAATAGGCAGGTGAGAAGAGTTAAGAGGCCAGAATAGGAAATAGAAAAGAGGGAAGAGGGAAAGGAATTTATTTTACTAGAAGGGAAAATAGATATTCATGCCATCAGGATGGAAGCTAGCCAGACAGAATATAGAGTGTTGCGCCTCCACACCAAGGACAGCGTCATTGTGGCACAAGAGGAAGCCATGGACTGATAGGTCAGAACAGGAATTGCAATTAAAATGTTTGGCCACCAGGAAGTTCCACTTTTGGCAGATGGAGCAGAGGTGCTCAACGAAGCGGTCCCCCAATTTACAACAGGTTCACCAATGTAGAGGAGGCCTCATCTGGAGCACCAGATACAAGAGATTCACAGAGGAAGTGTTGGATACACATTGGTTTGATGGTAGAAAGCAGAGCATGATAGTGGAAGTTTTTTTCCCCCTCAGACTGTAGGCCTATAACTCATGGTGTGCCACAGGGATCAGTGTTCGACCAATTGTTGTTTAGTACCGATATCAATGATTAGGCTAAAATATACAAGACATGATTAATAGATTTGTAAATGACACTGAAATTGGTGGTATAGTGAATAATGAAGAAGGTTATCAAAAATTAGAGAGGGTTCTCGATCAGCTAAGTAAATGGGTCCAGGAGTGGCAAATAGAGTTTAATTCAGCTAAGTGTGAGGGTAATTTCTATCAGAAGTAATCATTTGTCAACTTGTTATTTAGAAAGATTTCAAAAATAAATACCAGTCCAAATCTATACACTGGTACCCCACTTAGCACTTCCCCACAAAGAACTGAACAACCAGTTGGGGGATGGGATCACAAAAGGAAATCAGTTAATCAAAATTGCCAACTTGACAAATACTTCTAGACTGCTTGGCCACTGACAGCCCACTATTTTAATAGTGCTAAGCCAATGAACACACAGTATGTATTGATCCCTTTTAGAGCTGATTCAATGAACATTCTTGTTCCCAAGTACTAAGTGAATATCAATGTATGACCAAAAAGATGCTGGAGACAGGGAATTGTAGACAAAATTAAATTTTTTTTTTGGAGGAATGAGGTAGCAACAAGTGTGAATGAATTACACAAGGAAGATAATGCTAAAGAATGGCAAATCTACCCAAGGCACGAAGGGTGCGAAGATCACCTGTGACCTACAAAGAATGTTGCATTTTAGATCAGAAGACCTTATGAGAAAACCACTTATGTGGCCTTGAGAAGGCAATTGAAGGTTTGAGCGCAGCACACAAAATAAAAGACCATTAGGGAAGACAGAAAAGAGAAGAGATTGAAGACAATGTCACCTGTGTCCATGGGGGTCCAGAGACCAAAGGTTTTGAACTGTTCATAAACTATTAGCTGTGGTCAAGTAGAGAATTTTGTACTAATGAACCATCAGCCATTTACCCAAACCGCTGATTGCTGCTGATTTTCCCTTGTCCACAATCTGTCCAATTTCAGGCTCTTAACAGGAATAACTTCATGTTGGAACCCAAAAATCTCACAAAACAAGCTCCACAAGTCTGATAAATTAAAATAGTCTGAGAACTAAACACCTGTATTGAAAACCTACAAACATGGACAAACCATACTGTGAAACCTAAAATATCCAAATACTAATCCATATTTGTTTTATCCATGTCAGTATTAATTGACAGTTTTAATTGACAAAAGTTTTGGGGCGGAGGGGAGAAAGAGAGAAAAAAAAACAACTTTTGTAAGTAATCTACCTCATCAACAAATTCATATAGCTGGAAAATTGCTTGACAGAGTGGACCCCCAAATCTCAAACAATATTACTGAAAACAGCAAAGGAGAAGTACATCTTTAATCAAAGGTGACTTATGAATTAACCTTTGGAAAAAAAAGCAGAATCATTGCTAATTTGGGGGGATAACTAGTAAAGAATATGCTCTAATTTTAATTACTCACTGTTCAGAAAGTCTGTCCTCCTCATTATCTTTGCTTTGATACATGCGTTCCACACCCACATCTTCATCATCGTCATCATCTTCGTCGTCAATACTTTTCATATCCAGTTTCTTGTGACCAACATCACCATTTAGACACACGTCCGCAATCTTCAGGATATTGTTGCTAAATTCTTCTCCATTACAATCTGCTTTTTTGTACACATCTGGACTAAATCTATCTAACATGACAGCTGAAGAAACTGATGAAGATTTTTCTGAATTTTCTTCAGAACTTTCTATTGTTACATCTGAATGCTTCACCTGCTCAGAGCCAAGTTCAGCCTCTTCATTGTCACCATCAAAAGAAATTATATTTGGCACCATTTTCTTTTTCTTCTTTTCTCTTCTGCTTTTTCCATCTATCAGTGGAGAAAAATGAAATTATGTCATTGTCACATTTTACTAGTGCATCTTATTAGTATGTTACTAGTATGTTAGTTTAACAAAAAGTGACATTAGTTTTTTTTATTTGAAGAAACCAAGACTTAAGAAACTAATGTAATAAATGTAAGGTACTTTGATATTACAACATCAACAAGTAACTGAAAAACCCTGCAGGCCAATAATAAGCAATGTGACATTAGACACAATGCAAACCATGCTGTCCAGATTCCATGGCTCTACTCCCACAGGTATGAAGGACTTATCTCACATTTGTGTCTATCTGCACCCCAGAGTCCAGTTACATGGTCGGTTAAGTGACAGGATCTCAGGTCATGTTGAAGGAATCTCAACTCCAAAATGACCCTGACAGCTGGTATAGCCGGGGATCTAACTCTGCCAGCTGTTAAATTGTCAGTGTTTTTTTGGTAGTTTTAAAATATCTGACATTGAAGCATGTGAAAATTATTCAAATTCAATTAGGTTATAAATTTTAAAAACTGTTTATTTCAAATTGTTAAAACACTTCCTGGAATAAGTAATTTAAAACATTAAACGAAAGCAATATTTTTTTAAAATAAGTTAGTTTAACCTCCTTTTACCTCCTACAATCAGAACTGAAATCTCTGGAGTGCTGAACTCTATGTCACGTCTGATTTGGCACGTGATGAAAGAGGTGATGTTCCAGAATTATTCTGAATAATTCCAGAAAGACTGTCTCACACCATTGGATTCAACGGAGAGTTCTGCAGTAAAGCAACTGGCAGAGTCTTCCTATAAAATTTATCACTAAGTCACACACTTCTGTACTTCACAGCATGCACTGAGATTTGGGACTCACTTCAGTTTTAACAGCTCAACGCATCGCAGTTCCAACTTAAAACACAAACAAAAATCAGCACAATCCAACCCAACATGTTTAATATATTTAAAACAAGCATTTGATTCTTACAGCTTCTGTTTCCTTTCAGAATTAGTGTACCATGCATTTCTTCCTCAAGTTCCATGATGGGCTTTTAGTTTTTCCTTATTTTTTTTCTCTTGTCCCTTAATCATTGCTGATGATCAGTCCATAGGCAGGTAATAATTTTCCTCAACCCAGATCAAATGGACTCCTATGTACCACAAACTCTCAAGGCCAATACAAGGGTTACAACGTGGATATTTTTGGTCAAAGTAAACAACAGCTCCAACAGCAGTTAGTATCTAGGTGGAAGAATATATGCCCAAAGCAGCCTTATGAAACCAACTGACACCAAGCCATATACAAGGCAAATATCATGAATGATGACTGTAAGCTTACTTTAAAAGCTAGGTTTTAAGAAAGATAGAGAGGTAGAGAACTGGACCAAAAATATATTCATTTTTAAGACTACACAGAAAATATCTCTACATTTTTCCAGCCCAAATCTCATTTATTTAAGATTCTGCCCAATTACATTTCTCCCAGAAATACATTAAACAGCTTAAGATCACCAAAACGGAAGATGCATTTCTGAAGAAAACATCATTCTTCTCTTGTTTTAAGAGTTGCATCTCATTAGAAAACTAGGTTATATGTGAATTGGAAATCTATACACATGATGCATTATTTGAAAGTGTGTTTTTCCTAGGCATACTAGATTGATGAGATCAAGAGATAAAATTTACTCTACATACTTTCAGCTCCAGAAAACTCAAAGCAAAATAAAGTTTTCTTCAAAAACAAAAGAGCATCAAATCACAAACAAAAATAGGCCCATTTTTTCTTTTTCTACAATTAAACAAGATTGTGACTGATCTTCTACTTCAGTTCCACTCTTACAATAATTCTGCATTCATTGTTTACCATACTATTTAAAAATCTCAAATTTCTGTATATACTCAGCAGCTGAGTTTCAAAGCCCTCTTCCAGAGAGAATTCCAAAGATTGATCAGCTTATGGATGAAGAGATTTCTCACCTCTGCCCAAAATGGCCCATCGCTTATTTTAAAACAACATCTCGGAGAAGCAACACTCTTTATCTACACTGTCAAGTTCAATAAGTATTTTATGATTCAATGGAATCAGCTCTCTTTCTTCTAAACTCCAGAGAGTAATGGCCCAGAAAGCCCAATCTCTCATGATGTGCCAAACACCAGTCCCAGAAATCAAAAGTAAAGAAACATAACGTAGTAGCTGCTATATGACAGTGAACCGATAAAATTCCAGAAAGATATCTTCACTCATGTACTCAAACCCTCTTCCTGCAAGAGCCAACATAGCATCACACTTTTGCCTTCCCACTTATTTGAGGTACCTGCCCTTCAACATTCACAATTTCATGTAGGTGTGACTCAGTAGTGGGACTCTTCCCACTGAAAAAACCTACCACTTATTTCGAGACTTTCTCCAAAACCTGAACAAATAATCACACTTTGAAGTTAATTTCCACGTTGATTTGCTACAGTGAAGGAGGTGGCATCTTTGGAATAACATGTTATATTTTGGACCCATTAACCTTTCTCAAATGATTTTGAAAGGTCCCATGATATACTCTGAATAGCAAAGACGTACTGCAAGCATGTTAGCCAACATTTATCCTTCACTATAAAAAACAGACCAACTAGATACTTTTTGTTTATGTGTGGGTTCATGTCATGAGTAGATGCAATGCTTCGGAATCAGATTAATTACCACTGACCTATGCCATGAAATTTGTTATTTTGCAGCAACAATACATTGCAATACAGTTGATTCTGGTTAATTGGGACAACTCTTAAAGAACAAAAACTATATCGAGAAAATAGTTAGGATTCCCTTTGTTTATTTAGGACACTATGCCACTTAATTGGGGCAGGAAACTGTTGCAGAAAAGTTTCTAACCAGCATCAGTGCACTTGTGTGGCTACACCGTGCTTGGAGCGATCAGTTTTTAAAATAGTGTCCGTTACATTTGTTTCTGTTTTAAAAAGCAGTGATTTTTGTCACTGACAGTTGGTGGGAAATAAGCAATAAGAGAACTCAGAACTGTTTTGCTCACTGCAGTTTCAAACATTCCAGCTTAGAGAGGCCTGAAACAGCCAGGTGTAAAAATGAAACAATTTCACCACTTCAACAATTTAGGAATTACAATAAAATTTGAAAGTATCTTGAATGTTACAATTAAATTGAAAATTTGGAGGATGCCATCATCTAAACAAAAGCATTGTATGAAGACAGTCCATTATCTGCACTAGGTATTTGCACTAATTTTGTTCATTTACAGCCAATCAAAAGAGGACAGCAGATGAATTCCTCTGTCGATAACTATTAGGAATATACACAGTGTTATAGTACTGTAGGAGATATTGGTAGTGTTCTAATTTGTTCTGTATTTCATTTAAATATATACATTGTTACTCAGTTAAACAGTAGTGTCTTTTTTTTAATATACCTTTTAACTACTTCCATGAAACTTCAGCTAATCGGGACAGCTAAACTGGGCCAAAGTGCACTGGTCCCAATCTGTCCAAGTCAACTACAATCCATTATACTTTACTATAAGTTGCAATAAGAAATTCATAAATAAATAAATAGTCCAAAGCGACAGCAAAATAGTGTGTAGTGTTCATAAGTTCATGGACTGTTCAGCAATCTGATGACAGAGGAAAAGAAGAGGGCATATCTCAGATGGCGAGGGTCCTTCAAGATAGATGCTCCCTTCTTGAGCTACCATCTTTTGAAGATGTCATCAATGGTGGGGAGTGTCATGCCTGGGGTTTTTATTTTTTTTTTTTGGTCTGTGCATTGGTGCCCCCATATCAAACGGTGATGCAACCAGTCAAAATACTCTCCACTGTACATCTGTAGAAATTTACTAGGCTTTGGTGACAAACCAAATGATGGTAATAGTTCAATTACTAACATTACATTAACACTACTTAACATAATTTGTTGGCTGTGAATCACAGACCTCTTGAGAATGTCTTAATCACTTTACAATTGCATCTCTTTTCTTTGCTTCTAAATCACAATTTTATTCTGCTGAATGAAAATTTGGTCAAGTAGTATTCTAAACGCTAAGAAGACTACTATGTGTACATGTACATATACATGACGGTTAAGAGGTTCTCTTCTCTCAAGTAGTAAGTAAATAAATAGGATTCAATATTAAACATGATACATGTCATAATTTATCTACTTTAATAATCATACTACTTACCTTGGCTTACAGTCTTAGACAGAACTGGCAGTCGGTCAGATTCCGGCTCAGGTCGCATGAAGCTTGGCACTGTTGAGATTTCTTTCAGAAGCGTGCTAACCCCCTGGGTGGATTCCTTTAACAGGCATGTGACATTTTGTGTTGACTCCTTCAACAAATTTGCAACTGCAGAGACAGGCTTGTTAGGTCCATTTAAATCCTGGTTGTCAATGTTGATTGCAAAGAGGATTGAGTTTAACCCTTTAAATGAAATTAATAGGTTTACAAAAATAATTTGCTTTTGAGTTTAAGTCATTCCCTTTGAAGAAAACCAGCACTTTCAGTCAAAGATCGTTATACAACTTACAGGTAAAGGCAATTATGTTTGATACATGAGAGCTTTAGTTCTTTTCATTCATTGATGGAAATTGTTTCACTACTTAAAATACCAAACATGATGTACAGAACCTCTGCCTTTTTACAATAAATTAGCTCTAACACTGGCACTGGTGGAAAACAGATTCACAGTTCAATCTAGAAATACCGCAAACGCAGGCCATCTTCTCTTGGAAAGGAAGTCTTTAAAATATAATTAACATTTTTTTCTTGAAATGCAAGTACCAGCAATAGCCAATCTAATAACATAAAACTATACCTATTTATATTCCCCTAAATAAATATCTTTTCAGTCTGAAAGAGGGTGCACATTGAAAATGCTGTCAAATTTTTGCAAAGCAAACTGTACCTTTTGAACATTATTCAAGTAGAAAAATAAGAACCTTCCTCTACACTTGTTCTGACCATGAACAGTGGGAGGCATATTCTAGATATGAGTTTTCCATGAAAGATAATCTATAGATGATACATCATTAATTGGAAGATGTTTTATTTCATATAGTCTGCATTTTAAATGACATGGGTGGCATGGTGCCATGGTGCCACAACTGGTAGAGCTGTTGCCTCAATTCCAGCAAACCCAAGTTCAACCTTGATTTCTGCTTATGTCTGTGTGGAGTTTACACATTTTCCTTGTGACCACAAGGATTTCATCTAAGTACTGTGTTTTGCTTATATGCTCCTAAGCATGAAAGTATAAGTAGGTTAATTGCCCATTGTGAATCAGCACTAGTGTGTTTGAGTGATAGAATCTGGGAGGTGAGGGAAATGTGAGGGAAGAAAAAAGGAATAAAGGGATCAGTGTCAAATTAGTATAAAGGTGGATGGCTGATAGTTGGTAGTCACTAAAGGGTCTTTTTCCTTGATGCATCTCTCTATGCCCATGAGGATAACATCCAGAAACTAAACTAGAAAATAAAAAGCAGATAATTATATAAATCATAAAAATCAAAATAAGCATGAAAATTAATTGAATTATTCAGAAAATAAACAGTAGATATTTTTCATTTATCAGACACTACTCCCTGAATTAGTAAAAATTAAAACCATGAGTGAACAAAACAAAAAATAAATAAGAAAATCAAATCTGGTATAGATTGCTCAGCCCCTCAAGTTTGCCCTATCATTTAATATGATTGTGGCTGATCTACTCTAGGCCTCCTCTCCTCTTCTGTGCCAGTTCCTCAATTCCCTGACTTTTCAAAAACATTATCAACTAGTTTACACCGCAAATTGTAAAAGATCATAAATTAGTTTACATTGTATTGTGTAGCAAAATCATCCAATCAAAACAGGAAATTTCAGTTCACAAAGGCTTCTTTAAATTTGTACTAAAATTTGTCAGCATTGGAGTCTGTTCATTCTTTGGGGTTGGTAAAGTCTCAACAGTAAAAAAAAAACACCCAACCCCAAGACAACAGAAGCATGTTTGATCAGCACCCTCCTTATGATCTTTGCCACTTGCTCATGTCAAGGTCCCCAACATAATGAATTATATATGCCACTTGTCAGAATTCTATGTAAATAGTGCGTGCTTTTAAGCTTCCAGTGACACATCCACTCTCACCAGAAGTCAGTATAGAATTGGAGCTTTCTATTTTATTCAATGCTAATACATCCCAGTGGCTTTCAAAACAATATAGTCACGTGCATTAAGCTGATTCCCCTGCTGACCTTCAAACAAGCATCTTCAAAGTAGCCAAACTTCAAATAATAATAACCAAGGTTATTAGCTTTCAGATGACAGGCCAACACATAACAGTTCTGTGCTATTCAAAAAATCTATCAATATGTTTTCTATCATTTTAACAGCTTTCCCCACTACCAAATGCAATAAATGGCTTCACTATCAACATCAAACATTGAAGGGTGTTTCTCAGAATTTGGTTCAGTGCCTGGTATTAAAGGCAACAAATCACCTTTGAGTTTAGGTTATCTTTTGACAATATCATACAATAAGTGTAAAAAACTAGTGAAATGAGGAAGTTTTAGTGATTCCTTAAAGCTACCAGAATCTAGAAGAAATTGAATGAATATAAAATTAACCTCCAAATGTGTATAATCTCTTCAGTTGATGCTGGATTAGTTTTGGTTTCCAAACATCATGACTAAGTTTGTTATTTAACAAGGAATAGGGCTCTATCAAACTATTCCACATACCGACTGACATGGAATGAAATGGAAACTGACAGTAACATTGTTGAGCACTGGAAATGAATCTCAGGGCTGTATATGATGACATAAATGCACTTTGATAATAAATTTACTTTGAACTTTTGATACATTCTCAACAGATCCTCAGGAAAAAAACTTACATTTTCAGTGCTCACCTCCCTTCATAAAAATTTTAGCTCCACCAATGAAAAATTATTAAAGCTAATTCATTGTTTCTCAACTTCACAGGAAGAATAAAGCAGAAATTAGGCTAAGGCACTTTTGCCCGAATTTAATAAAATTAAGTTCCTTACAAATACAAAATTTTAGAATCAGACCTATGAGGAATACTGTAGAGACAGTTACAACACTCCCGTCCCAATGAATTCTGTGAAAACGTTTACTTCTACATCACACATGCAATGGTCTTGGTTTTAACTAAAAATTAGGTCAAATTGCAAAACGAAAGAATAAACCCTTAAAAATAAATCCTTTAATCTCATATCTTGAAACAGAGTTCAGTTTACTCAGGTACCTCTGGCACTGGCCCACGTCCTAAGACAAGAAGTTTTATATCAACTAACAATTTTTGTGAAAGCACACTAATTTTTTCCACTTTGACACATATAAACGCCATGCTCTGCAAATGGACCTCTTATGAACTGGAGCAAATTTCTATCTAATTAACTCCGAAACTTAATCCTGGGGGCTGGCTGGTGGCGCAACGACATCGGCGCCAGACCTGGGAACAGAGGTTCCCGGGTTCGAAACTAGTTGGGTCCACTCCCAAGTACGCTTTCCATCCGTGCCAGGTTGAGTGTCGAGATCACAACTCGACCTCATAAAATAAAGGGAAAATACTGTGAAAATATCTGTGTGAGGAGTGGCTCACCACACAGTCTCTCTCTCGCTCCACACCTTGTAAAAAGCCATGAAAAAGACATCATCACCGACGCACGCAGACGCACAGACTTGCACGCACGCAAAAAATCTAATCCTGGATTCTTTTAAATAGGATTGATGAGTCATGATTATAGACTGAGAGGCAAACTGATTAATTTTCAAATATTTATAATAGGTACGATAAGAAGTGAATAAAAGCTGCATGAAGCAAATGCCCCTGTGAATAATCATTGCAATAAACCTTTATCAGTTTTTAAAAATTCATGTAAAAAAATCTGCATGAAGTGGCCTGTTAGTATTTGCAAAGAAAGACTTTTAGGGAACCTACACAAAATCAGAATATAATTATTATTCTCCTGCATATCAAGATACTAATATTTTAAGCATAACTGTGAAAAGTGAAATCTGATGTTGAAATAGTAATTCTGCAACCTCACCTGCTGCCATGGTTGGAAGCATGCTTGCACGCTCTTCATCCCTCATAAATGACCAATCTTCATAGAAGACACTAAAAAACAAATCACACAGTTGAAAACAAGAGTAATTTATATTCATCAAACATAGTCAGAGTCAATTTTAACAATAACAAACTAATCACTTTTCAAGACTATTTGAAGTATTGACTCTCATGATTACTTAGTCTTTCAGTAACAGGTGAAATATCCCCTTTAATTAATACAATATTTATGACATCACATCAATTACAAAATGGCAACTATTTTTTGAAACAGATAAAATTCTTTGTGCAGCTAAAATGATCATGCTTCATTGCCTTATTTCCATCCAATTGATATTTTAAATGTGCAAGATAGTGAATATTTTGGAAATAGATAATTAGAGGTTATCAGAATGAAAATCACATTTGTTATCACTGAAATATGTTGTAAAATTTGATGTTTTGTAGCAGCAGTACAGTGCAAGACATGAAAAATAAGTTTAAGTTACAAAAACAAATATTGTGCAAAACATGAACATTGAGATAGTGTTCACGGACTGCTCAGAAATCTGACAGCCAAGGTGTCCTTAAAATGTTGAGTGCAGGTCTTCAAGCTCCTGTATCTCCTCTTGATGCTTGAAGCACAAACAGTGCATGTCCCAGATGGTGAAGACTTCTAATGATGAATGCCACTTTCTTGAAGCAATGCATCTTGAAGATGTTCTTGATGATAGGGAGGGCTACACATATGATTTTATTGGCTGAGTCTACTCTCCTCAGCAGCCTCTTGCAAGCCATACCAGGTTGTTCTCCATTGTACACCTGTAGAAATTTGCAGGGGTCTTTATGAAACAGCAAATCTCCACAAACTCCTAATGAAGTACATCCGCTGGTGTGCCTCCATCATTACATCAATGAGTTGGGCCTAGGATAGATCTGCTTATCTAAATCCCTCATTACCAAAGTGCAATATTCAAAATACCTTACAAAAATACATCGGTTGCTGTGTTGTATTTCAGATTGTAGAAGATACTTCCAACCTGCAGTTTGATCTTTGCCTAAGAGTTATGAGCTAGAATATGATAAGAACAGTTTGGGATGGGATGAGAAACAGTAAAACAAAATCAAACCAGTTTGATCAATGCAATATAAGAGTAGGCATACCAGTTTATCTTTCAAAGGAACTTCTCTAATAGGTACAAAATAATAGATCAAAGACATCATATCCACAAGAATTCTGCCATACTGTTAATATTTGACACCAGACTCTTAAAACTCAATATTCTGAGCTGTGACATAGAAAGAGATTCCATGATTTTCTCAGAGAATCCTTGAACAAAAGCAAAAATTCCCCACAGACTTCAGAGAATTCTTCAGGCCATGACTGCTCAAAATGGAGAAGGAGCATCCAAAATGACATCTACAATATCAGGAGAACTCATAGAAGGCCAAGAGAAGGTGGTGGGCATCACCTAAAACTACCCTGTTCCATTAGGCACGTTCTGCCCCTCCTGTACAAGAGTCCACAGTTCAGAAAATGGCCTCATCATCCATCTGAACTCACAAATCTGGAGTGGAAACAAGTCACTCAATCCTGAAAGACTGCCAAAGATAACAAAAGAAAGTTACATAACTACAGACTTTCCATCCATGCTGGGTTACGAGCTGGTGATCTCTTTGGAAACTCATCTGGCAGAAGGCAATGGCAAACCACTGCTGTAACTTGTCTCGTACGCGGTTCCCCACTATGTCAGAGAGGTGTGGAAGGAAATCGTCCGCTAACCAGAGAAACTCTGGATGCGACGTACCTTTCCTTTCCTTATTATCTGACACCTCAGTTCCGTGAATGCAATTTGTCTACTCATTCCTGAACGTTACCTATGCCTCACTTTCCGGAGGCACAGACTGCTTCCCCCCGCCCCCCCCACCCCACCCCAACAATGAGAAGAAATGAAAATAGTGCAATCTGCAAACTATCAAACTGTCAATCCTATGATTGGAAACAGCTGAAGATAACTGGGCTCAGAACACATGAGTAATACCAGCCATGACTGGAATAATGCTAAGTTCACTGCTGAACTTAGTGACAAGACCACTGGCGAGCTGGAGGTCAGAAACACCAGTCAACAAGACATAAACTGCAGTCCTCAACTAAACCCCAATTAGAATACAATCTAAAATGTTTAAATCAGGATGGGAATAAAACTGAAAAACTTCTTAAAGAGTGAGGATTTCTACATTTCAAAAAAGTCTATGATTATCAAATTTAAGGGAAAACTATCTTACAATCAACAAAATTTCTCCACCCTTTACCTTTGCTGATTTCCATCACCAAGAAGCATATGCATATATCGTTCAAGCGAATGCTCATTCAATGCGGATCGGAGCCAAGCCCTGCCTCGACCAATATCTGTGGTGATATGCTTTAAAGAATAGTATCGTTGTAGCTCATGTTTGTTCAGATGCTCTCTTACATAATACCAGAAAACAGGCTCTGAAAAATAAAAGAATGTAACATTTATAGTAGCAGGTTTTAATAAAAAAAACATTTTCTGTACATCGTAACTGGTATTCACATTTGCTTACAGAGATGCAAAAGCTTAGCTCACAAAATAAAGCAACTCGCTGTGATGCATAGAACCCGTTATGCACATCTCCAATAGTTTTGAAAGGAAAACAATTTTATTCCTCGTAACCATCAGAATCAGAATCAGGTTTATTATCACCAGCATATGTCATGAAATTTGTTCCATGTATTGTCTGAACGCAGCTTTGGTTTGCAGGTGGATTTGAATTTGAGAGACAAATTTTTAAACTCTTTACTCCCACACAAATTTCTAACGTATAATGTAAACCATAATTTATCTTGTTTCAATCAAGCACTGAATCTGAAGAGACATATACAGATAAGAAAGACTCCATGAATGACACAGTTATAGAGTCATACTGCACAGAAACAGGCCCTTCAGCCCAACTCATCCATGTCAAGCAAGATGCCCCTCTAAATTCATCCCATTTGTCGATATATAGCCCATTTCCCTCTCAACATTTCATATCCATGTACATACCCAAATGTCTTTTAAATGTTGTTACTGCACCTACCTCAACCACATTCCCTCATTCCGTATACACACCACCTTTGCACGCTCTTCAGTTTTATCTTGAATCTTTCCCACTCACCTTAAGCCTATGGCCTCTAGTTTTAGATTCTATTTCACTGGAATAAAGATTGTCTGTTCACTTTGTCAATCCCCTCCATGACTGTACACTCCTCCGTCACGATGCTCCAAGGAATAGAGCTCCTCGCCTGCCTAATCTCTCTCTGTAGCTCAAACCCTCAAGTACTGATACAATCTTATAAACCTTCTTCGTAATCTTTCCAGCTTAATGATGCCTTTCTTATAACAGGGTAACCAAAACAGAAAATAATACTCCATTTGCACCTCACCTACACCCTGCACAACTGCAACATAATGTCCCAACTCCTGTACTTAGTGCCCCCCTGATTAATGAAGGTCAGCATGTCAAAAGTCTTCTTCACCAACCTGTCTACCTATGATGTTACTTGTACTCTTAGGTCCCTCAATTCGACAACACTCTCCAGGGCCCTACCAATCACTACCAAAGTTTTACCCTTGTTTAACTTCCCAAAGTGCAAACCCTGGCACTGATTTGAATACTATTTGTCATTCCTTAACCTACATCAAGTTAATCAAGATCCTCCTTTATTTTTTGATAACCTTCTTCACTGTCTATGACACCATCTTTAGTGTCATCTACAAACTTACTAACAATGCCTTGCACGTCATCCAAAGAGTTTATACAAATGATGAACAAAGGTCCCATCACTGATCCCTGTAGAACACCAGAAGAAACAGATTTTAAATTCCACCTCCCCCCCCACCTTTTAAATCTACTCATGTTGTTTTTAACCTCCAGTCCTGCCGAAGGATCTTGACCTGGAATGTCGACTATACTTTTTTCCCCATAGATGCTGCCTGGTCTGCTCAGTTCCTCCAGTATTTTGTGTGTGTTGCAGAAGAAACAGGAATACAATCCGAATAAAAACCCTTCCAACATCACCTTCTGCTTCCAATCACTACCAATTATGCATCCAATTACCTAGCTCTCCCTGGATCCCAGGTAATTTAACTTTGCAGACAAGCTTCCAATGTGAGACCTCATCAAAGGGATTGCTAAAGCCAATCTAGAAAACGCCCAGGGAACTGCTCTCATTAATCGCCTAGTTACCTTCTTCAAAAAAAAAAATCACCCATCAGGAAACTTATGCTAGATTAAATGAACATTGAAGTTTATGCTGTAAATATGAGAAGTCAGCAGTCATTTTTTGGAATTTGTTTACTATTGTCAGATGTACCAACATACTGTGAAAAACTAGTTTTACATACTGTTCACAAATACAGGAGATGCTGCAGATGCTAAAAGTCCAGAGTAACACATACAAAATGATGGAGAAACTTGACAGGTTAGGCAGCATCTATGGAGGGGAATAAATGAAGATTCGGGCCAAGACCCTTCATCAGGACTGGAAAAAGGAAGAAGCCAGAATAAGGTGGGGGGAGTGGAAGGAGTACAAGGTAGGAGGTGATAGGTGAAGCCAGTGGATGGGGAGGGAGGGATGAAGAGAGAAGTTTGGCGGTGACAGCTGAAAGGTACAGGGCTGAAGAAGGAATTTGATAGAAGAAGAGATTGGACCATGGGAGAAAAGTAAGGAGGAGGGGCATCAAAGAGAGGAGATAGGCAAGTGATAAGAGATGAGGTAAGAGGGAAGCCAGAGTGGAGAATGGAAGAAAAGAAAAAGGGGGCCGCCATCAGGTTGGAGGCTACGCAGACAGAATATTAGGTATTGCTCCTCCAACCTGAGAGTAGCCTCATTATGGCAGTTGAGGCCATGAACCGACATGTCAGAATGGGAATGGGAAAAGGAAAAGGAATCAACTGTTCATGCAGATCAAATCATTACACAGTGGATTGAAGTAGGACAAGGTAAAACAGTAACAAAGCAGTAAAAAGTGTAACAGCTAAAGAGGAAGTGCAGTGTAAGTAATCAATAAAGTGCAAGATCATAACAAGGCTGACTGGGAGGTCGAGTCCATCTTAACCTAAGAAGGAACATTTAGCAGTCTTCTAACAGCAGGACAGAATCTGTCCTTGAGCCAAGTGGTGCATGCTTTCAGGTTTTTGGATCTTCTACCTCATAAACAAAGGGGAGAAGTGAGAATGTCCAGGGTGGATGGGGACTTTGATTATGATGGCTACTTTACTGAGGAAGCGAGAAGTACAGACAGAATCCATGGAAGTTGGGCTGGTTTCAGTGATATGCTGAGCTGTGCCCACAACTCTCCACAGTTTCATGCGAACATGGGCAAAGCATTTGCTATACCAATCTGTTTTGCATCCAGATAGGATGCTTTCTGTTGTGCATCAATAACAATTGGTAAAAATGCACAGTGACAATGCCAAATGTCTTTAGTTTCCCGAGGAAGGAGGTGCACTTGTGAGCTTTTTTAGCCATGGTGTCAAAGTGGTTGGACCAAGACTGGCTATTGATCTCTTCCTCACCCACCACTCCATGATCCTCTGTATTAACACATCATTCTCTGCAACTTCAATGGAATCCTGCCACTAAACACATCTTTCCCCTCCATCACCCACACTACTTTCTGCAGGGATCATTCCTTTCGCAATTCCTTTGTCTATTCATCTTTCCCCACTAATCTCCCTTCTGGCACAGATCCCTTCAAGCAACAACAAAAAAAAAACAAAAAAAAAGCTACACCTGCCCATTCACCTCCTCCCTTAATAGACAATAGGTGGAGTAGGCCATTCAGCCCTTCTAGCCAGCACCACCATTCACTGTGATCATGGCTGATCATCCACTATCAGTATCCAGTTCCTGCCTTATCCCCATAACTTTTGATTCCACTATCTTTAAGAGCTCTATCCATCTCTTTTCTGAAAGCATCCAGAGACTTGGCCTCCACAGCCTTCTGGGGCAGAGCATTCCATATATCCACCACTCTCTAGGTGAAAAAGTTTTTCCTCAACTCCATTCTAAATGGCCTACCCCTAATTCTTAACCTGTGGCCTCTGGTTCTGGACTCACCCATCAGCGGGAACATGCTTCCTGCCTCCAGCGTGTCCAATCCCTTAATAATCTTATATGTTTCAATAAGATCCCCTCAGCCTTCTAAATTCCAGAGTATACAAGCCCAGTCGCTCCAATCTTTCGATATATGACAGTCCCGCCATCCCGGGAATTAACCTTGTGAACCTATGCTGCACTCCCTCAATAGCAAGAATGTCCTTCCTCAAATTTGGAGACCAAAACTGCACACAGTACTCCAGGTGTGGTCTCACCAGGGCCCTGTACAGCTGCAGAAGGACCTCTTTGCTCTTATACTCAATTCCCCTTGTTATGAAGGCCAGCACGCCATTAGCTTTCTTCACCGTCTGCTGTACTTGTATGCTTGCTTAGTGACTGATGTACAAGAACACCTAGATCTCGTTGTGCTTCCCCTTTTCCTAACTTGACTCCATTTAGATAATAATCCGCCTTCCCGTTCTTACCAAAGTGGATAACTTCACATTTATCCACATTAAACTGCATCTGTCCACTCACCCAGCCTGTCCAAGTCATCCTACATTCTCATAACAACCTCCTCACATTTCACACTGCCACCCAGCTTTGTGTCATTGGCAAATTTGCTAATGTTACTTTTAATTCCCTCATCTAAATCAATATATATTGTAAACAGCTGCGGTCCCAGCACTGAACCCTGCGGTACCCCACTGGTCACCGCCTGCCATTTCGAAAAGGACCCATTAATCGCTACTCATTTTCTGTCAGCCAGCCAATTTTCAATCCATGTCAGTACTCTGCTCCCAATACCATGTGCCCTAATTTTGCCCACTAATCTCCTATGTGGGACTTTATCAAAGGCTTTCTGAAAGTCCAGGTACACCACATCCACTGGCTCTCCCTTGTCCATTTTCTTAGTTACATCCTCAAAAAATTCCAGAAAATTAGTCAAGCACGATTTTCCCTTCGTAAATCCATACTGACTCAGACCAATCCTGTTACTACTATCCAGATGTGTCGTAATTTCGTCTTTTATAATTGACTCCAGCATCTTTCCCACCACCGACATCAGAATAACCGGTCTATAATTCCGTTTTCTCTCTTCCTCCCTTCGTGAAGAGAGGGACAACATTAGCCACCCTCCAATCCACAGGAACTGATCCTGAATCTATGGAACATTGGAAAATGATTACCAATGCTTCCACGATTTCTAAAGCCACCTCCTTAAGTGCCCTGGGATGCAGACCATCAGGTCCCAGAGACTTATCAGCCTTCAAACCCAACAGCCTATCCAACACCATTTCCTGCCTAATATAAATTTCCTTCAATTCATCCATTACCCTAGGTCCTTTGGCCACTATTACATCTGGGAGATTGTTTGTGTCTTTCCTAGACAGATCCAAAGTACCTGTTCAACTCGTCTGCCATTTCCTTGTTCCCCATAATAAATTTACCCGCTTCTGTCTTCAAGGGCCCAATTTTGGTCTTAACTATTTTTTTCCTTTTCACATACCTAAGGAAGCTTTTACTATCCTTCTTTATATTCTTGGCTAGTTTACCTTCCTACCTCATTGTTTCTCCACGTATTGCCTTTTTAGTTACCTTCTGTTGCTCTTTAAAAGTTTCCCAATCCTCCGGCTTCCCACTCGTCTTTGCTATGTTATACTTCTTCTCTTTTATTTTTATACTGTCCATTACTTCCCTTGTCAGCCACGGCCTTCCCTTACTCCCCTTAGGACCTTTCTTCCTCTTTGGAACGAACTGATCCTGCACCTTCTGCATTATTCCCAGAAACACTTGCCATTGCTGTTCCACTGTCATCCCTGCTAGGGTATTGTTCCATTGAACTTTGGCCAGCTCCTCCCTCATAGCACCATAGTTCCCTTTGTTCAACTGTAATACTGACACTTCTGAGTTTCCCTTCTCCCTCTCAAATTGTACATTAAAACTTATTATATTATGGTCACTACCTCCTAATGGCTCCTTTACCTCGAGGTCCCTAATCAAATCCGGTCCCTTGCACAACACTAAATCGAGAATTGCGTTCTCTCTGGTAGGCTCCAGTACAAGCTGTTCTAAGAATCCATCTCAGAGGGACACAACAAACTCCCTTTCTTGGGGTCCAGTACTAACCTGATTCCTCCAGTCTAGGAATCCCCCATAACAACTGTAGCATTACCTTTGCGACATGCCAATTTTAACTCGATTCAACTTACACCCTACAGCCAGACTACTGTTTGGGGGCCTGTAGATAATTCCCATTAGGGTCTTTCTGCCCTTAGAATTTCTCAGTTCTATCCATATTGACTCCACATCTCCTGATTCTATGTCCCCCCTTGCAAGGGACTGAATATCATTCCTCACCAACAGAGCCACCCCACCCCCTCTGCACATCAGTGTGTCCTTTCGATAGGACGTATATCCTTGAATATTCATTTCCCAGGCCCTGTCCACTTGAAGTCATGTCTCTGTTATTTCCACAACATCATACTTACCAATTTCCAACTGTGCCTCAAGCTCATCCACTTTATTTCTTATACTCCGTGCATTCATATATAATATTTTTAATTCATTACTCCCCTCACCTCCTATATCAATTCCTATTTCACTTGGCCATACTGTACGATCCCTTCTTGAGCTTTCTGCTCTGTTGATTCTGCTGTCATTCTTAACTTTTCTTATTTTCACTTTCCCTTTATCTCCATCCTTATGTTTCCAGTTCGTCCGCTCCCCCCCCCACTACTTAGTTTAAACACACCCGTGTTGCAGAGGCAAACCTGGCTGCCAGAATGCTGGTGCCCCACTTATTAAGGTGCAACCCGTCCCTTTTGTACAATTCATCCTTACCCCGAAACATACTCCAGTGGTCCAAGAATGTAAATCCTCGATTCCTGCACCAGTTCCTCAGCCACACATACAGATCCATTATCTCCCTGTTCTTGACCACTCTGGCACGGGGAACTGGAAGCAAACCGGAAATAACCACCCTGGAAGTCCTGCTTTTCAGCCTTCTTCCGAGTTCTCTGAAGTCGAGCTGTAGAATGTCTTTCCTCTTCTTCCCCACGCCATTTGTGCCGACATGCACCACCACTTCCGGATGTTCACCTTCACTCTTGAGGATTCCCTGCAATCGGTCCATGACATCCTGGATCCTGGCACCAGGGAGGCAACACACCATCCTTAAATCTCGCCTGTTGCCACAGAAACCCCTTTCTGTACCTCTCACTATGGAGTCCCCTACTACCACAGCTCTGCCTGACGTCTGTCTCCTCAGCTTTGCCTCAGCGCCAATTGTTGACTCGCAGACCCATCCGCCTCTCGGACTGGCACTGTTTTCTGTCCCGACAGCTTCCAAGAGGGAGAACCTGTTTCCGAGAGGTACACCCCCCGAGGTCTCCGGTACTTCAAGCATCCTTTCCTTGGTCATCGTCGTCCTTCTCTTTTCCTGTATCCTGGGTGTAACGACCTCACTGTAGGTCCTGTCCAGAAAACTCTCGTTCTTCCGGATTAACCTAACGTCATTCAGGGCCCCAAACAGTTCTTCCAGGTTAATCAACACTTCGCCTGCAAATCTGCTGGGGTCATCTATTATATCCGGTGTTCCCAATGTGGCCCCCTCTGTACTGGTGACACCCAATGTATGTTGGTGGACCACTTTGTCAAACACCTCCACTGACAAACACCTTCGCTCCATCTGCCAAAAGCAGAATTTCCTGGTGGCCAACCATTTTAATTCCTATCCCCATTCCCGATCTGACATGTTGGTCTACGCCCTCCTGTTTTGCCACGTTGAGGACACTCTCAAGGTGGAGGAGCAACACCTCACATTCTATCTAGGCAGCCTCCAACCTGATGGCACAAACACTGATTTCTCCTTCTGGTAATTTTAACCTCTCTCCTTTCCCTCTTTTCCTACTCCCCACCCTGGCCTCTTACCTCTTCTCCCTCCCCAAGTGCCCCTCCTTCCTTTCCTCCCATGGTCCACTCCACTCTCCTATTAGATTCCTTCTTCACAAAACCTTTACTCTCTCACCCAACTGACTTCACCTATCAACTTCTGGCTAGTCGTCCTATCCCTCCCCACACCCTTTTATTCTATTGTCTTGCCCCTTCCTTTCCAGTCTTGATGAAGTGTCTCAGCCCAAAATGTCAACTGTTAATTCATTTCCATAGATGCTGCCTGACCTGCTGAATTCCTCCAGCATTTTATATGTGTTGCACAGACTACTGGTGATGTTCACTCCAAGGAACCTAAAGCTCTCAACTCTCCCAGCCTCACAGTTTGTATACAGGAGCATGTAAACCGCACTTCTTCTGAAATCAATGACCAGCTCTTTTGTTTTGCTGACAGAGGGAATGGTTGTTGTCTTGACATCTTCAGAGGGCAAGTGGTCTTACAAAGAAATAGTAGGGAAATAGGGTAAAAACACAGGAATAGGACTCCAACTTCAAATGAGCTGTCAGGATGTAGTGGGCAAAATAACCTCATCCTTTCCTCAGCAATGACAGGTTTTTGTATCAAGGTTCCAGAAAGAAGGAATGACCAATTTGATTAAAAATTCTTTCAGATCTTCTTAAAATTATATTTACATTTGATGGCTCTTTCCAAAATTTGCCTTACTAATGGCCATTAGAAAGACTATGGACATGCAATTTACTACATCTGGGTTTGCAATTAGCTGCATGTCGCTGGTTGTTAACATTGTTGATAACCATGAGATAAACAAAGGTTTGCTGTGATACTATTGCCCACATCTTCAAATTCATTAGGTGGGAAAAGTCTAAATGAAGTTGAGTGATGCAAAATGAGAAAAAAATTGTATTCCCTCAAAGGAATACAATGAAGTGCAAAAATATAATTACCTATTATTTGGGGGGAAAAAAGTGCTCTGTCCCGGAACACAAATAGCTCTGTTTAAAATGTTTGTGTTTTTTAAAAAAAAACAGCACACAGATTAACCATTGTCCTGAGAATATTAGCACATTATGTCACTCAACCCAGGCATGCACAGTACTATCAATATCCATTACATTAAGTTCCCATGATTTGTTGAAAGAACATCATTTAATACTAACAACTTTGCTGAACATGTCAGCAACTTAGAAAAAAGACACTGTGCCAAGTAGTTTTTCAAGCATGATTAAATAATGCTGAGCATTTCTTTGGCATTCTTCACTGGCACGTAATTAAATACACTTTCATGCCTCAGCTTTCCTGCAACTGTGCTGTTATGAGCTCAAGACAGCAGAGAACAGATATTAATTTTGGTTATTCAAATTTCTATTTTACATGCCTGACAAGATAACATTTGCATTAAGTTCATAAACTGTATATAAGGAACTTCCTCATGGCAAAGTGAAACTAAGCCATACAAATTAAGAAGTCCAAAAGATAAATAAATACACTCAGCACAAGCCTAGAATTTACCGAGATACAGTCCAAGCCTTTGAGCCATGCCGCCCAGCAATGCCTGCTTTAATCCTAGCCTAATCACAGGACAATTTACAATGACCAATAAACCTACCAACCAGTAGGACTTGGGAATGAAAGCCACACGGTCATGGAAAGAATGTACAAACTCCTTAAAGACTTCAGTAGGAATTGAACCTAGGTCATTGGTACTGTAAAACATTGTGCTAACCACTACGCTGTCGGGCCACCTGATTGTTAGTTGGTAGTAGAGATGATACCACTGCCCTGTAGTGTTCTTTTTTTCCAAAAATCATAAATGATCCCTGCTCTTGAAGATTATTCCATAACCTGCAAATGAATCCCAACTGATTATAGAGCTTTGCCCCATCATGAATGGGGTCCCTGACACAGACACATGAACAACAGCCAAGATTAACTGACACCTGAGAATTACAACCCAGGAACCTGAACCAACAGGATACAAATGGAGACAGACAAGAGATATAGCCAAGGAAAACATCACTCCCAGGCAGTTAGTAGTTTAAAAAAAAAGTCAAGAATATCTAAAATTTTAATCGCATGGTCGTGATATATCTATAGCAACACGACTACATGAACAAAGGTTTTCAATGAAGCTACTGGATCTATAACACTGGCTGTAAGTTATGACATTCCAAAATAGTCCAAACGCTCTTTGTCCTGCTCTTCAGTGAACCTTACAAGAAAAGCAAAACAAAAGAGGAAAGTTCTGCCTCTTATGAAGTAACTAAGCATCCTATAACTTGGATTCACACTGTTTTGACTGTCAATTCAATAGAATCAAAGAATTGCTGGCCACCTAACAGCTAATTGCAGGTATCTCCCACTTTACGAAAGTTCACTTTACAGCACTTCGCTTTTACGAAAGACCTACATTAGTACCTGTTTTCGCTAACCAAAAGAAATCTTTAGAGGATTTTCACTTTTACAAAAAAAAGCGAAAAGCGAAAATAGCATTCAGCGTTTGTTTTGCAGCGAGCCAGTGTACACCCCGAGCAGCGGAAGTGAAGAAAAGTGAAAATAGTGTTCAGCGTTTGTTTTGCAGTGAGCCGTTGTAGAGGCAGCGTGCACCCCAAGCAGCAAGAGTGGCGCCACCAAGCACCTTCCCTGGGAACTACACTCAGCATCTCAGCATCAAGCCGCCATAACTTTGAACTGCGTGAGATTTTCACTATGATTGACAGTGCTGCAATGATTGCAGAAGAGTTCGGCACGGACTAGAAGGGCCGAGATGGTTTGTTATTTTGAAAGGGCACGTACAGTTGAAGTCAGAAATTCACACACACCCAGCCAAATACATTTAAACTCAGTTTTTCACAATTCCTGACATTTAATCCTAGAAAACATTCCCTGTCTTAGGTCAGTTAGGATCACTACTTTATTTTAAGAATGAAATGTCAGAATATTAGTAGAGAGAATGATTTATTTCAGCTTTTATTTCTTTCATCACTTTCCCAGTGGGTCAGAAGTTTACATACACTTTGTTACTATTTGGTAGCATTGCCTTTAAATTGTTTAACTTGGGTCAAACGTTTGGGGTTGCCTTCCACAAGCTTCTCACAGTAAGTTGCTTGAATTTTGTTCCATTCCTCCAGACAGAACAGGTGTAACTGAGTCGGTTTGTAGGCCTCCTTGCTCGTACATGCTTTTTCAGTTCTGCCCACAAATTTTCTATCGGATTGAGGTCAGGGCTTTGTGATGGCCACTCCAATACCTTGACTTTGTTGTCCTTAAGCAATTTTGCCACAACTTTGGAGGTATGCTTGGGGTCATTCTCCATTTGGAAGACCCATTTGCAAGCGAGCTTTAACAACCTGGCTGATGTCTTGAGATGTTGCTTCAATATATCCACATAATTTTCCTTCCTCATGATGCCATCTATTTTGTGAAATGCACTAGTCCCTCCAGCAGCAAAGCACCCCCACAACATGATGCTGCCACCCCCATGCTTCACGGTTGGGATGGTGTTCTTAGGCTTGCAAGCCTCACCCTTTTTCCTCCAAACATAACAATGGTCATTATGGCTATACAGTTCAATTTTTGTTTCATCAGACCAAGAGGACATTTCTCCAAAAAGTAAGATCTTTGTCTGCATGTGCACTTGCAAACTGTAGTCTGGCCTTTTTATGGCAGTTTTGGAGCAGCGGCTTCTTCCTTGCTGAGCAGCCTTTCAGGTTATGTCGATACAGGACTCATTTTACTGTGGATATAGATACTTGTCCACCTGTTTCCTCCAGCATCTTCACAAAGTCCTTTGCTGTTGTTCTGGGATTGATTTGCACCCTTCCCACTGAAGTACGTTCATCTCCAGGAGAGAATGCGTCTTCTTCCTGAGCGGTATGACGGCTGCATGGTCCCATGGTGTTTATACTTGCGTACTATTGTTTGTACAGATGAACGTGGTACCTTCAGGCGTTTGAAAATTGCTCCCAAGGATGAACCACACTTGTGGAGGTCCACAATTCCCCCCCCCCCCGAGGTCTTGGCTGATTTCTTTTGATTTTGTTTGTAAACTTCTGACCCACTGGAACTGTAAAAGTGAAATAAACTGACTGTAAACAATTGCTGGAAAAATTACTTATGTCATGCACAAAGTAGATGTCCTCAACATCTTACCAAAACTATAGTTTGCTAATATGAAATCTGTGGAGTGGTTAAACAATGAGTTTTAATGACTTCAGACTAAGTGTATATAAACTTCTGACTTCAACTGTAGGCTTAGGGCAGGTTTGCAGGATTTTCTGAGTGCTTACAAAGAACTGTATGATAGAAAAATGCGTGAACCTTCCAGTGTGCTCACTGTCTTCCCGATTCTGACAAGTGAAACTACACTGTACATACATTATTTCTACTTTATATAGGCTGTGTATTTATCATATCATTCCTGATTTTACTATATGTTAGTGTTATTTTAGGTTTTGTGTTATTTGATATGATTTGGTAGATTATTTATCGGGTCTGGGAACGCTCAGAATTTTTACCCATATAAATTAACGGTAATTGCTTCTTCGCTTTACGCCATTTCGGCTTAAGAAAGGATTCATAGGAACGCTCTACTTTCAGATAGCGGGGGAAACCTGTACTCCAGATTTGCTAACTCAAAAAAACCCTTGTGGTTGACCTTTGTCAATTTGCTGAGCTGACTGAAAACTAAAGATGGTCAGAAAGCTTCCTGTTAAATGAAGTTGAATTTTAAGTGTAATTTCATGCTTGCATTGATTCCAAGATATCTTATCTATCAAAGTCAATCGCTAATTTTTAAACACAAACAGATTCAAATGAATGTGGCTTTTGAATTCATATTAACATTCAATTCAATGGGAGCACTCGAGCGTAATCCAAAAAGAAAATAGGCAAAGCAACACAAGTTAAATATGCAAAAACAGAATAGTCAGTGGTTGAACACTCCAATTTAGAGTTGTTCAATTGGAATGATATTTGACTGGGTAACAGATTGAACTGTTTTTGAATACCCACCAAACCACTATTCCAATGAGCTGAATAGCAGATTTTGACAGAAAGTTCGTAGAGGATCAGGACGCATGACAATTAATTTTCTGGCATCAAGCAATCAAATTATTGCAGGAAGCTCTGGCAAAATTTCTCTCAAGCACAAAGTAATCTTCTAGGTATGATTTAAATAAAAAGCTTTGAGTTATTATCATTTTTGCATGTGGTTAAGTAAGGGAATGTAAAAAGAGAAACAGATTACACAGAATAACATTTTGCCAAAATATTTTTTTTTTTTAAAAAACAAGCATTGCAAATACAGACATTTAAATTTATGATTTTCAAAGAATCTTTAATTATTTTTACCCTTTGTGACCTGCCTTTACATCAGCTACATTGAGTGTTAAATAACTATATTGAAAATTACTTTGCCAGAATATCTACTGTAAAAATTCACCATACATTGAAGCATGCAAACTGAACGAAAGCAAAGATCATTACCAGCAATAATTTCCCTAGAGTGCTCGAGGTTTGGTAGAGTCTTAAATCACATCGGAAAAGCTGCCACAGCAATGAGAATCAGCAATTGATTTTTCAAATGTTCATGAAGAAGTAATTTCCAAAAAATTTTTTTTAAATGGTCATTTGACAACTAACAATCCTATCAGACAGTTGCTATCTACATTTCACAACCTAAAGTTCTAGTCGACCATTATTAATAAAAGCAATTCTCTGCCCAAAGGGTGTATACTCCACACAACTTTACACAAAAGCAAAATCCCTCAGATGATATCTCAGCAATACAATTTTTGAAGTTTCCCTAAATGGAATTTATAGTTCCCAAATTAACCATATAACAATTACAGCACGGAAACAGGCCATCTCGGCTCTTCTAGTCCGTGCTGAACTCTTACTCTCACCTAGTCCCACCGACCTGCACTCAGCCCATAACCCTCCATTCCTTTCCTGTCCATATAGCTATCCAATTCAACTTTAAACAACAACATCAAACCTGCCTCAACCACTTCTGCTGGAAGCTTGTTCCACACAGAAACCACTCTGAGTAAAGAAGTTCCCCCTCATGTTACCCCTAAACTTTTGCCCTTTAACTTTCAACTCATGTCCTCTTGTTTGAATCTCCCCCATTCTCAATGGAAAAAGCCTATCCACGTCAACTCTATCTATCCCTCTCATAATTTTTAAATACCTCTATCAAGTCCCCCCTCAACCTTCTACGCTCCAAAGAGTAAAGACCCAACTTGTTCAACCTTTCTCTGTAACTTAGGAGATGAAACCCAGGTAACATTCTAGTAAATCCTCTCTGTACTCTCTCTATTTTGTTGACATCTTTCCTATAATTCGGTGACCAGAACTGTACACAATATTCCAAATTTGGCCTTACTAATGCCTTGCACAATTTCAACATTACATCCCAACTCCTATACTCAATGCTCTGATTTATAAAGGCCAGCATACCAAAAGCTTTCTTCACCACCCTATCCACACAAGATTCCACCTTCAGGGAACTATGCACCATTATTCCTAGATCCCTCTGTTCTACTGCATTCTTCAATTTACCATGTATGTCCTATTTTAATTAGTCCTACCAAAATGTAGCACCTCACATTTATCAGAATTAAACTCCATCTGCCATCTTTCAGCCCACTCTTCAAACTAGCCTAAATCTCTCTGCAAGCTTTGAAAACCTACTTCATTATCCACAACTCCACCTTAGAATCATCTGCATACTTACTAATCCAATTTACCACCCCATCATCCAGATCATTTATATGACAAATAACATTGGACCCAGTACAGATCCCTGAGGCACATCACTAGTCACCGGCCTCCAATCTGACAAACAGTTATCCACCACCACTCTCTGGTGTCTCCCATCCAGCCACTGCTGAATCCATTTTACTACTTCAATATTAATACTTAACAATTGAACCTTCCTAACTAACCTTCCATGTGGAACCTTGTCAAAGGCCTTGCTGAAGTCCATATAGACAACATCCACCGCTTTACCCTCGTCAACTTTCCTAGTAACCTCTTCAAAAAAAATTCAATAAGATTTGTCAAACATGACCTTCCACGCACAAATCCATGTTGACTGTTCCTAATCAGACCCTGTCTATCCAGATAATTATATATACCATCTCTAAGAATACTTTCCACCAATTTACCCACCACTGACGTCAAAATCACAGGCCGATAATTGCTAGGATTACTCTTAGAACCCTTTTTAAACAAAGGAACAACATGAGCAATACGCCAATCCTCCAGCACCATCCCCGTTTCTAATGACATTTGAAATATTTCTGTCAGAGCCCCTGCTATTTCCACACTAACTTCCCTCAAGGTCCTAGGGAATATCCTGTCAGGACCCAGAGACTTATCCACTTTTATATTCCTTTAAAAGCACCAGTACTTCCTCTTCTTTAATCATCATAGTTTCCATAACTACCTTACTTGTTTCCCTTACCTTACACAATTCAATATCCTTCTCCTTAGTGAATACTGAAGAAAAGAAATTGTTCAAAATCTCCCCCATCTCTTTTGGCTCCATACATAGCCGTCCACTCTGATTCTCTAAGGGACCAATTTTATCCCTCACAATCCTTGAGCTATTAATATAACTGCAGAAACTCTTTGGATTCAGAACTGAAAGACTTTCCGACAGAGATAAAAACAGCACTGCATAAAGGAAAAATAAATTAGTCCAGGGAAGAAAGGTAACTTTGAGACGACTTTAAAACTCCTGGTCAAATTAGTTCTTCCCCCATGTTATCTTGACCAGGAAAATGTAATGAAATACAGCAGACATAAAAAGTCACAACCAACTTGGTATCTCTCCACAGCAGACCATTTCCCCTCAACAAAAACAGATATTGCAGCACAGATTGCTTCAGTTCACCCAAAAATAGTTTGCAAAACCATAAAAGCCAACCATATATAGATAACCCTGAAATGACTGCAGATATTCTCAAACAGCTAATATACTGTTATTTATAGGCAGTAGATTTTCACATATGGGATCTGATTATCCTGTCTCAGAGGCTGACATCAGAACATCTTTCAAGAGGGTGAATCCTTGCAAGCCTTCAGGCCCTAATGGTGCACTTGGTAGTGCACTGAAAATCTGTGCCAAACAACTGACAGGCGTTTTCAAGGATGTCTTCAATGCATACAAGATGGCGCCGCATAGGGCAGCCGTGTTACGAGCTCCATTCCAAATCTACAATATACTACTAATTTCTACAATTTTCTTGGCATTTTCTGTTCGAGTACCTGATAGTCACATCAGATATGACAGACTGACCCTTCTAAACATTGGAAAGACAGCACTTACCCACCATGTACTGCCTTTCCTACACTGGGATCCCCTGCTTGCATGATCAATGGGAGTTTCATCGCTTACACCGCCACTACCTTGGAAGAAGCGCCGGAGGCAAGGGAGAAGGGCTGGAGTCCTGGTGAAGCTGAGACAGCATGCAAATCGGCCACTGCTCCCTAGCATACTGCTGGCTAACTTTCAGTCCCTGGATAACAAGCTGCGCGAACTGAGAGCCAGAATCTCCTACCAGTGGGAAACAAAGGAATGTAACATTTTATGCTTCGTAGAGACCAAGCTGATGGAGGAGATACCAGACCACGCTATCAAGCCCTCTGGATTCTCCCTGTTCCGGGTGGACAGGTCAAAAAACCTCTCTGGGAAGAGTAAAGGAGGAGGGGTATGCTTCATGGTCAACAATGCTTGGTGCTACCCCAGAATGTGCATGCCCTCAAATCCATTTGTTCCCCAGACCTGGAGTACTTGGTGCTGCTGTGCAGACCTTACTGGCTGCCTAGGGATTTCACGGCTGTTATCATCACAGCAGTGTACATTCCAGCATAGGCTGATACTGACCTGGCTCTCAAGGAACTGCACAATACCATCAACACACTGAAGACTGCACACCCGGAGGTTGCCTTCATCATCGCCGGTGACTTTAATCAAGCGTCACTGACGAAAGTCTCTCTGAAGTTTGTCAGCACATCTGGGTGAGCGCTTGTGGAGATAAGACACTTGACCACTGTTACACTCCATTCCACAATGCTTACAAAGCTCTCCTTCACCCAGCTTTTGGAAAATCAGATTACTATTCAATTCTGCTTTTGCCAACGCACAGACAGAAGCTGAAGCAAGAGGCAGCCATAGTTACAACCGTCCACTGTTTGGTCCAACCATTCAGCCTCCATGCTGTAGGCTTGCTTCGATAACATTGACAGGAATGTCTTTCATGATGAGGAGGTCTCCGAGTTCACAGATGGAGTCACCTGCTTCGTCCGGAAGTTCATCGACGATGTTGTCCCCCAGAAGTCGGTCAGGGTCTTCCTGAACCAGAAACCCTGGATCAATAGTTCCGTGTGAGCAGCTCCTACCACACGACATAGAGCTTACATAGAGCAATCAGCAGGAGCTCAAGGAAAGCAGCTACGATCTGCGCAAAGCTATCAAGGCTGAGAAACAACAATACAGGCACAAGTTGGAGTCAAGATTCACAATATCACACGTGACTTGTGGAGAGGGTTGCATACCATCGCAGACTTCAAAGCCAAATGTAGTGGTGCTGCCAACATTGCAGCCTCTCTCCCAGATGAGCTCAATTGCTTTTACGCTGGTTCGATGTCGCTAACTCTGAGCCTCTGAGGAAAGCCACCATTACAACCTGGTCATCTCTGAGGGTGAAGTACGCAGGTGTTTCCAATAAGTGGACAGACGCAAGGCTGTGGGACCGGATGGCATCCCAGGGCGAGTACTTAGGACGTGCGCAGCACAAATGGCAAATGTGTTTACAGACACTTTTAATCTCTCCCTCTCCCAGAGTAGAGTGTCCTCCTGCTTCAAATTATCCACCATTGCCCCTGTACCAAAAAACACCAAGGTAACATGCCTGAACAACTGGCGTCCTGTCGCACTCACCTCAATAATAAGCAAATGCTTTGAGAGGCTGGTCAAGGACGACATCTGCAGCTTGCTACCACCCAAACTGGACCCCCTACAATTCGCCTACTGACACAACCGATCAACAGACGACAGAATAGCCGCTGCTCTACATACCTTCCTTACACATTTGGAGAAGAAAGATGCTTATGTGAGAATGCTGTTCTTAGACTACAGTTCAGCATTCAACACCATAATTCCATCCAGGATCGACAGGAAGCTCAGAGACCCTGCCTTGTGCAGCTGGATCCTGGACTTCCTGTCAGATTGCCAGCAGGTGGTAAGAGTGGGCTCCCTCACCTCCACCCTCCTGACTCTCAACACAGGAGCCCCTCAGGGCTATGTACTAAGTCCCCTCCTTTACTCCCTGTATACCCATGACTGTGTCACAACCCACAGCTCTAATCTGCTAATTAAATTTGCCAATGACACTACATTGATTGGCCTAATCTCAAACAATAATGAGGTGGCCTGCAGGGAAGAAGTCACCTCTCTGACACAGTGGTGTCAAGAAAACAACCTCTCCCTTGATGTCACAAAAACAAAAGAGCTGGTTGTGGATTACAGAAGGAATGGAGATGGGCTAACCCCTATTGATATCAATTAATCTGGGGTTGAGAGGGTAAACAGCTTTAAGTTCCTCAGCATCTACATCGCCGAGGACCTCATGTGGTCTGTGCACACCATCTGCGTGGTGAGAAAGGCACAACAGCACCTCTTTCACCTCAGACGGTTGAGGAAATTTGGTCTGGACCCCCAATTCTTAAGAACTTTCTACAGGGGCTGGACCCCCAATTCTTAAGAACTTTCTACAGGGGCACAATTGAGAGCATCCTAACTGGTTGCATCACTGCCTGGTATGGGAACTGTACCTCCCTTAATCACTGGATTCTGCAGACAGTGGTGCGGACGGCCCAGCGCATCTGTAGTTATGAACTTCCCATGATTCAGGACATTTACAAAGACAGATATGAGAAATGGGAACAAAGGATCATTGAGGACCCAAGTCACCCCAACCACAATCTATTCCAGCTACTACCATCTGGGAAACACTACTGCAGCATTAAAGCTCGGACCAACAGGCTCCGGGACAGCTTCTTCCACCAGACCATCAAACTGATTAACTCATGCTGATTTGAGTGTATTTCTATGTTACATCAACTGCTCTATTTATTATAAATTACGATGATTGCACATTTAGATGGAGACGTAACGTAAAGATTTTTACTCCTCATATATGTGAAGGATGTAAGAAATAAAATCAATTCAATTCTCTCACTGCTGCAGTCGGAAGTTCCCACCTGTTTTAAAAGGGCGACAATTATACCACAGCCCAAGAACAGGGTGAGCTGCTTCAACGACTAACATCCAGTTGCACTTATATCTTACTGTGATGAAGTACTTTGAGAGGTTGGTCATGGCCAGAATCAACTCTTACCTAAGCAATGACCTGGACACGCTACAACTTGCCTATCCTTTCATCATATTAGGTCTTCAGCGCATGCAATCTCACTGGCACTCCACTCGTCCTTAGATAACCTGGACAATAGCAATACTTAGCTCAGACTGTTGTTTATTGATTACAGCTCAGCATTCAACACCATCGTACCATCAGTACTAATCAACAAACTCCAAAACCTGAGCCTCTATACCCCTCTGTGCAATTGGATCAACTTCCTCATCGGGTGAGCACAGTCAGTGCAGACCATAAGTAACATCTCCTCACTGATAATCAACATTGGCGCACCTCAAGGATGAGTGCTTAGCCCACTCCTCTACCCTCTCTACACCCACAACTGTATGGCAAGGCACAGCTCAAATGCCATCTATAAAGTTGATGATGACAACTATGGTAGGCTGGATTTCAGATGGTGACGAGGAGGCATACAGAAGTGAAATAGATCAGCTGGTTAAGTAGTACCGCAACAACAACCTTGCACTCAATGTCAGTAAGACCAAGAAGTTGGTTGTGGACTTTCGGAAGGGGAAGTCGAGAGAATATACACCAGTTCTCATTGACAGATCAGCAGTAGAAAGGGTGAGCAATTTCAAGCTCTTGGGTGTCAACATCTCTGAAGATCTATCCTGGGACCAACATATTGACGCAATTATGAAGAATGCACAACAGCAGCTATAATTCATTATGAGTTTGAGGAGACTTGGTATGTCACCCAAGACTCTCACAAATGTCTACAGATTTACCGTAGAGAGCACTAATTGGTTGCATCACTGTCTGGTGTGGAGAGGCCACTGCACAGAATCAGAAAAGGCTGTAGAAAGTTGTGAACTCAGCCTGCTCCATCATGGGCACAAGCCTCCCCAGCATTGAAGAGACCTTCAAAGGGGGATGCCCCAAAAAATTGAATTAAATTTCTTACATCCTTCACATACATGAGTAACAAATCTTTATGCAACACACATCAAAGTTGCTGGTGAACGCAGCAGGCCAAGCAGCATCTCTAGGAAGAGGTACAGTCGACGTTTCAGGCCGAGACCCTTCGTCAGGACTAAAACATCTCGGCCTGAACATCGACTGTACCTCTTCCTACAGATGTTGCCTGGCCTGCTGCGTTCACCAGCAACTTTGATGTGTGTTGCTTGAATTTCTAACATCTGCAGAATTCCTGTTGTTAACAAATTTTTACAGTATGTCTCCATCAAAATGTGCAATTTATAGCAATTTGTTATAAATACAAATTACAAGTACAACAGAACGGTCAATATAGCACAGAAATACAATTGTATCAGCCTGAATTAATCAGTCTGACGGCCTGGTGAAAGAAGTTGTCCCGGAGTCTGTTTGTTCTGGCTTTAATGCTGCAGTACCATTTTCCAGATGGTAGCATCCATCATTAAGCTCTTTCAATTTTTTTTTTAAAGAAAAAGAGAAACATTGGAATTTTCACTCTGCCTTGTCTTCTTAGACAGCTCTCAGCACAGAGGATATATAGCTTCCATTGCAGTTCTGAAACAACTGATGTGACCAAAGGGAGAGCTGCAGACTCTTCCACTGAACAAGAAGGAAACACCGGGCAGGTCAGGCAGATGGATAGTTTGTAAGGTGCTGTATTTCTTCGTCCACAGAAGGCAACTCTGTACGCCTGATGGATAGGTTTGAGATGCCCAACATTATTCTAAATGCTGCTTTGCCACTTTGAGCAGCCATGAAATTCCAAAGGGAACAATGCATTTCTTTCAAGATGATCTTAAAAACATCCTTTATTTTTTTTCCTCATTTACCTGCTAATCTCTTGTGACAGAGTTCGAAGGAGACAAATAATTTAATGCCTGTGGTCATTTATTCTGTATCCTGGCCTTAACAGTGCAATCAGAATATTTGGACAAGAAAACCACATTACCATTAAACAAACAGCTACAAACTTATTCCCAAGTGAGGACAATAAATTACAGTCTAATTATGCAACTCCAAAACAAATAACTAAACACAGCTTCTAAAACATCTTTTACTCCCTAAAGACACACCATATTTCAAATACAAAGCATTAATGTATGACAGTTATTAATGTCATGCAAATTGAAGCCCATTTTGAAACCTATTCAGAAATAAATCTTAATTTAAAGCTATTCAAGTCAAATGACCCAAAAGCAGTAGTGAATTTGTTCGCTCAATGAGACAAGACTGATATTTTGAGGCTGCAGCTGGCCTTCCTCAGCATATTAGAAAGCATTTAAAACAATCAATTGGTGTGCAGACACACAGAAGCAATCAATACTTTCAATTATTCAGTCTGAAAAGACTTCCTCTTCAGATGGTTTTATTGTTATGCTGTGCTCATACAGAGTCAATTCCAGCACAAGAGAATTTAAATCTTGAACTGTAGAAACTATTACTGTTGATCTTGGTTATTGCCACATCCACCTAAAATGATACCATTTGTATCATATATAATACAGGGGCAACAATAAATTGTATTGAACAGTTCAATGCAGGTAAGTGTTTCCTGCTGATAGTGGGGCACACAAAAATACGAGATTCTGTGGTAAACTGAAATGGGGAAGCAGTCAATGTAGACTTTCCTGGCAATCAACTGCACAACAGAAATCAACGCACATTTTAAATTCAAATTCAGATAAACAGCTCATCATTTATCTTAACAATTACTCCGACAGTTGCAGTTCAGCCACATTCAGGAAATGAGTAAGCCATGAAAAATATGTTACCAGATATTAAGAGTTCACAAATGGTAAATTACGACAATGCAGGTTACTTAATGAACGCAAGCATGCCGTACACAGTTGTTTGAAACACCATTTCCGCGGGGACTTCCGGGTCATCAAGGGAATGGCAAGAAAAAGGTCTCTCGACAAAAAAGACGGTAAACTGCCCCAAAATCGAATTTAGACAAATACTTAATATTGCATAACTATATTAATAAAAGGGGCAAGGATGATGTCTAAGAACAAGAATAAAAAGTCCGCTTCGAAGGCTGTTAAACATAAAGAGATGCAGCAAGGTGACGGGCCTAGCTCCCCCACGGCAAGCCAGGACGGAGATAATGAGGGGGAAATCGGTGACTCTGTCTTTGATTCTCGGAGAGATTCGCGAGTTCCGACAAGATAACAGCAAACAGCTGGAAGATATTAAAGGAGAAATAGTAAAAACTAACTCGCGGATAGATGAAGCCGAAGCGAGGATTGTTGGAATTGAAGAGAAGCTACAAAACGCCGAGGAAGTGATAGCATAAATGCTGAAGCTACAAGACCAGCTCCAGTGGAAACTAACAGATCAAGAAGGCTGCTCGAGAAGGGAAAATGTGAGGATCTACGGAGTTCCCGAAGGAACCGAAGGTAAACCCGGATTGATGATTCCCTTCGTGGAGAAGCTGCTTAGAGAGAACCTTGATATACCGGCCGCAAAAGACCAACAGATAGAAAGGGCTCACCGCGCGTTGGCACCACAGCCTCCGGCAGGCGCCCAGCCCAGATCGATTCTGATCAGATTTCTCAGTTACAGAACGAAGGAAGAGGTGCTTAAAAGAGCATGGTAAAAGGTTTCATGTGGAACAACTGCAAAATCAGTTTAGACCACGACTACGCACCGGGGATTCTTGCCAGACGGAAGGAATATACGGAAACACGGAGAGTCCTGAAAGAAAACAACATCAGATTCCAGACCCTGTATCCAGCTCGGCTGAGAGTCTTTTACGACGAAGGGACAAAAACTTACACTACGGTGGAGGAGGCAACGTTGGACCTGGCGGACCGGGGACTACCTATTAAAGTTATCACCCAACCGGAGTCGCTACTGGAGAGCATTCGGCAGAAGTCGTGGCAGTTAGTGGGGCGAGGACGCTCCACTCGAACCAGAGTGTCAAACTACAAGGAAAAGCTGCAAATATTCAGACGCGAATGTACAGACAATACAGATTAATTAAGAGAAATGACTGAAAAGAGTAAATCGGACTTAAAAGTAAAATGAAAACTGGTAACTGAAAATAAACTAGGCGGAATAACTTGAATGATAGCAATATGGTCGAGACATAAATAGGAGAAAATTCTCTATGATTATTCAAACTGCTGAGGGCCCTCTAACACAGGGTGAAGATAGAGGTTATCCCTCTGAACTGAGGCGGGTCGGTGCTCAGGCCTCACTGTGGGAAGTCGGGAAAAATTTTCAAATGTTATACGTTCAGAAATGTCTAGGGTGTGGTTATATGTCTTGGTTTACTGTTGAGAAGGGATTGCTTACTGTTTGGTTAGAAAAGGAGAGTGCTTTTTTCCTACTAGAGAAAAATGCAAACTGAATTGGTAAAAATAATTTCCTATAATGTTAATGGAGTTTTGAATCCAATTAAAAGAAATAAGATTATGTCTAAATTGAAAAAAAGAGAGGGCACAAATAGCTTTCCTCCAGGAAACACATATGAGCCAATCTGAACATGGAAAATTAAAAAGAATGGGCTTTAAGCATGTATTTTATTCATCATATAAATTGAGTCACAAAAGAGGGGTAGCTACTTTAATATCAAGTACTCTTAATTATGAACATATTTCAGAGACTAGAGACAAAGAAGGACGGTTTGTAAAAATCACAGGAAGAATAGAAGGTACAGAAATAACATTGCTGAATGTTTATGCTCCTCCAGGTAGTGAATGGTCATTTTATAGACACATTTTTGACCTAATGGTCAGTTCGAGGGGTAGTAATTTGTGGAGGGGATTTTAATATTAGATTAAATCCTATATTAGATTCTTCAAGAATAGTTACTCAGAATAAACCTCTGACTCGGAAAGTGAATTCATTGATGGAGGAGTTGGGAATTATAGATGTCTGGAGGGAATTACACCCTACTAGTAAAGATTATACATATTACTCTTTCCCTCATTCAGCCTATTCAAGGATAGACTATTTCTTTATCTTTAATACAGATAGACTCAGGATAAAAAACTGTAATATTGCAACAATTGATCTGTCGGATCATAGCCCAGTCTCTATGTCTCTAATCCTGGAAAGGAAAATGAGGAAAACACTATGGAGGCTAAACTCACATATACTTAATAACCCAAAAGTAATGGAGAGATTGAGGGGAGAAATCAAAGAATATCTAGACCTTAATGACACGGGAGAAACATCACCAGTGATTTTATGGGATACATTGAAAGCTGTACTGAGAGGGAAAATTATTTCCATTACTACTCACATGAAAAAAATCAATGCACAAAAATTAGCAGACCTTCAAGGAAAATTAAAACAACTTCAAGTTGGAGATAGCAACAAAAGTAATTCAAATCGAAAACAGGAAATTAGGAAATTGCAAAGTGAAATTGATGATATTTATACGTTGGAAACTCAAAGAAATTTTCTTTACCTGAGACAAAAGAATTATGAAGTAGGAGGTAAATCAGCTAGATTATTAGCATATAAATTACGAAAACAACAAGCAGACAATACAATTCATAAAATAAAGAATCCAAAGACAAAGCTTGTGGAGAGTACAATAGGGAAAATTCAAGAGAGTTTTGAAACATATTGTTACGTACCCCGTAACTGGGTTGCCAAACCAGCAGAAATGGATCACTCAGTTGGGAGTCTGGATTACTAGAACTAAGAAAGTTTTATTAAAGAAACAAGCAACACAGTAATCGAAAGGATAATAAATGCAACAGTTCAGCTATGATAAACACACGTGCACAGAATTAAGATAACAGCATCAATCAAGCTCTATCGTTGTCTAGGGGTAAATGACCAAATTTCAAAGTGACTCAAAGTTCAGTCCAGTTTAGTAGTTCAGTTCGCAGTAATCGTTGCCATGGCGATGGACAAAGTGGGGGGGGAGAGAGAGAGAGAGAGAGAGAGAGAACAGGAACAACTGATCATTCAGACACGGCTTCACTCACAGACCGACGATATGGCTCACAAGCAACTTTTGGGCGGGTCCTTGGTGATGTCACCTGAGGTCACCGACTGTGACCCCTCCTCCAGATGCGGTCGATCCTCTGCAGTGAACCCGGCACCCAGGCAAGGGCGGACACACACCAGGTTCCCGTTCCCGCTGATCGTACCTTTCCACCCTGGCCGTTGTCTGGTACTTCCCACCGACTCGTGAGAAGCGTACCGTTTCCAGGGTCTCGTTACCTCGGGTGGCGTGTGTGTCCCTTAGCGAACCGGTCCCTTTTTATCCCCCTGCTGGGGTATCGCCTGTCCATCACTTCAAACAGTTCAAGGTTCAAAGGGGGCAGCCGCTCCAGACAGCTCTCTCTCCCCCGTCCCTTCATTACACATCTCCAGACGCTGCTCCATTGTTCCTTATCTCTCCTTCCCTTGAGGGCAGGTGGCAGACCACTTGCTGATGTCACTGATGCTAACCCAGGCCAGCAAACATCTTAATTTTATGTGTATTCTCGTCACAATATTATCGAGAGCGGTACTCCCAAACCCGGGCCCCCAATGAGCCCTATATAGACAGTGTATTGAATTTTTTAGATCTACCTAAACTTACAGATTTACAAATTGAAAGTTTATTAGAACCAGTAACTGTCAAAGAACTGAACGTGGCCATCTCTAGGTTAAAGGCTGGAAAGTCCCTGGGTTCTGATGGGTTTACCTCAGAGTGGTACAAGTCCCTGAAGACACAGTTAGCCCGATTACTACTTAACACCTTTAATTGGATCTTGCAGAGAGGAGAAACTCCACCTTCCTGGAGAGAAGCGATTATTTCAGTTATTCCTAAAGAGGGTAAAGATAAACTAGAATGTGGCAATTATCGGCCAATTAGTGTTCTTAATTTAGATTACAAACTATTTACATCTATATTAGCGCGCAGATTGGAAAAGCTTTTACCTGGCCTAATCCATTTAGACCAGACTGGATTTATTCAACAAAGACAAACACAGGACAACATAAGGAGAACTCTGCACATATTAGAACAGGTTAATCAGAACGAGACAGAGACTATGGTAGTAGGATTGGACGCTGAGAAAGCTTTTGATTCGATTAGTTGGGCATTCCTATACAGAGCGTTAGCAAGATTCGGCTTTCAAGAAAGGTTTATTAAAGTAATTCAGACTCTATATGACAGCCCTACAGCCCGAATTAAGATAAATGGGGACCTCTCTGACTCCTTCATTTTAGAGAGAGGCACTAGACAGGGATGCCCAATTTCTCCTCTCCTTTTTGCGCTATATATTGAACCACTTGCCCAACTAATAAGACAGAGCGAAATCGTAAAAGGTATCAAGGTGGCAGGGATTGAACAGAAAGTGGCATTATTCGCAGATGATGTTTTGGTCTATCTGAGTGAACCAGAAAAATCATTTATAGGATTGTTTACACTGTTGGATGACTTTGGGAAAATATCAGGTTATAAAATAAATGTAAAGAAAACGCAGGTTATGTCCCTAAATTATACACCATCCAAAAAATTGCAGGATACATACGATCTTAAGTGGGAAGCTAAATCATTAAAATATTTAGGAATAACCCTGCCGAAGGATCTTTCAACACTGTCACAGGTAAATTATGGGCCATTAATCTCAGAGATAAAAGCAGATATGCATAGATGGAATCTTATCCCCTTTTTAAGTTTAAATTCAAGGATAAATACTATAAAAATGAATATTCTTCCTCGGTTATTATATCTTTTCCGTACTTTACCAGTGGAGGTGGATGATAATCAATTCAGGGAATGGGACAAATGGATTTCCCGCTTCATTTGGCAAGGAAGGAAACCGAGAATTCGATATAACACCTTACAGTTAGGGAAGGAAGGAGGAGGTATGGTTCTTCCTTGCCTGAGAAATTATTTTTATGCCTCACAGATAACCCCTCTGTTATATTGGTGTAATAGGGAATATAAGGCTAGATGGAAGGAAATAGAATTTGGATTAGTTGACAGTTTTCCTCTTCAGGCCTCAATAGCTGACAAAGGATTGATGGCCCAGTTGGAAAAATTTAATAATGCTTGGATAAATCTTACATTAAAAGTATGGCAGGTGGTGGTTAATTCATGTGGAATTAATAACATGTTAAAACTCTTTAGATGGTGTGCATATGATACCGAATTCCTTCCCAACAGAGGAGATGAAAGATTTGAGCTATGGATAAAGAAAGGTCTTACAACCTACCTCTCATTTAAAGATAAAAGAGTATTACAAAGTTTCCAAATCCTGCAGGACAAACATGGCCTAGAACATAATGACTTTTTTTAGGTACCTTCAAATACGAAACTATGTTAACCAGAGTTGTAGATATACAGACCTATCAACAGTAGAATTAGAATTTTTCAAGATTCTGAATTCGGCTTGCAGTTCAATACCTAGTAAATCAGTTTCTCGCCTATATAATGCACTCTCCCATGCTAAAAATGTAAATACACTGTATATTAAAGAGAAGTGGGAGAAAGAAGCGGGGTTGGTACTTTCAGAGGAGGCTTGGGGGAAAATCTGCAGCTTTCAATGGTCCTCGACTAATTCTTTGACTTGGAGAGAACATTGTTGGAAAAACATAAGATACTTCAAGACCCCATATCAGGAAAAATATAAAGATACAAATGTGATGTGTTGGAGAAGGTGCGGCTCCAAGGAGGCAAATCATTTTCATATTTTCTGGGATTGCCCTAAATTAAGTCTATTTTGGGAAGGTATTCATAGAACATTAGTTAAGGTACTTAGGTCCCAGATACCTCTGAACTTTGAGACGCTCTATTTGGGGCATGTATTGTTCCTTGAACAGAAGGAAGATATAAAGTTGCTGCAGGCCCTCTTAGCGGCAAGTAAGAAATCAATCACTAGAAAATGGCTAAATCCAATACCACCTGCATTAGAAGATTGGTACGAAATTATCTTGGAAATATTTAAAATGGAAAAGTTGACTTACTCCCTGAGAACTCAAAAAGAAACATTTTATCAAATCTGGAATAAATGGATTGAATATATAACCCCAATGCGAGCAGACTTTAGATGACTCTCCTAATGATTTATATTGCTCTTCTCATCAACACAGTAATATTGCTAACGTAAGCACCCCTAGTCTAAATGTTTGGTTTTTTTTGGAAAATAGAGAATTAACACAAGTAAAGGGAAAGATTTGGGAAAGGGATAAAAAAAAATGAAAAAATTAAGTAAATAAGTACATAGGGATTGGATAATTATGTCTGCGGGCAGGAACAAGCACGAACAAATTGGGATATAAACACCTACAATGGTTGGTATATAGGCTTGTATGCAACATTTTGGACCAGTGGAAATGGTCCAGAAGGGTTGTATGGAAACTATTATTACCAGTTTTCTTAACAACTAATTTCATTACTTAGCCTAATAGGTTAGATTTACCACAGTACATAATTATCTATTTAAATGTTTATTTTCCTTTTATATCATCTCAATGTGTACTTAAGAATATATAAATAATTGTAGTTTTATACATATAAAAAAATGGAAAAGGTTATGTGTGAAAAAAAAAGAAACACCATTTCCATGAGAAACTGTCTGTTGTAACTTACTCATGTACAAACTGCTAGTTAAGTTTCTATGAAACGGTATCAATGTGCTAGACTGTTTCCAACAGATGGAAAGAAGTGAAAGAATGATGAGAAACTAATATTTGAGTTATTCTTGACTCTTTTTACATGTAAAAGGAAGTACTAAAAATACTCAGCGAGGTCAAGCAATATCTGTAGAAAGAGAACACAAGAGATTCTGCAAATGCTGGAAATCCAGAGCAACACACACAAAATAGTAGAGGAACTCAGCAGGTCAGGCAGTATATATGGAGGAAAATAAACAGTCGACATTTCAGGCCGAAACCCTTAATCGGGAATGGTTGACTAAGAGTCTTGACTGAAAGGTTAACTATTTATTCCCTCCATAGATGCTGCCTGACCTGCCGAGTTCCTCAAGCATTTTGTTTGTGGAAAGAGAAGCAGAGGTAACTTTTTAGATCAGTGTCCTTCCATCAGGTTGTCTTATGGGGTAAGATTAGATATATTAAGAGTAAGTGAATACAATGGAGTTCAGAGAAGTGAGAGGATACTTGACTGAAACGTATTAGGTTCTGAGAGATCTTGACACAATGGATGTGGAGAGAATACCATCTCCAGTCGGAAATCCTCTAACTAGGGATGCTTGTTTAAAAATAAGGATAGCCCATTTAATGTAGCAATGAGGCAATCTCTTTTCCCCCACAAAGCATCATTAGTTTTTGAACTGCTTTTCCTCAAGCGATGACAGAACTAAATATTTTTTAAGGAATAGGTGGACGAAATCTCAATAGGTGGGTGAAAGTTTACATGGGGACATTGGTATTCAGCATTCTAGTTACCATAAAATCAGCCATAATCATATTAAATGGTGGAGTTGGTTCAAGGAACAGAGTGATCTATTCCTGTTACAAGTAGGTTTGTGCATTCCTTTGTACTTGACTGAAAATTGGATTGAAGAGATGAATTACAGTGATTTCTAGATGCGAGTCATGTTCCTTGGGGATGAAGTTAAAGTGTTGATGCGTTGAAAGTATTTAAAATAATGAAGAAACTTGACATAAAAGCATAATGCTGTATTGGAGGTCATGAAACTAAACTGGAACTATGCCATGCGAAAGAAATCCATGATAGACATCTTCCAGCAATGAAACAAAAAAAATTACAAGCACGACTTATCTAAAAGTCCGTAATCCAAAATAAATTGACACATCTGAAAGTATATACATCATGCAAATAAGAATTATGCCTCTCAAAAGCTGGCATGATCACTCATGCAAAAATAATGAACATAAATACTTCTTCTATAATCACTCGCTCACATTATAAATCATTTAAGTTTTTAACACCATAAATGAATGTTTTTTTTAAGCTATGCAGCACGTCATAGACTGAAGATTCCAAAAAGGGCTAAAATAAAGAATGCTTTAGTCATGTTTGAAACTTCAAAATTATTTATCAGCAATAATCTAACAAAGATATAATCATTTTATCCCTTTCAACCATCACAACGACCTGGTGCCCCCAGCTCTATTCACCTGATAGTTTGCTGTTTCCCTTTAGGAGTTCCTACATTCCACTCGAGAACCCTGATTCACTAAAATAATGCTTCCCACCCACGAACTAGCAGATACCCAGTGCAGCATTTATAACTGTATCTGCCCAAGAGACAAACTGAATGAAATGTACTGAAAAGGTCAAAGGGTCAGAATTGAGAATATCAGTGCAATGGTTTCAAACAGCTTCCCGGAATAATCTTAAATCGATCATATTTGAACTACAGCACTTTCATTCTTAAAGAAACCTAACGTTGATAAACGACACAGTATAAATATGTATGGTTACCTGTTTCAGTTTTATTGGCAAATCCTGCTGCTTGTTTGATAGCAGCTGCAGTTAGTGCTAATCCTTTGCTTCTTCTTAAGCCATGTTGCAGCACAGTCTCAAACTGAGCACACAGACAGATCACCCTGTTAACAGAGCAAGTGAAATGTATGACAGAAGGATTGTTCGGAGCCAAGACTACAAATCGAATACCTGCTGAAACACGAGGTGGCAAAGCATTTGCTAAGAAGTTTCATTCTTCTAGGATTTGTGAACACCAATAAAATTGGCCATGAGAACATTTGAACAAATATTCCAAACATGAACAAGAACCCCATATGTAAATTACTGTATTGAGACATCAGATACAAGTAACCATGTAAAATGAAAAACAAATCATCTCTTGAAAGCACAGGAAATTCTGCAGATGCTGGAAATTTTGAGCAATACACACAAAGTCCTTGAGGGACTCATCAAGTCAGGTAGCATCTATGGAGGGGAATAAACAGTCGGTGTTTTAGACGGAGACCCTTCATCAAAAATGGAAAGGTGGAAGAATCATACTTTACAATTGTAGGTGACATTAACTTCAATCCAATATGTTTAATTTGTCTAAAACAATTTATAATCAAACTTGAAATTATTTACATTGCTAAAGCACTAATCATTTTAATGTTTTTTTTGATGTTAAGCTTAGCAAGCACTACATTGATCTCAGTTACCTAAATATTTTCAATAAACATGTCAGAAAACTCTTTCCTGATGAAGCATAACAATGAAGTGAAGTTTGAAAATAGAGCTCTGCATATCAGTAGAATATATTGTAAATCACAGTTTAAAATGAACATAAAATGGTACAGCACAGCACTGGCCCTTCAGCCCATGACATTGTGCCAAACTGAATCAACCTACTCAAGAATCAATCTGGCCTTACCCTCTTACACAGCCCACAACCCTCTATTTTTCTTACATCCATATTCCTTTCTAAGCACCTCTTCAATGTCCCTATTGTTCCAACCATACCACCACCATCAGCAGTGTGTTCCAGCACATAACACTGTAAAAAACTCCTACCTTTGACATCTCCCATAAACTTTCCTCCACTCACCTGAAATGGATGTTTTCTAAAATGTCCACACTATCTATGCCTCCTAGTATTATACACTATTATCAAGTTGCCTTTCATCCTTCTTCAATCCAAAGAGAAAAACACCAGCTCGCTCAACCTTTCTGCATAGGGCATGCTCACTAATCCAAGCAGCAACCTGGTAAATCTCCTCTGCACCCTCTCTAAAGCTTCCATATCATTTCTGAAATGAGGCAACCAGAATTGAACACAGGACTCAAAGTGTGGTCTGAACATGCCTCCATAACGAAGATGTTATAGCTTATTATCAAAACAACCTTTGCCAGTATTCAGGCTTCTGTTCTAGAAAAAGCCAGAAAGCAAAAATACATCCTGTACCCCGTCTAAGTGCACCCAACTAAAACAGACACGAAGACACCAGATGATATTCACTCCGTAATAACATTGTACCCAGTTCAAATTCAATGAGAAGGAATGTGAAAGTTTAAATCCATTTTGCCCTTCAGGATAATGTAATCAAAATGTAGTCCTTTAAAGCAGACACAGAATGATGAGATAACCAAACGCACTGCACAAAATGTCAACAACAGTTTGTTCAAACTGCACTATCATCTGCTTTGGACAAATCTCATTAACATAAAATCACCAGAAACTAAACAAAATCTCATTATTGTTCCATTTCTGCAGAGAACCAATTTTCATACTTACCTAGTATTTAGAAATACTGATCAGAAAGGTTAAACAGAATGGGCAGATGTCACCTCCTTAGGCAAACTAAATTAAAGAATTATCAACAAGAACACAGTGAAACAAGGGTGTGGGGTAGTCTTTTGGACAGGCCCACCTCAAGAATGGTTGCTTTGTACATTTATTTAATTTCCAATTGCAAGATGATCCAATTTATCTCTAGACCACGAGCATGGTGTTTATGAGATAATCAAACTTGCAAGATCAGTCTGCATCACATCTAAATAAAGTGCCAAGTAAAATGAAGATGAAATGGAAGGAAAGACCTCACATGTATGCTCTATGCTCCCTGACAGCAAGACACGAAAATAACTAAAATGGAATATCAAAGTGCTATCTCTGAAGTATCATAAGCAAATTTATCACTCCGTTTTCACACAATAAGCTTTTTCTTTCACAGCAATTTACTAAGGGTAGAATTCAGACTGAGAAATCAGTGCATGTGCAGCGTTTGTTGAAAGTGCCAAGAGTAGTTTGAAAAAGGGTTTTTTTTTTAAAATAGCTTCTTAAACAGAGGCAAAGAGTGCAATGTCAAAGCCACCTGGATCAGGTGATTCGTCCACTAAATTCAGCAAGCCTTTCTCATACCAACTCTAGCCTATCAATCAAAATTTCATTTTTCTTTACTAAGAAACCAGCAGAATGTTGCTGCATGAAGACTGATGTTGCCTGACTTTGAGTTCCTCCAGCATTTTGTGCATGTTCCTCTGTGAATTTCCAGAATCTCATATTTATGACTGACGTACTTGTTTAGTACTCAAGCCACACTCTCTGCCTCCATGAGTAAATTTTGTATTTGGTCTCTGATCAGCTCACCTCCCTCTTACAACTCTTCTCCCATTCAAATGGCTACCAAGTACTTTTGGATTTCTTTTTACATTTGCCACCAATCTTCTCTCATGGTTTCCCTGCGTTGCTCTGATCTCCTTCTGAATTCCTCACTGTACTTTCTGTAATCAACCTGATTCTCAGTGGGTTCTAATTTATTCTCCAGCCTTTTGTTCATCCATGGTTTTAATTTCCATCCCTTTCTCCTCAGGGTATTGTCCCTGAACTAAAGATGAAACAGCTCAACCTTAAGTTACAGTGCTGCCTGCAAAAGCCTTGATTCTCTCAGATCTGTTCCCAACCCCTGGCCAAATTAGTTCAAACCCTTTTCCACAGCATGAGTAAACGTTCCCACAAGAATACTGTCTTCAGTTCTGTTGAGGAGCAATCTATAAGACTTACAGGAATTTAGCTCCCCTAGAACGACTACATCGAAGACTGCATTGTTGCTGTTTCCTGCACACATGCCAAGCTCACCAACTCCGCCTCCAACTTCCGCCCTGCACTCAAATTTACCTGTTCCATTTCCAACACCTCCCTCCTCTTTCTCGATATCTTTGTGTCTCTATTTCTGGAGTCAGTTGATATATTTTATAAACCCACTGACTCTCACAGCTACCTGGACCATACCTCTTCCCACTTTGTCACTTGTAAATTTGCCATTCCCTTCCCTCAATTCCTCCATCTCCGCAACATCTGCTCTCAGAATGAGGCTTTTCATTCTAGAACTAACGAGATGTCCTCTTTCTTCAAAGAAAGGGGCTTTCCTTCCTCCACTATCGACACTGCCCTCACCCGCATCTTTTTCATTTCATGTACTTCTGCCTTCACCCATCCACTGCCACCCCACCAGTGACAGAGCTCCTCTTGTCCTCACCTACCACCCCACCAGTTTCCATGTCCAGCACTTAATTCTCTGTAACTTCCACCATCTCCAACAGGATCACACCACCAAGCACATCTTTCCTTCCTCCCCCCTCCACTTTTTGCTTTCCGCAGAAATTGCTCCCTACACGACGCCCATGTCCACTCATCCCTCCACCCCTCCACACTGATCTCCTTCCTGGCACTTATCCTTGCAAGCAGAACAAGTGCCACATTTGCCCCTATGTCTCCTCCCTCACTACCATTCAGGGCCCCCAAACAATCCTTTCAGGTGAGGCAACATTTCACCTGCGAGTCTGTTGGGGTTATCTACTGTATCCAGTGCTCCCGGTGTGGCCTCCTGTGTATAGGTGAGACCCAACACAGATTGGGAAACCGCTTTGCCGAGCAACTATGCTGCATCCACCAAAAAAAAGCAGGACCTCCCTTTTGCCACCCATTTTAATTCTACTTCCCATTCCTGCAAGCCAGTCCATGGCCTCCTCTACTGCCACAATGAGGCCACACTCAGGTTGGAGGAGCAACACGTTCTACTCCTTAAATTCCTTTAATAATATAGGAATCTGACTCAAAAGCAAACAATGCAATAAATGTATAAATTAATCACACTAAGAACAAATGAGAGTGTGCCTTACCTACTATCTGCATCTGATGCAATTTCCTTTCTTCCACCAAAGCGAATTTGGCACTATATTTGAAAAAGGGAGAGTCTTATCAGCAATGAAAACAGAAAAGTGTACGTTAAACTTATGAAATGCAGGGGACTTGACAACCCTCTCAAGGCAAACAACTTTTTTTAAAAAAGAGATACTGCTCAGTGACAGGTCCTTCTGGCTCAACTACATTCATGTAACAAATAACCTACTAACCTTTTGAATGTGTGAGGAAACTGGAGTACCTGGAGGAAACTCACAGTCACAATGAGAAGGTACAAACTCCTTACAGAGAGTGGCAGAATTGAACCCAGGTCACTGACACTGTAATAGTGTTATGCTAACCATTAAGCTACTCTGCCACCCCAAATTAATACTCAGCTTTCTCTATTTATCAAGATTAGATTGGGTTAAGTGTGGTAAGGGGTTAACACAGGAGGAGAGTTTGGCAGCTGTGGGCCTGTACTCACTGGAATTTAGAAGAATGCGGGGGAATCTCATTGAAACCTACCAAATGTTGAAAGGACTAGATAGGGCGGATGTGGAGAGGATGATTCCTATGGTGGGGGTATCCAGATCTAGAGGGCACAGCCTCAAAATTGAGGGGCAACCTTTTAGAACAGGGGTAAGGAGGATTTTGTTTTTAGCCAGAGAGTAATGAATCTGTGGAATGCTCTGCCACAGACTGCAGTGGAGGCCAAGTCCGTGGGTATATTTAAGGCTGAAGTTGATCGTTTCCTAATCGGTCAGGTCACCAAAGGATATGGCGAGAAGGCAAGTGTATGGGGTTGAGTGGCATCCAAGATCAATCATGATGGAATGGCAGAGCAGGCTCAATGGACTGAATGCGACACACACAAAATGCTGGAGGAACTCAGCAGGCCAGGCATCATCTATAGAAAAAAGTAGTCAACGTTTCGGGCTGAAACCCTTCAGCAGGGTTTCGACCCAAAATGTTGATTGTACTCCTTCCCCCCCCACCCCACCCATAGAGGCTGCCTGGCCCGCTTAGTTCCTCCAGCCTTTCATGCGTTTTGCTCAGATTTCCAGCATCTGCAGATTTTCTCTTGTTTGTCAATGAACTGAATGGCCCGATTCTGCTCGTGTCTTATGGTCTTATGGTCTATTCAGCCAAATAATTACTGACAATACATCACATCTACTTTTGCATGAACACACAAATATCAAAGTCAAATTCCATTCCCACCTACCTCCAACGACAAAACAGCAGATAAGTTAATACTGTACGTTTCATAAAACTTTTGATTTTAACATGTGCACTATCTAACAAGCTTCAAACGAGTATTTTCTCCCCACAAATGATTGAGACAATATACAAGATCGACATCTAGGTATGGAAGCAGAAGAGTCAGAGCTGAAAAGATATTGTATACCTGAATAAAAACAGTTTTGGTATTTCTCACAAAGTTTACAATGACAGTATATTTGCTGCAAAAAATTTGAAACTTGGATATTTTGTGGAATCATAAACATCACAGTAAAATTAACAAGTTATTTGGAAGAAAAGAGAGATTGAAGTAACTGACAATGATCAGTTTGTTTAACAATAATTCCGAAGCAAAAGCAGCTGAACTGTAAAGGGGCCTTCATATAAATCCCTGGTCAAAGTGGAAGGCATCAAGCTTTTGCATCACGTGGACATGGCAGTCTTACATAACTGGTAAAAAGAACATAAAACCCCTAAATCTATCTATAAGATAATCTAGTTTCCACACTGTAGATTGCAGCATCAGTCAATTCAGACCCCAAAAAACTGAAGTGGAAGCGACTCTTCTTTAATCCCTAGGGACTGCCTAGGTAGAGTTTGATTGAAAAGGAGAAAAGCTATCTTTCTAACTTTCACTTTAAAATGGAAACAACAGCAAAGAACATGGACATTAAAAGTACAATGAGAAAAAATATGATCAGAAATGTTACTTTATTCTGACATTTAATTCATTATATTTACCTTTCTCTGCTATGTACAAGTTGTAAAATTCTTTTTGCTACAGAATCAAATTAGTTAAACACATTTCTCTGGAAGATTTCTTCAGCCTATATAGATGAAAGATTTATTGAAAGGAAACTGTTAAGATAGTGTGTCACAGTTTGTGGTTACTTTTCATTTGGAAACTAAAACTAGCAGTTTTATTGTTAAGGAGAGCAGTAGGTAGTTACATTTCTTTATCACTGTGGAGGTCTATGATGAGTCAATTTCTTCGGTTGCAAGCATTGCATTTCCAAAAAATTAGCTGTTTTCTTTTCACCTATGCTATTAAAATAGCCTGGACTATTTCCTTTGTGCAAGAACATGTGGATGAAAGAATATGCATCAAATGGAAAGCAAAGGATTAGCATTTAGGATAACAGAAGCAATTAATGCTACAGAGATAGGATGCAAATATTTTGTCTCACAGCAAAGCTAATTAAAAGTTTAAAATTCCACAATAAAATAACTATTAAAGCATATTCAGGATCTTAACTGCTTTATATTAGTATTGCCAATTATCATTCAATGTGAAACATATCAACACTTTTTTTTTTAAAAACGCAGAGGGGTGAATGCGTGGAATGGGCTGCCGGCGACGGTGGTGCACAGACTCCTATGGTTAAGAGACTCCTGGATAGGTACATGGAGCTTAGGAAAACAGAGAGTTATGGGTAACCCTAGGTAATTTCTAAAGTAAGTACATGTTCAGCACAGCATTGTGGGCCGAAGGGCCTGTATTGAACTGTAGGTTTTCTATGTTTTACTTCAGTTTGCAATTAATTTAAAATAAAAAGAAGCAATATCTACTGTCTGATGAAAGGTTTCAGCCTGACCTGTATTCTCCAGCATTTTGTGTGTGTTCCTCTGGATACAGAGCATCTACAGGAAATCTAGTGTTAATGTCTATTGTCTTCTTTCTTTTTCTCACAGTATATCTAAGGCTAGAAGAAATCTATTCATGGATTACAACTCAAATAATTTGATATATATTAGCATTAAAAGAAATTCAAATTAAAAGGCAAACATCCTATGGGTTTTGCTTCAATGTACTCTTTATTTCCAGATCCCACAGAAAGTAAAATTCAAACCGGTATTTTAAATTCCTATCTCCTATTCAGATTTTACAGTGACAACCTCAGCTTGTGTTATTTGGTTCATCAGAAGGGTCAAGAATGTACCATATTTTAAGATTCTCAATTAAGACCATTATGACCCATATTAACACTTTAAATTCTGTTCATTTATCCTCTTGCTGTCTTAAAGAATCTATTAGACATTGTGTACACCAACTCTGAGTCATCAAACCTTCTTTGTGAACCACATAGATTATAAGTACCATGAAACAGGCGATTTCCATATTAATTACTATTTTAAAATGTTGTTATTCACAATAATGACATTTCAAAATCTGTTTTAGTTAGGTCTTAAACATTCATAACACAAAAGCACTAAGAGTTATCCTTTTGAAAGTACATGCTTACACTGTAAATAAAATGTAGAATTCAGGGACAGGTACTGGATGTTGAAAATGTCCACCTTAATTTCCAAATATTTAAAAACTTACAGGCAAAAGGCCATAACAGACATTGCAACCAAAAAAAAGTTGTTTAGACTCATCTTAGTGGCACCTCTAAGCAGTACATTCATAGTCTAGGATATATACAAGAAGGCACATGATATCAAAAATGAGCTGAAATATATATCTTTAAAAAGCTCAAAGGTCAATAAAGACAGACAGATATTGGTTTGTAGTTAACGGGCGAACTTCTGCATACTGAACAGTTCTATTAAAAAATTATTCCTATTATGCTTGTCCTACAGCAAGCAAACAGGCCCTTCAGTTCAACTGAACATGCCAAGTCCCACTTGCTCACAATTGGCCCATATCCCTCTACACCTTCATATTTTTCCAATAAAACTGTTATTCAAGTTTGCACAATTATGCTACATATCCTCCATCTTATATGTAAATCCAATGAAAAGAACGAACGATGAAAAATTTACACAAAGTATCCCAATTACTCAAATAGCATAACACACTATCTTTGAATATTTCACATCATGTCTCACCCCCAAAAGGAACACTTAAAAGCTTTCTCACCTTAAGACTTTTTTTTAAATTTAGCAACATTCACGGAAAAAAATTCTGTATCAAATTCAAAAGTGTTGCTCATGTATAAAATGCAAGCAAAAAACTAAAGTAGTAAACAACAGGAATTCTGCAGATGCTGGAAATTCAAGCAACACACAAAGTTGCTGGTGAATGCAGCAGGCCAGGTAGCATCTGTAGGAAGAGGTGCAGTCGACGTTTCAGGCCGAGACCCTTCGTCAGGACTAACTGAAGGAAGAGTGAGTAAGGGATTTGAAAGTGGGAGGGGGAGGGGGAGATCCAAAATGATAGGAGAAGACAGGAAGGGGAGGGATGGAGTCAAGAGCTGGACAGGTGATTGGCAAAGGGGATATGAGAGGATCATGGGACAGGAGGTCCGGGGAGAAAGACAAGGGTGGGGAGCGGGGGAAAGAGACCCAGAGGATGGGCAAGGGGTATAGTCAGAGGGACAGAGGGAGAAAAAGGTAAGTGAGAGAAAGAATGTGTGTAAAAATAAATAACAGATGGGGTACAAGGGGGAGGTGGGGCATTAGCAGAAGTTAGAGAAGTCAGAGAAGTCAATGTTCATACCATCAGGTTGGAGGCTACCCAGATGGAATATAAGGTGGTGTTCCTCCAACCTGAGTGTGGCTTCATCTTTACAGTAGAGGAGGCCGTGGATAGACATGTCAGAATGGGAATGGGATGTGGAATTAAAATGCGTGGCCACTGGGAGATCCTGCTTTCTCTGGCGGACAGAGCGTAGGTGTTCAGCAAAGCGGTCTCCCAGTCTGCGTCGGGTCTCGCCAATGTATAGAAGGCCACATCGGGAGCACCGGACGCAGTATATCACCCCAGCCGACTCACACGTGAAACGTCGCCTCACCTGGAAGGACTGTCTGGGGCCGTGAATGGTGGTAAGGGAGGAAGTATAAGGGCATGTATAGCACTTGGTCCACTTACAAGGATAAGTACCAGGAGGGAGATCAGTGGGGAGAAGTAGTAATTATTTGGGAAGATATTCAAATGCTTGATCAAAGTGATGGGTCAAAGGAGTACCTCCAAGGAGAGTTTAGGAAAACAATTCCTAAGTGTTAGCTGGTCGCAGATGACTGTAGACAGACCTACAATTAGTCAAGTGAAGGAAAAGGAACACTCAAAAGATCAGATTCAGTCTGTCATAGTTGCTCACAACATTTCTGAAGCTACGAAGGAATAAATCATGAAGCCTATTATTTATAAATTGACAATTTTAAAATGTAAGTAAGACTAGAACTAGGGACATAGCCTAAAGATTCAGGGAATAGATTTAGGACAAAAATGAGGCATTTCCAGACAGGAGTAAATCAGTGCAATTCTCTGCCAATGAAGCAGTAATGACTACCTCAAAAAATATACAGGGAATTCAAGTTAATTTGGCCATCAATTAATTGGGGCAGCCACTTATTTGGGGGCAACTCTTGAAGAACAAAAATATTGAGGAAACAGCCTGGATTCCCTTTGTTCGTTTGGGACACTGTGGTGCTTAAATGGGACAGAAGACTGTTGCTGAACAATTTCTAACTAGCATCACTCATGTGCACTTGTGTGGCCATTGAGCAGTATGGAGCAAACAGTTTTCAAATAGCGTCACTTGCACGTGCTTAGGTTGTTATTCATTTGAGCAGATGGACTCCGATTCAAAAACCAATGATTTTTGATTTTTTTTTTGATTTTATACAGGAAAGCAATGAAGGCAATCCATTATCTGCACTAGGTGTCTGCTTTTTGTTCACTTACAGTCAATAAGAACATGACAGAGTACCTGCCGAATTAATTCTTCTGTCCATGACTATTTGGAACTAATACAGTTTTATCGTACTGTAGTAGTACTGGTAGTATTCTAATTTGCTCTGTATTTCAGTTAAATACATAATTTCTCAGTTAAATGACAGTTTGTCTTTGTTATACCTTTTAACTATTTCCATGAAATTGGTCCCAACGTATCCCAATTAACCAGAATCCACTATATTTAAGGTACAGACAGACAGATTTTTGTATACAGAGGAATTAAGGGTTAGGGAGAAAAGGCAGGAAGGTAGAGCTGTGTTCTTAGCCAAATCAGCCATGATCTTATTAAATGGTGGAGCAGGCTTGATGGGCCTGTTGGGTGACTCATGCTCCTACTTCTTATGTTCATATCTAACATCCTGGAGAAGCTGAATCCAAGTCAACAGAAAAATTAATGGCTGGTGAAGGATGGAAGATGTCAGGCCAGTAAGGAGAGATTTGGTATAGAAAGCTGGTAAAGGGCAAGTAAATATGGTCCTTTTGTAGATCAAACATACACAGACAAACACACACAATATACTGTAGTGTGCACCATCTAAAAATGTACTGTATTTCATACAGCAAATATATTAAGCATAATGGATATCCTTCTCCAGAGGAGAACAGAAGTTCAGCTTTAATTCCTCATGCAAATGATACTATAAATTATACCTTATTTATAAAGTTAATGTTCTTTACCTGCTTAACAGCATCAAGAAGCCTTTCAAGCAAGGATTGCCTCTTCTCATTTTGTTGGGACACTGAAAAAGATTAAACGTTCAAAATTCGATGATATGTACAATATATTCAGATTATAAATCTGACTCAAAAAGCAATTACAGAATAAACTGCTAGGCATCATTTAAATGACCGTTTTAGCTGTTAAAAGGGGTATTCATGGCCCATCAGCAAAATACAGATGACAGACAAGTGTCCTTCTGTGCCCAGATAATAATTTTTCCCTCACTCAGCATCAACAACACTAATTAATCACTCCAGCATCTGCAGATTTCCTCACGTCTCGATCATTCATCCATTGTTCTTATGGGATTGTACTGTATGGCGTTAGGCTGCTATGGATCATAGCCTCTATTATACAGATATGCAAACAACAGATGGCATAGACACTTTTTTTAGTGACACCCTATTTTATCAAGGATATATTTTCAATACACAAAAGATCCAATTCTGCACATTGAGAAAAGGAAAGTAAAAATTTGAAACTCACACCAGAAGTTAGTTTTTTCAGAACAGTCATTCCCATAATGGCAAGAGCCATCATAAACTGACTAAAATCATGAGCACTCACTGAAGTTGTAATTTTCAAGAGTTTCATATTGTGCAGAAATAAGAAGCAACAAACTTCATTTTATCATCTTCCCCATCATTAACAGGTTCTTATAAATAAAAGGTGCTTATTGGAATTAATTTTCTAGGTAATAGATCCACAGTGACAAACTATTTTATTTCACAAGAGAAAAATAGAAGACTGTTGATCAATAAAATTCCTGAGAATTAGTAAAGAGGGAAATGAACCTCAGTATTGTATTCCGCTAAAAAAAGAGCAAGGTCAATAGTTCCGTAACTATTGTGTTCAACCAGGATACCACTATAAACGCTATTGCTGAGAAACTAGTTTTACAGCACATCATTTTTGTTCAATAAACAATTCAGTTTCAAAAACAAAAAAAAATTGAAACTTAAACTTAGCCATACATTACAGAAAGACCTTAATCTGACTTCAGAATTGTCTGTGCACCAAAGTCTCAAATTCATGGAGGAAATTGCAGCAACATTAAAACCATCTGGCCATTGATCTGCTACTGACATTGTTCTTCAATAATTGATCTGCTGTCAACCATCTCAGGCCCATCAATTCCTGGCTTAACCCTGACCATAAATCATTCTTCCACCCAACTCCATCTGCTAACTGCTGGGAGCCAGTTCATACTCTGGTCACACCTGAAACCTGCCAGCCCAAACCCCATTGTCAATATCTGATCTAGATCCTTGGAAACTGTTCTTCATTCCAAAATTCTTTCCCAGCCCAACCTCATCCTAGCTTCCATCCATGCTGTCAACCTAGTACTCCAAGCAATCTCTAACCAATCATAGCCTTCAACCCCTGATCTCCGATTTAAAGCATGTATATCTTCTGATTAACTGGTGTCACTTTACAAGTGCTTCAAAAGGCACCTGAAACATATCTTCGATGAAGAGTTCAAGATACATCAGGATAGTTAAAGTTCCTCGCTACAATTAATTTGAAGGAATGTAGTAGTCAAAAGAAAGGAAGACCCTTGAGCCAAGTCCTACACTACATTTGGTGGCTCTAGGTAAAGTAGACTCTCAATTATTGTAGAAGTACCAAAGGGGCAACAGTACTACTCGCTTTAAGAAATGTAATAGAACACTACTTAATGCATTGTCTATGAATGCAAGAATGAAAGTGCATTACATGGTTTATTCTTGTAAGTAAATTATGAATAAAGTTTATATTGATATAAAAGTTATAGTTTTTGGACTCTGATCTATGAGCTGTTCCCAAAGACACAAACAGACAGAAATCAAGTATTGCTGGAACAGCATCAACTCATTAATAGATGCCCTTTGGTCTGCCAAAACTTGTTAATCTCCCAGCACATCGAGATGACTGTAGAGGAATGCTGCCCCATTACAAATCATAGGAGTGTGTGTTGAAGGATGCACTGAAGCTTGGTACAATCAACACAAGGGCTTGGTGGCAGTGGGGGGGGGGGGGGGTGTACTACTCCAGGCCACCAGGAGTGGCAACAGTGCTATCTATCAGCCTGGAAAAGGTTAACACTTTTGGACGTATTGGACGTATTGTTCAGGAATGAAAAGGGTTTGCACAATTTATTCTTGTATTGTGAATGAAGTCCTTTTTGGTGACAAATAAAAACATGAACAAGTTACAGCTTTTGCCAATGCAAAGGTTCTATAGGAAAGGATCACACCACCACCACCACCAGACATAGGGGGGCTGAGTTTTTATCTATTCATTTTATTCAAAGATCAAAGTTCAAAGCAAATTTAATACGAAGGTACAGATACGTCACCATTTACAACCCTGAGATCTGTTTTCTTGCAGGCATCCTTAGTAAACCCAATAACCATAATGGAATGAATGAAAGACATCACCCAACAGGGTGGAGAACCAGTGTGCAAGAGACAACAAATACAAAACAAAAATAATAATAAATAAGCATTAAATATCAAAAACATGAGATGAAGAGCCCTTGAAAGTGAGTCCACAGATTGTGGGAACAGTTCAGTAATAGGGCAATTGAAGTTATTGCCTCTGGTTCAAGAGCCTGATGGTTGAAAGGTAATAACTGTTCCTGAACCTGGTGGTGTGAGTCCTGAGGCTCCTGTACCTTCTTCCTTTGGCAGCAGCAAGAATAGAGCATAACCTGGACGGTGGGGGTCCCTGATGATGGATGCTGCTTTCCTCTGACAATACTGGGTGTAGATATGCTCAGTGGTGGGGAGGACGTCATCCCTGAAGGATTGAGCCCGTCAATCCACTCTCCACCACACATCTATAGAAGTTTATCAAAGTTTTAGATGACATGATAAATCTTCACAAACTTCTAAGGAAGTAGATGCGCTGTCGTGCTTTCTTCATAATTATACTTACGTGCTGGGCCCAGGACATGTCCTCTAAAATGATGACATTGAGGAATTTAAAATAGCTGACCCTCTCCTCATCTGATCACCCAATGACCTCCGGTTTCCTCCTCTTTAACCTTATTGATTAGTTTATTGATTATTTAGATAGAGATAAAGCACAGCATGGAACAGCCACTTCCAGCCCAATGTGCCACACCACCCAGCAACCTACCAAGTTAGCCATAGCCTAATTACAGAACAATTTACAATGACCAATTAACCTACTAACTGGTGTGTCTTTGGACCATGGGAGGAAACTGGAGCACCCGGAAGAAATCCACACGCATACGGGAAGGACATACAAACTCCTTACAGACAGTGACAGAATTGAACCCCAAACTCCAAAGCTACCATGGGGCCCAACAGAGAGGTGGGGAAGGCCTTCAAACAATGAAAGTGTGTATACCCAGGATGTGACATGACAGGCAAGGGTGCTATGATTTCAAAAATTAACCACCACTGAAAAGATTGACCAAATGACACGAACAATATAAACTGTTTCACATTTTATTTGAAATTTTAAAAATTCTATACTTTTTGCTTGATTTACACGCTAAGCATGTTGTTAAAACAAGAACATTTCAGCACAGAGTGAGGAACCACCAGACAGTACATGAAGTCCTCCAAAGCAAATGTGTCACAGAAATAAAGTACTGTGGTGTAGCAGATCTTGCTGAAGAAAATCTTTAACTTGCAAGAATGAATACTTTGACATAACCTTCAGGAAATTGAACAGATACCTTTAGCTGATCAGTATATTCAAAGAAAAAAAAAAGGAGGCTTATCTATTGATCCTCTGAATAGTTTGTCTTCACCTTCCTATACGAGAACATGACATGTGCCCCTTTCCTGATATGCTGACACTCCTGAGATGACACATGGAAATTAAAAGCAATAAAAAAAAATGTTCAAAATCTAGGACAGCAAAAGCAGCACTAATGTGAAGCCAAGAGCAGACAATAATGAATGTATATTGCACCCTGTCAATGGCAATGAATAGTGAATGTGCTGGAAACCTGGGGCAACCAACAGTGCACCAAATCTATGGCAAACATAAAGCAGGCTCCTATACAGCAGAGCTGTGAATGAAAGATCAGATAGGAGAAAGGACATTAGACTTAAAACCAACAGGTCTCTCCCTACTTCATACCCCTCTTCCAACCTTTCCTCATGCTCCTCCCTGCAGCAGGTTGGGTTGATCAAAGCCAATTATTTAAAGAGCACACACAAAATGCTGGAGGAACTCAGCAGGCCTGGCAACATCTATGGAAAAGAGTAAATATTCAACGTTTTGGGCCAAGACCCTTCTCAGGACTGGAAAAAAAAGATGAGAAATCAGAGTAAGAAGCTGGTTGGAGAGGAGGAAGTAGTACAAAGTGGTAGGTGATAGGTGAAACTGGGAGGTGGGTGGTGTGAAGTAAAGAGCTGAGAAGTTGATTGGTGAAAGAGATAAAGGGCTGGAGAAGGGGGAATCTGATAAGAGAGGACAGAAGAGCATGGAAGAAATGGGAGGGAGAGGAGCACCAAAGGGAGGTGATGGGCAGGTAAGGAGATAAGGTTAAGAAAGGGAAATGGGAATGATGGAGTGGGGGAGGGGAATTACCATAAGTTTGAAAAATTAATGTTCGTGCCATCAGGTTGGAGGCTACCCAGATGGAAAATAATGTGTTGATCTTCCAACCCAAGTGTGGCCTCGTCGCCATAATAGAGGGGGCCATGGATTGATATGTCTAAATGGGAATGGGAAGTAGAATTGAAATGAGTGGCCACAAGATTATTTGAGTGTCCAGGAGATGTGATAGGAAGCACACAAGCACAAAAAAGTCACTTAACCCTGGTTTATTTTCATAAAATAGCACAAATGAGCCACACAGAATACTACATAGCAAGTTACAAAGATTTCTGTCCTCACAATTCCTAGTCACCATTCAATTGTTGCTGGGGGAACACCAAGTCCAACCTGTGAAACCACCCCTTGGTCCCAGGCACTGATTGAGATCAAGGTCTGGGTGAAATTCTAAAGAAGTCTAGGAAGGCTATTGCATTTATACAAGTTTCACTGGCTCTTCACTCTACCCAGGAACATCGGGACAGCAAAGATGCATACATCAGGATGTTCTTTATCGACTACAGCTCGGGATCCAATATCATCATCCCCTCAAAACTAATCAATAAGCTTCAAGACCTGAGCCTCAGGACCTCCTTGTGCAATTGGAGCCTTGATTTCCTCACTAACAGTCAGTTCAAATTGGCAACAACATCTCCTCCACAATCACCATCAGCACAGGTGCATCACAAGGCAGCATCTGCTCTGTACTCATATTACACTCACAACTGTGTGGGTAAATACAGCTCCAATGCCATATTCAAGTTTGCTGACAACACTACTGTTGTAGGCCAGATCAAAGGCAGTGACAAATATCAGCATATAGGAGGGAGACTAATGTGGCTGACTGGTGCCACAACAACCTCTTAATCAATGTCAGTAAAACCAAGGAGCCATTTATTAACTTCAGGAGGAGGAAACCAGAGGTCCATGAGCCAGTCCTCATCACAGGATTAGGGGTAGAGAGGGTCAACAACTTTAAATTCCTCGGTATTATGATTTTGGAGGGCCTATCCTGGGCCAGCACATAAGCGCAATTATGAAGAAAGCACAGCAGTGCCTCTACTTCCTTAGGAGTTTGCAAAGATTCAGCATGACATCTAAAACTTTGACAAACTTCTATAGGTGTGTGGTGGGGGGGTATATTAACTGACTGCATGACAGCCTGGCGAGGGAACACCAATGCCATTGAATAGAAAATCCTACAAAAGTAGTGAATATAGCCTAGTCCATCATGGGTTAAGCCCTCCCCACCATCGACAGCATCTTAACACGGCACTGTCACAGAAAAGCAGCATCCATCATTAGGGAATCCTACCACCCAGGTTATGCTCTCTTCTCACTGCTGCCAACCAGAAGGTGGTACAGGAGTCTGAGGACACACACCACAAGGTTCAGGAACAATTATTACCCCTCAACCCTGAACCGAAGAGGATAACTTCACTTACCCCATCACTGACCTCTTCCTACAAATTATGGACTCACTATCAAGGACTCTTCATCTCATATTCTCGATATTTATTTTTTATTTATTTTTGTATTTGCATAGTTTGTTGTCTTTTACACAGTGGCTGAATACTAAAGTTGGTGCGATCTTTCATTCATTCTATAATGGATTTATTAAGTATGCCTGTAAGAAAATGAATCCCAGGGTGGTACATGTACACTGAAGTTTCACCAACACTGAGTCATCAGCAGACAGACAAATCCTTCGTTCATGTCACAGTATCAGTCTCTTTTCTTCACATTTCAAACAACATGTCTCCATTAACACAGTCTCATAAGCCACTTAAGACATTTTAATGGTCACTTGTTGTTATCCCTTAATTTCATAATGTCCGTGACACACAGTCTACAGTTAAGCAATAAGACCAAATTCTGGGGGGAAAATATCTAACTATCAAATCTCTAATAGACATTCAGACCTCACATGCTAAAAGCTCAGAAGGAGTTAACTTGTCACCTGACCTGACAGATAATCAGATCATTACTCAACAAACTCCATATGCTACAGTCTCTCTTTTCCTCACTACTTATCAATAACTGCCATCATCCAATGTATCCATGCCAAGGGCATTCTGGAACTGAGTCATTGAACGGTTGTAATGACTTTTTTTTCCTTTATATTTACAATTGCTAGATTTCAAAACTGCACCAATTAATGTGCAGCACCATTATAATCAATACACGCAACCTTAAGGTACCTTGCCAAATCAAGACCATTACAGGCACGTAATTTACCAGACCAGAGGAACCACTGCAGCACTAATGGTACAGTTCCACAGAACCAGAGATAACATTTGCCTTTCCTTAAGCATAGAAACTCTATCACGGAAAAACATTACCAAAGATGTTTGGTGGCTGACTCCTCACAGTAGATGCCATGTGTGAAAAAATGTTCGACTGTCACTTATCAAGTTGAAACCCTCAGTTTTGAAGAACTGGTAATTCTTTCCAGCAGCAACAATGTCCTGGCCAGTTTTTCTTGAGGATGATTTCTACTGCACCCTCAATGTAGCTGGATGATCAAGCACAGCCAACAGTTATGTGGGTAGTCTGAGATTCCTAGCTGAACCAGAAAAAAAATGCCAAGCTGTGCAGCACTTTTGTGCCAGGAGTCAGTCTGGACCGGGATAGACTTCATTTTGAGTTCCAGAGCCATAGTCTGATCCACTGACGTGATGCTAGTACTCTTCTCTCTTCACTGCTTCTTACTGGGTTATTATTACCCGGGGAAGAGATGGGGAAGCTGAACAGAGTGCTGGTAACCCAAAAAAGAGGAATTTGGAAGTGATAATGCAAGTTGGAAAAGCATCAAATCCCTCTGATTACCCAACGCACGCAAAAGAAACAATCAAAGCAAACACCACGATATTCTTCATTCTCAAAAGCAATCAGAAAGCCGTAGAAAGGTAGAGGAAACCATAAGACCATAAGGTATAGGGACAGAAGTAGGCCATTTGACCCATTGAGTTTGCTCCACCAACCAACACTATTTTCTATCAGCATTAATATAATTTACAGCAGGAGTGAAGATTGGTAACTGGCAGTCCCTCATGGCTACAGGCCCCTAGTAGATTTGGTCCAGGGTTTAAAAAAAAAATTAACTCTATTGACAATACTGTATCAACTTCTTCTTCCAGATCAACATCCCCAGCACTGAAGCCCTAAGTACACTCACATGCGCAGGCACCTAGTCGACTTGTCTGATGCCTAATTTTCTGAAACACATACTGTTCCAAGTTGCCTTGCAGAGAGAACATCAGGCAGACTAGAAGTGAAACTTCAAAGCTATTCTCAAAACCTCTCCAAAAAAATACAACCTTCCGCACTCGCAGAGCAAGTTTTCAAGTTCACTTCCAATATCAACCACATTACTGATCATTAAATTCATTATACAAAAATGACAATTTTAATTTCAAAGCAGTTTTTCAGTGGTGATAAAATGTAAAATTATGGGCCACTCTTGCAGCATGCACCTTTAATGCTTTTTCCTGCCCACATTAATTTAATGTGTTTTGATGATAATCTGATAGAAGTCCAGGCTTATAAAACACGTGAAAGGAGGAAAGTAAATGGAAATTTTGTACTTGAATGGATAAACAATCTACTTGAGAGGACAATTCTAGAGAGAACCACCAGCTGATAAAGCACAGTGTGTTCCTGAATTCCATGCCAGAACCGTACAGGACTAAAACATGTAATGTACTGGAGCTCAAATACTAGCATATATGACCCAAGAGTCCGAAGAGGGACTTAACGCTGAACCAGTGGACCAGACACATTTCCCATTCAGCTCCTGTGAAAGTGGTTGCCAACCTTCATCGCAAAGGTAAGTGAAGATAAAAGGCTTGCTTTTTCTTTCCCCAATTTGATTGATGTTGACTAGTAAATTCCACTGTGTATTTCAATTAATTTATCATCAGTTAAAAATACTTCAAATACACTAATTTTACAGGTATTACTTCATTTATTATTGGAACCTATAGACCTTAAGTTATCTTTGGATATCAAGCTAATGACAGTGGTGGCAAAACTTCCAGCAAATTAGAGCTACAGAGCCATGACATGTTAGCAAAGCCACGGGGACTGAGCAAAGAATGCATGCCAGGTCCAGCACAATCCAGACTACAGGATTGTATCAGGAACATCTGGAGAAATAGAGTAAAGAAGATAGATTTAATTAAACTGACAGCAGAAAAAAGACCATAAGATCTAGGAGCAGAAGTAGGCCATTCAGCCCATCGAGACTGCTCCACTATTCAATCATGGGCTGATGCAATTCTTTCAATCATCCTCACTCCCCTGCTTTCACCCCATACCCTTTGATGCCCTGGCAAATCAAGAACCTATCTCTGCCTTAAATACACCCAATGACTTGGCCTCCACAACCGCTCATGGCAACAAATCCCACAGATTTACCACCCTCTGACTAAAGTAATTTCTCCACATCTCGGTTCTAAAAGGACGTCCTTCAATCCTGAAGTCACGCCCTCTTGTCCTAGAATCCCCTACCATGTGAAATAACTTTGCCATATCTAATCTATTCAGGCCTTTTAACATATCTAATCTATTCAGGCCTTTTAACATTCGGAATGTTTCTATTAGATGCCCCCTCTTTCTCCTGAACTGCAGGGAATACAGCCCAAGAGCTGCCAGACATTCCTCATACAGTAACCCTTTCATTCCTGGAAACATTCTCGTGAATCTTCTCTGAACCTCTCCAATGTCAGATAATCCTTTCTAAAGTAAGGAGCCCAAAACCGCACACAATATTCCAAGGGTGGTTTCACGACTGCCTTATAGAGCCTCAACATCACATCCCTGCTTTTATATTCTTTGTGCCTAGAAATGAATGCCAACATTGCATTCCCTTCTTCGTAACCAACTCAACCTGGAGGTTAACCTTTAGGGTACCTTACACAAGGACTCCCAAGTCCCTTTGCATCTCTGCATTTTGAATTCTCTATCTAAATAATAGTCTGCCCCATTTATTTCTTCCACCAAAGTGCATGACCATACACTTTCCAACATGGTACTTCATTTGCCACTTCTTTGCCCATTCCCCTAAACTATGCAAGTCTCTCTGCAGGCTCTCCATTTCCTCAACACTACCTTCTCCTGTCTTTGTATCATCGGCAAATTTAGCCACAAATCCATTAATACCGTAGTCCAAATCACTGACATACATCGTAAACAGCAGCGGTCCCAACACCGACCCCTGTGGAACTCCACTGGTAACCAGCAGCCAGCCAGAATAGGATCTCTTTATTTCCACACTGTTTTCTGCCAACCAGCCAATGCTCCACCCACACTAGTAACTTCCCTGCAATTCCATGCACTCTTATCTTGCTAAGCAGCCTCATGTGCGGCATCTTGGCAAAGGCCTTCTGGAAATTCAAGTACACCATGTCGACTGCATCTACTTTGTCTACCCTGCTTGTAAATTCCTCAAAGAATTGCAGTTGGTTAGTCAGGCAGGATTTTCCTTTCAGGAAACCATGTTGGCTTTGGCCTATCTTGTCATGTGCCTCCAGGTACTCCGTAATTTCATCCCTAACAATCAATTCCAACAACTTCGCAACCACTAATGTCAGGCTAACAGGTCTATAGCTTCCTTCCTGCTGTCTCCCACCCTTTTTAAATAGTGGAGTAACATTTGCAATTTTCCAGTTATCCAGTACAATGCCAGAATCTATCGATTCTTGAAAGATTATCGTTAATGCCTCCGCAATCTCTCCAGCTACTTCCTTCAGAACCCGAGGATGCATTCCATCAGGCCCAGGAGATTTATCCACCCTCAGACCATTAAGCTTTCTAAGCACCTTCTCAGTTGTAATTTTCACTAAACAAACTTCACTTCCCTGACATCCCTGAATGGCCAATATACTGCAGACTCCACTGTGAAGCCTGATGCAAAATACGCATTCAGTTCCTCTGTCATCTCTGCATCTCTCATTACAATATCTCCAGCGTCATTTTGTATTGGTCCTATATCTACCCTCGACGAACCACCTCGATGTAATGTACCATCTCCATGATATATGCAGAATCTACTGGGCGTATTCTGTTTCTAGCTGGCAGCATATCAAAACCCGTAAGCAGATGTCATCACCATCACTTGCAAGATCAAGGCGAAAGAGGGAATATATCAGATACTGGTGACCTACTTCATTCCTCCAAACATTATCCAAGGTTATCAATCGCATCAACTCAAGGCTGGTGCTGGATTTCTTATCTGCCAATGCTCATGAAACTAATGTGAATAATTATCATTCAGCTTGAATAAAGAGGAGAGCTTAAACAGAATAGCTCTCAAGGATGAGCTGGAAAAAAAAATGGGATCTGAGAGAATATACAAATGAGTATAACTAATATACATAGTCATAATTTTAGCCAGCAGCCGGTACAGTGGCATCTGCATCGGACTTCGAAGCGAGTGGTTTCGGGTTTGAATCTGGCCAGCTCCTTGCACGCTTTCCATCCATGGGCTGAGCATTGAGCTAGCAACTCTGCCTCATAAAAAACAGACAAATGATAAAGAAACGGGTAGGTTTCTGCCCGGTGTGCCAAAAGGCATGGAGAGGAACGGTCATCATCAGTGCATTCAGAAACAGAAAGCCTATCCAATCATATTTGGAATTAGGCAAGACACGCTAGCTGTGGAGGCATACAGGATGTGTGTGATCAACATTACTGTCTTCTGCTCAGATTTATCAGAGGTCTCAGCAACTAATTAAAAATAAACTAAAAGTCTAGACCAAGTCTCAACAAAAGCAACACCACATTCTTCAGATATATGCCAGAATCAGAATTATCGTGAAATTTGGTGTTCTGTAGCAGCATAACAAGTTACAATAGAAATAAATTAGAAATGCACAAGAGGAATAGTGAATTACTGTTTGTAGTTCCATGGATTAGTCAGAAATCTGATGGCAGAGAAGTTGCTCCTAAAATGTTGAGTATGGGCAGGCTCCTTTATCTCCTTCCTGATGGTCGTGCTGAGAACGGACCACGACCTACGTGGTGAGGGTCGTGCTGAGAACGGACCACGACCTACGTGGTGAGGGTCGTGCTGAGAACGGACCACGACCTACGTGGTGAGGGTTCGTAATGATGAATGCTACTAAGCAAAGCCAGTTCATTTAGTTTTAGCTATTTTGCCATCTTTCTTTGTTCTGCCCTTTAACAAGTTGTGTTTTTTTCTGCTTCTAGCTCTACTCGCCTTTCACATCTCTCTGCCAAGTTCATTCAAACACTCCCCATCAGCATTGCAACTCTTTTGTCTCCTTCACCTGATGCATCAAGAACTGAGTAGGATTGTGGGAATAGTACTTCCTCCAGATTGTGGAAGAAAACCTCATCATCAAATACTATGTCCTCTCAAAATTGTTCTAAATTAGACAAATATGACACATATCGCCTACTTATGTCACCAAAGACATCTTCCACCTCTCTGGACATATAAATGATGTTTCCACACAATCCTTGTATACACCGTCATTAATATCCACTAATTTACTGTCTGTGACTTGGCATATTTGTGAGATTAGCCGCAGTTTGACTGGAAGCATTGGTAAATATGGCATGTTTCACCAAGCCATCTACTGTAATAGCTAGTATACATTTGCCAATGAGATGAATTACAATTAATGTCTTGTAGCTAGCAGGCAATGAAACAGCAAAAGTTGGTAGGTAATCTGAGCTGGCCTGGTGGAGTCAGGAACACCTAGGGAAAGGAAGGTGGATAGGTTTGCAGCCAGGAACAGGATTTTGAGTATGGGCAGTGTGTGCTGGTAGGAACCAGAGTCCAGTGTGTGGGCTAGGTATGCAGCTGCAGCCAGGAGCAATATGGGATGGGAACACTGGGGGTCAAGAACACAGGCTGGTTTGCAGCCAGAGTCACATTTCCACATTCCATCTTGTTTTGAAGCCTTTGCATGAAGCCTTGTCACTAGCCCTCAAGAATAACAAGGACTTGTTCCAGAGAAAATTATTTAAATTGAAATCAATATGGTTCTTATCTCAGTGGCTATCTTTGTGTGAGGTTGCATCAAGCTTTTCATGGGCCTTAAGTATATAAACACCAAGATTCACTGCATGCTGGCATTTTGTCATCTCCTGTGTTGCAAAAGGTCTGACTACACTTACATGGAAAGTATCAGCTATTCATTAAAAAAATGATTGTACAATGTTTATATCTTTGACTATAAGTCAATCACGCAGTGATCTGCAGCACTATGCTTGTGTCCTGTAAGAAAAGGCGATAGTGAACCTTGTCAGGTGGTTCTTCAATCAGAATGTCAGTCATTACCACAAACACAAAGACTGTCCAAATGAAAGCAAAAGGGACCCTTCAATCAGCTCCTGCATGCACAATCAGGCACTAATGGCCCCACATGCTGCCCGGAGACAGTTTCATTTGCACCATTGCTGCCATTCATCTGTTTCAATAAAGTCAACTCACCAAAGTCTTAAAAGCTAGTAGTTTTTCGGCAGTGTCGTCCTAAACTGCAGTGGAACACAGGACTCTCAACTCGATGGGCTGTCCCAGACAGCCAAGTGAGAAAAACATCACCTGCACTTGAAGATTGTCTGCCTGGTGAAAGTCACCCTCAGGTCCGCTCAAAACTTGCAGGCCATGGTCAAAGTTGCAGACTAACATATTCCAAGGCAAGAACTGGGTACTGAGACACACAGTTTCAGGACATCCCACCACTTCACCCCAATGGAAATTACATTAAAAAAAAAGCAAATATTATGCCAAAATAACCTTGTGCACAAAAAGAATATATGAATCAACTACCAGATTTTTGGGAAATGTTTACAAAATACATGCATTATTTGTACATTTTATTTGTTGTAATACTGTGATTCTTATTGACTGGGTTAATGATCAATAATGATGAGTTGAGTCAACTTTTTCAAAGACATTAAATTCGATTTCATATTAATACACTAAGAACATAGGTAGTATAACTTTCCAATGGATGAACTCTAAATTAATTAATATTCCCATTTCTAATGTCAGCAACATGCTGGAGAAATTTTATTCTGTATATCAATGTATGTTTGCATTTCTATCATATAATGGGCATCTAAAGGACAATGAAAAAAAGTGATCCAAATGCTTACCAAGTCTGTCCGTATATTATTTCATTATTTGCAGTTGGTGCGTCATTTGCTAAATACCAAATGAATCAGGATTCAGGAATATCAGGTACATCAAGAATGTCAGTTTATAATAGCAATTATTTGTATTAAGCTTATAAGAAAGTTGCAGATCCACCTTCACATCAAGCCTAAGACATCAAGTTGCAACTTTTGAAATTTGCTGTTGTTTTTGGGAAGCATGCCCAAGAAAGTTGAGGGATTACTGTAAAAGAATACACAGATGTCCTGGTTAGATCAGATGATGAGGAGCAGGAGATGCCCTTAGTGGGAGCAGACTGTGGTGAAACATAACACCAACAAATTATTTGGGCTGAATGAGTGATTTCCGAGTTGTGCGTTCAAGGTAATTTCATGATACTATGCCACATTTGGAGAGCTTCATGCTTTCCCACATTATACAGCATATATCATGTACTGTATAATTCACTCTTAACCTACCTAATCACTTTGAAGACCCTTTATGCCCCATTCACAACCCCATGCTTTATGTCATTCTCAAAATTAATTTATTGCATTTGGTTTCCCCAAATCATTGATACATATTGCAGATAGCTGGAGCCTCAAGTACCAATCCCTACTGTGGGGTCAGCAGAGGAAAGAGAGAGCCGATTCAAGTTCCTGAGCGTCATCTCAGAGGATCTATCCAGGACTCACCATATTGATGCAATTACAAAGACAGCATGCAGTGGCTATCCTTCATTAGGAGTTTGAGGAGCTGTACGATGAAGAGCATGCTGACTGATTGCATCACCATTTGCTACGGTGGCATCAATGCATAGGATCGGACACTTCAGAGGGCTGTAGAGTCAGCCAGCTCCACCAAGGCACAAACCTCCCCACCATTGAGGACATCAAAAGAAGGTGCCACAAGAAGCCAGCATCCATCTTAAAGAATCCTCACCATCCAGGACATGTCCCAAATACATGCTTGAACTTTTTTCTCTAAAACCTTTAAATTCAGTTCTTTAGTGGTCTTAGAGAAAAAGGTGTTTCTTGCATTTCTTACCAATGCTGCTCTATATGGCTGCCAAGGAGTACTGACTGAACAAGAGAACATGGATAAATGACAAGCTAAATGTAAATCACTGATTTTAAACCATAGTCAATACAAATGATTGTAATATGTAATCATTCCACATTGAAATTAATTTCCATACTATTGAATTGATACTGATTACAAATTCCAGTCACAATTTAATCTAGTTTTTACAAGGAATTGACCTTCATTCAAAATCTCTCCAAAACATTCTGACCTTTGATTATGTGGGAAATCTCAGGCACACAATAATTGTCTGGTATTCAAAGAACATCAGCTGTCAATTAGAAACAGCTCACTTTAGCTCAAATACCTAACCAGGTCATTATTTAAACAAATAATTAAACAAGCTATGTTCACCTTTCCCAGAAACAGGATATGAAAAGTTAACTGATGCATTTTTCTCTCCTAGTGTAATATAGATTGGGTGAACCAAATTGGTAAGGGTGCTGAGGAAGAGGATTTCTTGGAATGTATGCGGGATAGTTTTCTGAACCAAAATGTCGAGGAACCAACCAGACAGCAGGCCATTCTGGACTGGGCTTTGAGCAATGAGGAAGGATTAGTTAGCAATCTTGTCCTGCGAGGCCCTTTGGGTAAGAGTGACCATAATATGGTGGAATTCTTCATTAAGATGGAGAGTGACATAGTTAATTCAGTAACAAAGGTTCTGAACTTAAAGAAGGGTAACTTTGAAGGTATGAGACGTGAATTAGCTAAAATAGACTGGCAAATGATACTTAAAGGGTTGACGGTGGATATGCAATGGCAAGCATTTAAAGATCGCATGGATGAACTTGCAACAATTGTTCATCCCAGTTTGGCAAAAGAATAAACCAGGGAAGGTAGTGCACCCGTGGCTGACAAGGGAAATTAGGGATAGTATCAATTCCAAAGAAGAAACATACAAATTAGCCAGAAAAAGCGGCACACCTGAGAACTGGGAGAAATTCAGAGTCCAGCAGAGGAGGACAAAGGGCTTAATTAGGAAGGGGAAAAAAGATTGAGAGAAAGCTGGCAGGGAACATACTGTAAAAGCTTTTATAGATATGTGAAAAGAAAAAGATTGGTTAAGACAAATGTAGGTCCCTTACAGTCAGAAAGAGGTGAATTGATCACGGGGAACAAGGACATGGCTGACCAACTGAATAACTACTTTGGTTCTGTCTTCACTGAGGACATAAATAATCTTCTGGAAATAGTAGGGGACCGAGGGTCTACTAACATGTAGGGAAGTGGTGTTAGGTAAATTGAAGGGATTGAAGGCAGATAAATCCCCAGGGCCAGATGGTCTGCATCCCAGAGTGCTTAAGAAAGTAGCACAAGAAGTAGTGGATGCATTAGTGATAATTTTTCAAAACTCTTTAGATTCTGGATTAGTTCCTGAGGATTGGAGGGTGGCTAATTAACCCCGCTTTTTAAAAAAGGAGGGAGAGAGAAACCAGGGAATTATAGACCAGTAAGCCTGACATCAGTGGTGGGGAAAATGCTGGAGACAGTTATTAAAGATGTGATAACAGCACATTTGGAAAGCGGTGAAATCATCAGACAAAGTCAGCATGGATTTGTGAAAGGAAAATCATGTCTGACGAATCTCATAGAATTTTTTGAGGATGTAACTAGTAAAATGGATAGGGGAGAACCAGTGGATGTGGTATATTTGGATTTTCAAAAGGCTTTTGACAAGGTCCCACACAGGAGATTAGTGTGCAAACTTAAAGCACACGGTATTTGGGGTATGGTATTGATGTAGATAGAGAATTGGTTGGCATACAGGAAGCAAAGAGTGGGAATAAACGGGACCTTTTCAGAATGGCAGGTAGTGACGAGTGGGGTACCGCAAGGCTCAGTGGCTGGGACCCCAGTTGTTTACAATATATATTAATGACTTAGACGAGGGAATTAAATGCAGCATCTCCAAGTTTGCAGATGACACAAAGCTGGGTGGCAGTGTTAGCAGTGAGGAGGATGCTAAGAGGATGCAGGGTGACTTGGATTGGTTAGGTGAGTGGGCAAATTCATGGCAGATGCAGTTTAATGTGGATAAATGTGAGGTTATCCACTTTGGTGGCAAGAACAGGAAAACAGATTATTATCTGAACGGTGGCATAGGAATAGGGGAGGTGCAACGAGACCTGGGTGTCATTGTACATCAGTCATTGAAAGTGGGCATGCAGGTACAGCAGGCAGTGAAAAAGGCGAATAGTATGCTGGCATTCATAGCAAGAGGATTCGAGTACAGGAGCAGGGAGGTACTACTGCAGTTGTACAAGGCCTTAGTGAGACCACACCTTGAGTATTGTGTGCAGTTTTGGTCCGCTAATCTGAGGAAAGACATTCTTGCCATAGAGGGAGTACAAAGAAGGTTCACCAGATTGATTCCTGGGATGGCAGGGCTTTCATATGAAGAAAGACTGGATTGGCTAGGCTTATACTCTCTGGAGTTGAGAAGATTGAGGGGGGATCTTATTGAAACGTATAAAATTCTAAAGGGATTGGACAGGCTAGATGTAGGAAGATTGTTCCCGATGTTGGGGAAGTCCAGAACGAGGGGTCACAGTTTGAGGATAAAGGGGAAGCCTTTTAGGACCGAGATGAGGAAAAACTTCTTCACACAGAGAGTGGTGAATCTGTGGAATTCTCTGCCACAGGAAACAGTTGAGGCCAGTTCATTAGCTATATTTAAGAGGGAGTTAGATAAGGCCCTTTTGGCTAAAGGGATCAGCGGGTATGGAGAGAAGGCAGGTACTGGGTTCTGTGTTGAATGATCAGCCATGATCGTACTGAATGGCGGTGCAGGCTCGAAGGTCCAAATGGCCTACTCCTGCACCTATTTTCTATGTTTCTAAAAAGAAAGGGGAAATCCAAGGTCCTTTCATACTATACTAAGGATACCTTAAATCAAGGAAGAGATCACAAATAGATATCTGTTTTAATATATATCAAGATGTGAACATTTTGAATGCTAGAGTTGGGCAAACAATAAAAAAAAATCCAGATCTTTTAGACCCTGTCCTCACCTCTAGAGCAACTGCCAGCAATTTTCATCTACGCCCACATCTCTGTGTATTTTCAATGTTGCTAGATGTCAGATTTCATTATCAGCAGAATTCCTGCTAATTGAAGATTGTGATAGAGCATAGAATAGTGCAGCACAGCAATAGGACTTTTGGTCCACAACACTGTGCCAAGCTAATGAGTAATTGCCTAACTAGACAAATACTTTTGTCTACACAATGTCCTTTCTCTGTACATTCACATGCCTATCAATGAACCTTTAAAAAAAATGCCACTATCATATTTGCTACTAACCTAGCAGCACATTCCAGGCACCCACCAACTCGGAGTTCAAAAAAAAACTTGTCCTACGGTCTCCTTTGAACTCGACCCTCTCATCTTAAATGCCCTCCAGTATTGGATATTTTTACTGTGATACTGGCTGTCTACCCCAACTATGCAATATCCTCAATCCTATAAGCATCTGTCATATCCTCCTCAGCCTCTTACACTCCAGAGAAAGCAACCGAAGCTTACCCAACCTCTCTCTGTAGCACATTACCTCTAACCTAGGCAGCATCATAGTAAACCACTTCTGCACACTCTCAAAAGGCTTCATATCTTGCCTATAATGGGGCAAATAATATGTAAAAGTGTTAAAACTGCAACTATATTTAATGTTGTAACTACTAAATGTTTTTCCATCTTTCAAATACTGTTCCAGTATTTGGTCACTTATGAAAAATGAAAAGTTACTCACAATGATTCCAAAGTATCAGTTTAAAAATATTAGTCATGAGATACACTTAAAAACATTGTCATTGCAAATACTAATTTCAGAATAAGCAAAATGTAATTCAGAGGTTAGTTTTCCTCTGAACTATCCAAATACTTAAGTACATTGGACAAACTCAATAGTGAATGAATGTTACATAACAAAACAAACTTGGTAGAACAAGTTCATCTGTTGAAGAACTATTTTCTTGCAAAAACTAATTTCATTAAATTACATCATTTCCTCAGCACAAGTCTGAGAAGGAAACTGCAACTCCCAATCAACTGCAAAGAAAAACTTACGTATTTTACAGTACATTTTAACCAAAAATTCTTAGTGTTGTAATTTCTCTAATAATTTCAATCACATTAAAATCATAAAAATATTATCTGTAGATTATGCACCTAACTTCTCAAATATATATGTATCAGGCATCGACAATTTTTAAACAATTTAAAGTTGAGAACAAGTTTAAAACTTCGTCGCCCAAAACTGTCAACGTATCTTCCCACCTGGCAAAACCCCCGCATTTTTTTTGGAACTGATCCAGTCCCACAGTTAGTAGAATTTCATTGTTGTTCACGCTATAATGTAACTAGATTTAACAGGCTATGTGTTGGAGTTGCCAAGTCCTCAATTTCTTTCAATGAACGTGTGTTTTTATCCATAATCTCCAGTCGACAAAGACTTCCACTTCATGATTTCAACTTCCCAACAATATATGCAGATTTAGCCACAGTGATCTCACTCCCTTGGTGAGTGGACTGAACCCCTGACCGGCCGAAGGTTAACAACAACAAAAATCACAACAAAGTAAAATATTGCTTTATTTAAAGTAACTTTAAAATTTAAAAAAAGTTTAAATGACACAGGAAGACATCAAACACAAACAAAATTCAATGTTTGTCACACTGCTGGCATGAAATTAATAACAAACAGTAGACTGACACGAGTCCCGTCGCCTGTCACCAGCCCCGGCCCCGCGGCGCAGCCTGACCACCAGGCCAGGGGCACACACTTAAATATTTTCGTCAACACAAGCTGCATATTTACCACTCATTTTCCTGCCGTTTGCCCCCAGACAGCTCACGTCAGGCGTGTGGCTGACACGTAAATAATATCTTCATGATGGCAATGATTCTACAACATTTTCCGGCACAGGCCCGCCAGTGCGCATGTCGTTGTTGTGGCTTCCTGCACAGGCGCACAACGCGGAGGCTGAGCGCGGAAAGCAGACCCGTCGTTCCGCATGCTCGGAGTTTATGGAGATATGCCGGGGCATGTGATTAGCGTCTGACACGGGACTTTTAATCTAATACGTCGTCGCTTCGGTCGGTAGAAGTCGTGTTCGGAATTTTTGTTGCTCATATATATTCATGAAGTACGTGAAAATACTGCACGTGAGACCTGCAACTGTGACTGTTTGAGTTTGTTCCTTTTTCTGTGTTCTGACGAAAGGTGTGCAACAAATCAGAAACATCACTTCAGTCTCTTGACACTGATGTTTCCCCAGGTTTCTGTTTGATCATGTTAAAATTTGGACCAAGTAACAAATGCTACCCTAATACGTGTGGATTGCAGAATCGCGGTTTAAGATAAAGCTTTCACAGTCCCTTCAGAGTAGATTTTAAATTTATTTTCAATATCTAAATGAAGGTGTAGTATGGATAAAGCCTATTCAGTGTACTGCTGTACTGTGCAAAAGGATGATTTCACTAGAAATAATGACAGCTTGGGGGGGGGGGAATGACAACAGTCTGAATGGGGATTCCTCCAAGGAACTAGGAATTAAAGATGCAAGATTATCAGTTGATGATACAACCCCTCACTCCTCAGCGCATTCAGTGTTTCATGAAAACAAAATCCATTGCAGTGTGTAAATGAAACCAAGGCAATAGGTTTCAAGGTTGCCGATGGTTGGTTTGGTGAGGGTGTGGGGGGAGGAGGAAGCCATGTGTGAAAGAGGCTGGATTTTGGAATATATATACACACACACATCTGAGAAAAAAAAACTGTAGAACTGGAGGTGGTTATGTTTATTAATTACTTATTTAGAGCTTACAGTGCAAGTAGGCCCTTCCATCCCAATAGACTGCTTCTTCCCAGCAACCCACCTATTTAACAGTAGCCTCATCAAAAGACAATTTGTACAATGACCGATCAACCTACCAACTAGTATGTCTTTGGACTGTGAGAGAAAACAAGAGCTCCCAGAGGAAGATCATATACAGTAACTCCAGACCTGCACAAGACTACATAAAGTGCACAAAACAGTGCAGGACAGTACAATAATTAATAAACAAGACAATAGGCACAGTAGAGGACAAATTACAATATAATAATAAATGATATAGATGTCAGTCTAGACTCTGAGTATTGAGGAGTCTGATGGCTTGGGGGAAGAAACTGTTGCACAGTCTGGTTGTGAGAGCCAGAATGCTTCGGTACCTTTTGCCAGATGGCAGGAGGGAGAAGAGTTTGTGTGAGGGGTGCGTGGGGTCCTTCACAATACTGTTAGCTTTGCGGGTGCAGTGTGTGTTATAAATGTCTGTAATAGCGGGAAGAGAGACCCCGATGATCTTCTCAGCTGACCTCACTATCTGCTACAGGGTCTTGCGATCCGAGACGGTGCAATTCCCGAACAAGGCAGTGATGCAGCTGCTCAGGATGCTCTCGATACATCCTCTGTAAAATGTGGTGAGGATGTGGGGAGGAAGGTGGACTTTTCTCAGCCTTGGCAGAAAATAGAGATGCTGCTGGGCTTTCTTGGCTATGGAGCTGGTGTTGGGGGTGTGGGGAGAAAAATCAAAAATAGGATACAACTGAGGAAGCACAAAAAAGTAGAATGCAAAAGTGATTTGAAAAAAATTGCTAGCTGTAGGAAGAGCAAAGAAAATAAAACTAAGTTTAAATGTTGTCAAACTAAACTAAGGCAATAAATTATAAATATCACTACGGTAAAACACAGAACATTGAGCAAAACAGAACATAGCAATAAAGAAACCTTGGAAGAAAACACAGCTGTTTGAACTGATTAGAAACTTTGAAATTGGTTAAGGGTCATGACAACAAGAAATAAAGCAAGAGAAATGGAAACATATTGAAGCAGCAACTTGGTTAAACTACAAAAACAAAATTACAGCCCGGGTATTTGTGAAGTATAGTTGCCATCACATCATAGGCAAGGCAGTCAAATTGCACAAGGCAAGATTTTACAATAGCAAAATTATCATCTTTTCAGGAATCGTTCTGCAAATTTCTAAATATCAGCTCATCATATTTCAAAAAGCATTCCTGACTGCTGAAAAATACACTTATCTACAGTCACAGCACTCTGCAGTTTTGGTTGTGACAAGAGCTGTTGCTCCTTCTTCAGTAGCTGGTAAAGGAAATGAGGCATCATAGTCATAGTCCCCCTGACCACATGATATCAGTATCTTCATTTCACTTCCTTGGGCTGCACAAGTGGAAATGTCAGGTTCCATAAAGTGATCTGATTGCTGATTTCTTACACGAGAGAATTGATGTGTATCTTCGGCAAGTGTGGTTTCCTTGAAACTTGAAATGATGACATTATTATTGGGTATCACATCTGAAATTTTTAAGTAACATATTAAAATAATGTCCATGCAAGATTAATGGAAGAACAATAATTTTAACAACAGATCTTTTTCAAATGCAGAGAATGATAAACCTTTAAAATAAATTACCTGCTCAAATAAACTCTTCTCAGGCTTCCAGACAGGTAAAAATATCGATTATAACAAATGTTTCAATGACAAACTCAACCTTCTTCATCAGGGATGATACCTGGGCATCTCTAGTCTGGTGGTATTTATACCACCATAGTCCGTCCCTCCCAATTGGATTTCTGCTCTCCCTCCTTGTTTACAATCGAATTCCAGTTCTTACTTAGAACAAGAGCTTCGTCTTTGTTAAAATTCTTTTCCTCTAGTTTTATTTCTACCATGTGGTCCTAAAAGCCATTGGCGCAGCACAGTAATTTAGTGCCGTCAAAGTCAATCCAATGGCCATTGTGAATGCAATGTTCTGCTACCGCCGATTTCTCCGGGTGACACAAACAGATACACTACCTGTGCTTCTTAATGCAGGTTTCCACCATGCATCCCTTCTGGCCGATATATGCTACTCTGCATTTACAGGGTAAATGCTGGAAGGCTGGTTTCTGGAAGGATCGCCAGTATCCTGAGGAAATACCAGATCAAAACCATCCACAAACACATAAGGAAACTCAGATTACAGATTATGCAGGACAAAGATTACCTGAGACTCAGGTCAGCTGGTGTTTACAGGATTCCCTGATGAAGATGGCAGAATTTGTCATCAAAACATTGGTTATAATCGATACCTGTACCCAGCTGGAAGCCCAAGAGCTTATTCACCTTATGTGCCAGTAAATCACAAGATCCTTTTTCAAATTACCAGCTCATTCAGCAAGCATATATTGCTTGAAAACTTTCAAAGAAGTGTGTAAAATATTTCTACAGGAGGCTGCTAATACATTTGCAAAAGGGAAAGGTGATATTAGGATAATTTCGTGGTTAATCCTATCTTTTTACAAACAATCCATCTAATGAGGTCAAAAATTGTAACCAAACTTAAAAATCTTTATCATAACAAAATTAGTATTAGGTCTTTTACTTTATTTCTGTGCCCATTCTCTCCAGATTTCATTCAGGACTTTGAATAATCTGAAAATGAACCTGTTTCAGGACAACAACCTTGCAGGGGTACTGTGAAGGTAAGCACGGAAATTCTTTGATTGTTTTGATCGAATAATCCTCACTGAGGCACTCAGTCCAAAGCGGAATGTAGAAAGCAGGAAATGTGCTTTAAAGTTAATGTATCAATAGAATGCCAAATTAAGATTATAAACTAAAGTTTAAATTATGGAAAATAAATAACAAAAATTATAAATAATTTTTGGGGGGATCACATAGGTTATTCTGCTTTACATCTTATTTTGCTAAAGACTGTCTCAATACTGTACAGAAAAATATAGAATTTTAGCTGCTTTGATTAAAATATTTAAAATAAACAAGGCTTCATATCAGATTCATGAAAATGTGTAAGCACGAAACCAGATTTGGGGTCTTGCAGATTGTTTTTCAAATGCAGAGAACGGCAAACCTTTAAAATAAATTACCAGCTCATGCAGCAAGCACATTTTGCTTGAAAACCTTTTGAATCTTCCATCAGATATTTGAGAGAAAATTCACACATTGATAGCTAACATGCAATTATTTTTGTAGCGCTAACAGCTCAGTAATATATATTCAATCAAAACCATTTTGTTATTCATTTAAGAGGAAATTATCTTCCAATATACAATTCAGTGTTGTACAGTATATGTATTAGTTAAGGAATTATGGTCTTTTCAGAAAGGAAGTTAAGTTTATTTGACAAAATTTGGTTAGAACTAAAATATTAAGATTTTCAATGGAGCCTTCTTACGAAACTACAGTACTGGTATCTCAATGTTATAACACCACAATAATCTGGTCCAACTTTCATCATGTAACATCATCCCACAGAAAGGCATGACAGTACTGTTGCCTCACAGCTTAGGAACCCAGGTTCATTCATGACTCAGTTGCTGTGGTGTTTACACATTGCCATGTGGCCACCTGGGCCCCCTTTGAATGTTCTAGTTTCCTCCCACATGCCAAACAAGTGCTAGTGAGTTAATTAGCTGCTATGAAATACCTTTTATTATGAGAAAATTCTAAAATATTTGAAGGGAAATTGATGGGCATGCAAGAGGGAATGAGTTGCAAGGGTACAGGTAGAATGGGACTGTGATTGCTCTGCTGGGAGTCAACCAGGGCCTGTTGGACTGATGGCCTCCTGCTGTGTCCCCATAAGTACTTTAGAGCAGTTCATTTTAATGCCATTATCATAAACAATATTACATAAAACATAAAGTAACATCAATAAATCTTTTTCAAGCTTAGTCTCCAAACAAAGAAGGGGCTCAATCAAATTTTATCTTGTAAAAAGGTTATATACTTAGGAATTCTCAAAATGGTAACCTTAGTTGCAAATTAGTGTTACCAGTTTTTCATTACTTTTTCTAATCAAGCTGGTGCTGTTGCTCATTTAATTTTAAAATGTATTTCAGATCACCATATAATAGAAAAATCTACATTTAAACATCACCTGTAGATTTAAATGGTACATTTGCTTTCCATTGATGCAATTTTCGAATGAAAAGAATAAATACTATAAATATCAATATTAACAGCTGAAGTGATCCAATGATAATCCATGCGATTTTACTTGCATCAGGAATGGTCACGGAAGGCACTGGAGTATCTGCTGGTAAGAAACAAAAATATTTACATGGGAGATATAATAGACTGTAGGATTATTTGTTCCTTTGATTTCAAAGATCCATGGAATAATAATTTCACATTAAAGCTAATTAAATTTTCTAATTTTTAATAGAACTCATAAGAATAATTTACGATTTTTCTTAAAATCGCATAGTTAGAACAGTTCTTAGTGGCTTCCAATGAAATATGTTAAACACATTTCTTTCCTCGGAGGAGGTAGAAATATTGGAAACTCTTCTGATTACTTTGTGGAGCATAATACGCCAGTAAATTGTGGTATGGTCCTGCTTGTCTAAGATGCACAAACACACCAATTCTGATGGGCATGCACAGTAACATTAATTGACGTAATTATCTAACTGGATTTACAGTACTTTGACTACATATTTGTAGTTTATCAATGGCGTGGACGTCAACTGCTGATGAATAGATGGAAACTGCTGAAATGGGGAAGCTGCTTTTGACAAAATTCAGAAGAGAACAAAAGAAATGGATTATGAAAGATATTTAAGCTGCAGGGTAATTACATATTCAATTTTAGCTCGGTCAATTTCAATGAATGTGACCTTAAATAAAATAAAGAATGTAAATGTGCCAGACAAAAACCTCAGTTTATCCACGGATCTGCTACAGGTTCACAAACAAGAGAAAATCTGCAGATGCTGGAAATCATTTTGTGTGTGTTGCTACAATTTCACACTTGGTTTTGCGCATCAATCAACAGAATTGCTCTAATTTAATTATCATTTTTATGTCTAGATACCTTAATAACCCCAGAACATTAACATTAACATTAAAATTCTTCTCACACTTCAATTACTGTAAACTTTGGTATTTCTCAGGCTCAGGTTTCTTGGGTCTGTGGTCCCCATCATACCCAACCTGCCTTTTTTTAATTTTCTGATTTCTGTTGTAGATTTTTCCTTCAAAATGTTGTCATATCTTCACCTTACTTCAAATCCTCTTTAAAAGCAATCCCTTTTACCAACGTTTGGGATCCCCTGCTTAAAGCTCACACCTTAGAACGTAGAATGGCACAGCACAGGATATAGGTGCCAACGACGATGTCAAACTTACTTAACCCATACTTGATCAATATCCTTTCATTCCCTGCATGTTCTTGTTCCTGATCACCAGTATCACCCCTAGCAGTGTGTTCCAGGCACCAACCCCTCTCTGTGTAAATAACTTTACCCACACTTCTCCTTTAATCTTTCCCTCTCTCACCTAAAAACTATGTCCTCCAGTTTTTGACACTTCTACTCTGGAGAAAAGTCTATTTATGTCTATCAAAATTTTATAAACTTCTATCAAAGTCTCTCTCTCAGGCTCCAATGCTCCTGACTAAACAATCAGATTTGTTGAAACTTTCTCCCATTGTCTTGACATTTGTTTTGCATGAATACGTCTTTTAAGCACGGTGGTGTAGTGGTTAGTGCTACACTATTACAGCCCAGGGCCGTGGTGTTTGGAGTTCAATCCCATCTCCTCTGGAAGGAGTTTGTATGAACTCCCTGTGGAATGCATGGGTTTTCTCCTAGTGCTCCAGTTTCCTCCCACAGTCCAAAGACATACCAATAGATGGTTAATTGGTTATTGTAACTTGTTCCATGATGAGGCTAGTGTTAAATCTGGGTTGCTGGTGACATGGCTCAAAGGGCCTATTCCATGCTGTGTCTCTAAATAGATAAATAGGTAGACCAGGTATCATATCAGGAGTATTTATTTCCAGATTTTATATACCTGGTAGTTATCTTTCTGAATAGCATAAAATACTTGGAAAATTATTTTTTCAATCAATTCATGAACAGAGGCATAAATTACGTGTGAAAGAAGATAAAATGGAAATCATATTAAAGAAGTCACAGAGGGGAGAATGAAGACCGGCAGTGATTAATACATTATTAATCTCAAAATATACAATAAAATGGTTGCAACAACAATAGTTAAGCGAGTGTCACGTAACTTAGAAATAATTATGTCAGCCTTGGTTTGGTGATAGCATTCAGTATCATTTACAATCAGAGTCCATATGCTTTATTAACACTTGGAAATAATATATTTATTACCTAATAAACATGAGAACAATCCATCAGAATGAATGCAAATAAATGGAGGATAATGGGCGTATGTGAATGCTCAACTCTCATTTAAAGCAATTTATATTTTAGGAATCGTGTGCTTACTTATGAATCCGCTGATGCAAATGGAAATTGATCTGCACTAGCCAGGGATGCTAATATATCTGACTGCTAGACAACCAAGGAACTGGATTCGATTGTGGCCTCTTCTAGTATGATTGGAACTATAATGATTGCATTACAGTTTTTTTCTTGCATTACTCAAGCCCTCTGATACCATTAAATACTTAAGTTCTAACATAATATCAGCACAGTCTGTCATATATTACACCAGTATTGTGTTCTTAAAAAAGAGATCTCTGGACCTCTAGTAACTTTATACTCTAAGGAGCCTTTCTCAATAAAGTTTCACACAGAGCCTCATAAGGACAGATGACCAAAAGATTGGTCAAAGAGGTAGATATGGCAAACAATTTTTAAAAATTAAGAAAGCAATCAAAAGATTTTGGAACAGAATTTCAGAGCTGAGAGGGTTGGGGTGGTAATGACTGTGATTAACAGAGCAACATGTGCTAGAATTAAACAAAAGGATGGGCATTTGGGATGGTTTAAATGTTATTCAAGATAGAACTTAGCCAATAGTTGATGTTTGAATAATTGATTTTGAACATAATAAGGGCACAGATGGTGGTTTTTGAAGAGGTACACTTGGACAATATTACTGTGATGGAAAAAAGTGTTCTCAACAATGGTCCAGACATGGTCTGAAGTTCAGTTTGAGGTTAAAAGTGACACAACAACTTACAAACTAGTTCAATATCATAGAGATGATAAGGAGCAAAATGGAATAAAAAGCCAAGGAATACTATAACCCTAACACTTCTAGAAAATACATCAAATGCAATACCGTACATGTGTACCTAATACAGTTTAGCTGATCTGGTGGCAGTCAGTCTTGCCATCATTCCTGACTGACAAGAAATGCTGAAATCTATATACCTCAAAATATGACTACAGGACCTCAGGAGTAGATCATATTCCAATCTGCATTCCACATCTTTTGCCAAACCACAATCTTATTGTCCACATCTGGAAAGAGGATTGTATTAGGGATCTCAGAGATTCTGTTTGCAAAGGGAAAGTCATTGTTGGGATCCTCCTCCCAGTAAATGAATAGCTGCTCCCCAAATGGCAATGTGAATTATGTACATTAAGAAGCACAGATGGTCAAGATCTTCATTGCTCAACAGCTTCAAAGGACAACATCAGCACTTAAACATGGTCTTTCTCAATCTCACTAATGCCAGGAGGTTCCAGGGAAAACTCTCCTCCATTTTGTCTCTTTCAGAATGGCCTGCAAGTCTTTATCCTAACCAACAGGTCTACAAAGTACCAATCTCAGTGAATATTGCTGTTAAACTAGGCTATGCCATTGCGCATTTCCCCCTCATTATTCTTCCAGCAATGATGCACTTCACCTCCATCAAATTGACTCTGGGAGTGGAGATAAATATCAGAAACACATATCAGTCCTCATTCAGGGATGAGCAGTGAAAAAGGTGAGCAGTTTCAAGTGCCTGAGTGTCAACATCTTTGAAGATCTATCCTGGGCCCGACTTAGTGATGCAACTACAAAGAAGGCACAACAGCATCTATATTTCATTCAAGTTTGAGGACACTTAGTTTGTCAACAAAGACTCTTGCAAATATCTCCAGATATACTGCAGAGAGTAGCTGAACTGGTTGTATCACCATCTAGTATGGAGGGACCATGGCAAAGGATCGTAAAAAGCTGAAGAAAGTTGTAAACGTAGCCTGCACTAGTCACCCCAGCATCGAGGATACATTCAAATTGCAATACCTCAAAAAGGCGGCACACATCATTAAGAATTTCCATTACCCATGACATGACCTCTTCGCATTGCTACCATCAAGTAGGCAGTACAGGAGCCTGAAGACACACACTCAATGTTTCAGGTACAGCTTCTTCCCTTCCACCACCAGATTTCTGAATGGATAATGAACCCATGTACTCAACCTCACTATTTTTCCTCTCTTTTTACACTACTAATTAAATTTATTATATATATATATATTTATTATTGTCATTTATATTTTTTTATCCAAAATCCAAAAACCTCCAAAATCCAAATTTATCTTGAGCACTGACATGACATCACAAATGGAAAATTCTACAAGGCACTGGGAAGGTTCCCAGGCGTTGCACAGGTCTCTGCACACCACACACAGTTCTGAGAAGTGATCTCACATATGTAATGAAGAGTTTAATGAAAAATAGAAAATTAGTGCATGAAGCAAAATAAATCAAGATCTCGATCATGTATTGAAAGAATGAATTCATCTGCGTTGAAGTGAACATATGCTGCTTAATGGTATCATGATCATGAAACAAGCAAGGATCTATAATGACAAACTGAAAATCAAAGGTAATTGTTTCATGCACAAAATTATTTAAAATATTATATAAAACTAACCCCCACTCCTGTCATAGTTTCTGTGGAAAGGGTGGCCTTCTTAAATCAATGGTGAATATGAAGCTAGTCGCAGTGTTGGAACCCAGTAATAGACGGGGTTAGGGATAGTCATTCAACTCCACCACTCTGTGGAGGACCCAGCTGCATCACATCAGACTGTTCTCCAGCTGTGGACTGTTCACTCTGCGAGCTTCACACCAGCTGTACATGAACTATATATGTAGCGTAAATCGATCTCATGTTTAGACTTGGGTTCCATCCCCTAGGTATCTCGTTATATAGATGTAAATATTCCAAAATTCAAAAAAATCTGAAATCCGAAACACTTCTGGCCCCAAACATTTTGAATAAGGGTTGCACAACCTGTATTATGTATTGCAATGTACTGCTGCCACAAAATAACACATTTCATGTCATATAGTCATAGTCATACTTTATCGATTCCGGGGGAAATTGGTTTTCGTTACAGTTGCACCATAAATAATAAATAGTAATAACACCATAAATAGTTAAATAGTAATATGTAAATTATGCCAGGAAATAAGTCCAGGACCAGCCTATTGGCTTGGGGTATCTGACCCTCCAAGACAGGAGTTGTGAAGTTTGATGGCCACAGGCAAGAATGACTTCCTATGACGCTCTGTGTTGTATCTCGGTGGAATGAGTCTCTGGCTGAATGTACTCCTGTGCCCAACCAGTACATTATGTAGTGGATGGGAGACATTGACCAAGATGGCATGCAACTTAGACAGCATCCTCTTTTCAGACACCACCGTCAGAGAGTCCAGTTCCATCCCCACAACATCACTGGCCTTACGAATGAGGTTGTTGATTCTGTTGGTGTCTGTTACCCTCAGCCTGCTGCCCCAGCACACAACAGCAAACATGATAGCACTGGCCACCACAGACTCGTAGAACATCCTCAGCATCGTCCGGCAGACATATGTCTGTGATTTTAACCTGATTCTGATTCTGGGAACGCACAGGAAATTGTTCAGCCATCAGTGACTAGGTCACCCAAACTTCTATACTTCAGCAACTGTATGCAAACAATACATGCACTTGGAAGCCACGCTGTAAACCAATGTCATTTTATTCACGAGAGCAGAAGATAGCATGGACTTTACGCTCAATATTTGCAAGACGAGAATCCCATAACAATCGGCCCGCACAATATAACACTGCTGTCTGACAATATAGGTTCATAAGAACCTAGAAAACATGGACCACTTCTCATATCTCAACAAAGGCAGTTATCAACAACATAACTCACCATCTCCATTACAAAATTTAGTTGTCTGTGGAAAAATTCCTCACATCTGGCACAAAACCTCACAGTGTGTGGTTCCTGACCGTCTAGATGTTTCTGACTTCCAAATTTTCTGCAGCAGAGCAAAGGATACTGGAAAGACAACATCATTACTGCTTCCAGGAACCCCCCCCCCCCCACTTCCCCAATTTCACGGGAATTGAGGTGAAGTCAGGGTCATCAACCACCTTTTCTAGCATTGGGGCTTAATCAATGGCTCCAACGGATGTCTCCATAAGTCCCACATAGGACTCCTGAGCAGACATGCTTTTCCAAGTTCTGTCATGGGAAGAGATTACCAGAAGGACAGAGGAAAAGATTTGAAGGATTACAGTCAAAGTCTCCATCAAAAAAATGCAATATTCCCATTCACTTCTTGGCTGCTCAATGTGGAACAGTAGAACTGAGTAGAAGAGCTACTAAGACTTGATGTTTCAATCCCCATGGTAAGTCGGCACTCTCGATGTTGGCAGTGGGCTTGGAGTGGTGACAAGGAGGGAGGGTAGGTACATCATCAGGGTCATCAGGTGAGCACCCTCCTTCTTTGACGTTTCATTAATAAGCCCACGATATTTCCAGAGGACTCAACGGTGCTACCTGGCATCCCAGATACACCCCCCTCAGTTCCATACCCTCCTGTCTTCATCTTGCAGCCCAGTTGTTGTCTTTCCTTTCAATCCAAATCCAATTGCTGCTTTCTTCTGCTGCATTTGACAAGGACTTGATTGCTTGTTGGAGGGAGTGACCCCTCACCCCCATCTCCTTCAATAGACTGGCAACGAATCCCCTGCATCCCACTTCTACAGGGAAAATCTTGGTCTTCCAGCCATTCTGGGCGGCTTCAGTTGCCAGTTCAGAGTGCTTGGTCTTTTTCCTCTCATAAGCTTTTTCAACACCATTTTCCCATGGTACTGTCAATTCCACAACATATGCCAGCTTGGCTGTTGTGGATCATAGGACCATGTCTGGCCGGAGTGTTGTAGCCGCAATGTCTGGGAGAAACACAAGCTTTTTTTCCCCAAGTCCATGTCCATTTTCCAATCCCGAGCAACCTGCAGAAAGCCTACATCTTTTGATGGTATATGGTGCTCTGGAGGTTGGCCTGCCGGTACAAATCGCGTGATGTGGACATTTCCTGCCGATGTTTGTGGGAGAGCATTTGTGGTGATTCGCCTCTCTTCCAAGACTGATGCCAGCTGTTTGAAAACTTGGTTATGCCGGCAAGTGTACCGCCCCTGGGTGAGTCTCGTGGTGCATCCTGTTGAAGTGTGCCTTTGTGATCCAGGTTCTTGACAAAGAAAGCAAGCGGGGTGAACAGAATTGGGAATTTAGAGTTCTTGAATTGGAAGCACACAGTAGCTCCGCATGAATTGCCAACGGAGCACGCCACCTCACAACCAACCCACCCAGCCCCTGTGCCCCTTTGCACAGGAGAGTGTGATTTCCAGAAAGGCTTCTTCAGTCACCTCAGTCAAAGGGATAGAAGCCAGCCAGCTCAATCTGAGAGGCTGCTTAAGAACTAATGTTATTTTAATTAACCAAACTAAATTCATTAGCATAATAAAAAGCTCCCAAATATAGTAATCATATTACTTAGCATGTTTCAGTTGAAGCATCTGCCCAAGTCTTTGCACTTGCTGGACTCCCCACTTGCGGTTGAATTGACTACACAGACAACTCGTTACTAGTTAAAATAAAATTGACATGAAAAGGTTTCAGATTATAATTCGCTCTGCCATGCACTTGGCCCTTAAGGAAGCCTCAAAGAGTCATCGTGACTTGCAAAATTCTTGGGTCGTAAAAATATATAGGCAGTTTCAGTAATATACTAACTATTTTTCGTATCGGCTCCGCGATATTTAATCTATTCAATATACATATACTGTAATAGATTTACTTATTTATCACTTTTTTCTTCTATATTATGTATTGCATTGAACTGCTGCTGCTAAGTTAACAAATTTCATGACACGTGTCGGTGATAATAAACCTGATTCTGATTCTGGTGCAGATTACTACAGGGCACTGTCGCGCACCGGCTGCGGTAGTTTCACTTCGCACTCTGTCGCCAGCGACCAACTCGCGCTCGTACTTACTGCTGCAGCTGTAGTCCTGACAGGCGGCAGGTCGCGTATTGGCATTGTTGCAATGGAGCTCGCAAGGTTTGCAGGCGGTTGTCAGCAAGTCAAAGTAAAAAGACTTGGAGCACTCGCGAGCCATACAGTCAAAAGGACTTGATCATGACACAAAGCACACACTACTTCCCTGCTTCTGTTCCGAAGAAATGACGAGAGCAAATAATTGAGTTTCAATGGAAGTCGTGATCGAAAGAGCAGCGGGGTTTCCCCCTTGTCCTCCCTTTTTTTAAAAAATGTGGTATCATACGTGCATATTCTTCATTGTGTCGAAGTCTATCAGTCCTATTCATAAATGATATTTGAGGCAGACGCCCTAAATGCTTTAAACATTTCACTGTTTCAATTCGTCGACGAGACAGATTTAAGCAACTCCAAGCAACACATACACAATGCTGGAGGAACTCAGAAAACTAGGCAGCATCTATGGAAAAGAATAAGCAACACACAGAAAAATTGCTGCCTGGCCTGCTGCGTTCACCAGCAATTTTTATGTGTGTCGCTTGAAATTCCAGCATCTGCAGATTTCCTCGTGTTTGCGAAAAGAATAAGCAGTCGGATTTCCAGCATCTGCAGATTTTCTCTTGTTTATAAACAACCCCAAACAGAATCCGTCCTCAAGAATACTTAAGTTCCAAGAACAAACACTTTTGTTATTACGATTAAAGGGTTATATTTCTCAAACAGAGCAAGTAATGGGTTATTAATTTAAATACTAAGATATTTTAAATTAGATTTTGCACACAATGTCTTCACTAACAAGATCGCCATCTGGTGAAGGTTTTGCAAACAAACTTAGCATATAATGTTGCCAAAACGTCAGCGCCATCTGCCGAATGTACAGGAGATCCCTTTTTTTCCTTTCTCGGACGGGCCATCGGGGCAAAGGATGACTTTGGTTTTAATTCGGTTTTGTGAGTCCCGCAGAAACCGCAAATTCTCCTACTGATCAGGCGGTGTGGGACCTGCAAGTTCCTCCAACAATGGGACAGGAGGTAGCAGACAGGGCGGCAGGTGGGTGGTTGATGGATGAACACCTCATTTTCCAGCTGGACACGTTGCGCCCTCCAAAACCTCAAAATCAAACTCTCTGCTGTGAGGTATTTCACCTTTTTCCTCTTCGTCAATACGGGCCATTTTTATCCATTCCTCATCATTTTGGCTCAGATTTTCTTTTTTCACATTTGTCTTGCCTGGTGGGCATGTTCCACCATTTTACAATTATAACGAAGAAGCACAATCCGCCACTCAGCTGCCACATTCATTCACTTATAGCTCATCCATCATCCTCTTTCTCTTCTTCGTTTCCACTTACTAACAGAACAAAAATAAAATGAGTCCTCAAGGTATTCAATAGGTCGCCTGAATCGGGCACATGAAAATATTCATACAGTAACATATCTCAACATACTGAAAATATTATTCTTACTCAACAATTGAAGAAAGGCTGTGAAGATCACACAGGGGCTACCAGTGGTCACATCCTACAAAGCAATGACTTTCTGTTATCCTGCTTGTATGTTAGTGCTCAGGTTGCAATGCCAGGAATCAGAGCTCAAGTGGAATCAGTAATAAAATTCATTCAAGGGTTCATTTATTTTCAAAACTTGTATCCATGTACAACTTTGAAATTTGCCTTCTCCAGATAGCCACGAAACAATGAAAGAACATGAAAGTCATTCAGAGAGAAACATCAACTACCCCCCTGCACAAAAAAAGAACAGCATCCCGATCATCAACCCCCAAAAAGCCCCACACAAATGGAACAAGAAACCCAAATGATTCCCCAAACAACCCCTCCCTACACAAATAACTAACAGAACATCAACCCCCAAACGCCCTCCCCTCACACAACAAAATGGAAAAGGAATGGCTAATTTTAGAAAAAAACAGAATTAAAAAAACAGAAGTTTGAAAAAGTCCACAGTCCATAAATGCGATAGTCCAATCGATAAATGCAGAACCACGATATAGGGTTGCCAACTGTCCCGTATTAGCCGGGACATCCCGTATATTGGGCTAAATTGGTTTGTCCCATACGGTACTGCCCTTGATTGGGTGTTAGTGCTTCCAAATCATTGGGATTGGAGGGGAACTTATAAATTGGACGACCATTAATAATAGTCTCTACTTCACAAAGGACTGTGTGGAAACCCTCTTTGACAAGATTCTGTACCTTCATGGTGGAATTGAGGACCTATCGTGCAGACTTGATGAATCTTTCCCATGTTCCTCCATGATGTGAACCAGCAAGGGGCTTAAAAATCTGCTCAATTCCTTTTGAAAAAAGGACATCACTGATGCGTGAATGATTCCATTTCTCAATGGTTTCTAGCAACTCACACTCAGCTCCAACAAAGTTTGTCACATTTTCTGAGCACAGTTCACAAACCTGTCCTCGACTTGCTATAAAACATCAAAGTCCAAGGAATTAGTGTCTACAGAAGATGCCATTTCAATGTGAACAGCTTGTATAGCTAGACAGGTAAATATGCCCCCATAGCTCTTCACTGTACTCCTGCTCTTCTGCTCAAAAGGTTCAAAGTAGTCCACTCTGACACATGTAAACAGAGGTTCATCTGGAGAGACCCTTTCCAGAGGTAGATCTGCCATGTGCTGGCATCCTGGAGCTGTCAACAAGCAACACACTTAGACAAGATTCTTCTTATAGATGTACTAGCACTGGGAATCCAGTATTTTTGTCACAACCTGGATAACATGTGGTTATAGCCACCAAGTCCCACCCCTTGATGTACATACCTCAGAATGATGTCTGAGATATGAACATCTTTTGCTAGTATAACAGTATGTTCAGGTATGGCTGCCAAACTGACTCTGAAGGCACCATCTCCAAGTACTAGATTGAGCTTGAAAATATGGCTGTTCCTTTTCATATTTTCTCCCTCTTTCAAACTTGAGAATTCATCTGGAAATCTCCTTCTTTGGCAAAGTGATGATCAATGATCTCCATTCCAGCCTCTCTGAGCTCCCCCACCAAGAGACAACCTCGGCCGACCTGATCTTCAGCCTTCTCAATCTGTCTTTCTGAAGAAAGCGATGCTCAATTGCTTTCTCTTCTGACAAGGAAAAAAGAGCAGGCTCTGACCTCTAAAAATTGTCTTCCTCAAACAGGTCCGAGAAAAGAAGTGATGGATTATATGTGTAACTGTGTCCACCTCCTCTTCAATCTGCATGGCATTCATTGTAACACTCCTCTTGACTTCTAGATCATCTAGCAAGAGTTCTCCAGAAAATTCGGGATTCACAGGCTATTACCTTTCAGGCTGAAGAAGATACTGAGGCTCTGACACCCATGTCTCATTCTTCAAGAATGCTTTAACCCTCTGGAGGTCACATCTGCAGTGTTGCTTGAAGCCTGCATTCAAATGCCTGTGAGATCTTAAGAATTTCTGAAACTCTGTTTTGCAACAAAGGTGTGGAACCTGGAAGTCTCATTCTTGATATATTTTAACACAGAAGTACCATCAGAATGAAAACAGAGTCATGAAGCTGCCTGTGCAACTCCTTCTTCCACAATGTGTCCACAAGGCTTGCCATCGTAGTGGTGGTGAGCTCCATGCAAGGTATGGAAACTGACTTCAACAGAGCTACCTTAGATCTTCCCATGATAAAAGCACTGCGCACCTGAGAGCGCATGTTGTGCAACAGTAGGTAGATCACTGCTCCATAGCCATTTTCGCTTGCATCTGTAAAGTGGTGTAACTATGCAGCAGTAACTTCTCCAAAATCCAGGAGCTTCAACATAAGAACATAAGAAATAGGAGCAGGAGTAGGCCATCCAGCCCATCGAGCCTGCCCCGCCATTCAATAAGATCATGCCTGATCTGTCCATAAACTCAGCTCCATCTACCTGCCTTTTCACCATAGCCCTTAGTTCCCTTACTATGTAAAAACCTATCTAACTGTTTCTTAAATATATTTAGTGAAGAAGCCTCAACTGTTTCCCTGGGCAGGGAGTTCCACAGATTCACCACTCTCTGGGAAAAACAGTTTCTCCTCATCTCCGTCCTAAATTTTTTCCCCTGAATTTTGAGGCAATGTCCCCTAGTTCTAGTCTCACCTACCAATGGAAACAACTTTTCTACCTCTATCTTATCTATCCCTTTCAAAATTTTGTATGTTTCTATAAGATCCCCTCTCATTCTTCTGAACTCAAAGTATAGTCCCAGGCGACTCAATCTCTCCTCTTAGATTAACCCCTTCATCCCTGGAATCAACCTGGTGAACCTCCTCTGCACTGCCTCCAAAGTCAGTATATCCTTCCTCAAGTATGGAGATCAGAACTGCACACAGTACTCCAGGTGCGGCCTCACCAGTGCCCTGTATAGTTGCAGCGTGACCTCCCTGCTCTTGAATTCAACCCCTCTAGCAATGAAGGCTAATATTCCATTTGCCTTCTTAATAACCTGTTGTACCTGCAAGCCAACTTTTTACAATTCATGCACAAGCGCTCCCAAGTCCCTCTGCATAACAGCATGCTGCAATCTTTCTCCATTTAAATAATAATCTGCTTTTCTATTATTCCTTCCAAAGTGGATGATCTCACATTTACCAACATTGTATTCCATCTGCCAGGCCTTGGCCCACTCACTTAACCTATCTATATCCCTCTGCAGACTCTCCACATCCTCTGTACAATTTGCTTTTCTACTCAGTTTAGTGTCATCAGCAAATTTTACTATGCTACACTCAGTCCCCTCTTCCAAATCATCAATGTAAATGGTAAACAACTGCAGGCCCAGCACCAACCCCTGCAGCACCCCACTCACCACTGACTGCCAACCGGAGAAACACCCATTTATACCAACTCTCTGCCTTCTATTGGTTAACCAATCCACTATCCATGCCAATACACTTCCTCCGACTCCATGCATCTGTATCTTATTTATAGTCTCTAACAACCTTGAAGTCTTCCAACTGGCAGATTTCTTCCAGCCAACTTGTCCACTCATGAGAAACTGATGTTGTTATAGCATTATCCCAGCTAAGTTCTTTCCTACATAGATCTTGTAGGATCTTCTTAGCAGAGAGCACCACCAGACACAAGACTCCTAAAGGATCATAGATGGAGTTTCCTGTTGAGAGGATCCCCCTTCTGGTGAGTGGTCTATCAAGGATCGTGATATTAATCTTGAAAGTGTCAGACTGAATCCACCATTGCACACCCAGTATTCTCTCCATTGAAGGTATATCTTGATCCAAATCCAAATCTTTCATGTCTTTTGCTCTGCTCTTCCAGTATCACAGCGAGCACACTATATCTCTTATCCACTTTGTGAGTCAAAAGCCACCTTTAGCACAAATGAATACAGGGTCATGATAGAGAGACACAGCTTCTTCCTCAGAGGACACTGACACAAGGCAGTCATCAACACAGAAGCAATGCAAAAGCTTACCCACTGTCTCACAGTCCTGACGAAGGGTCTCGGCCCGAAACGTCGACTGTACCTCTTCCTATAAATGCTGGCTGGCTTGCTGCGTTCACCAGCATTTTTTATGTGTGTTACACTGTTCTTCATTGTCTTCTGCACATTTCCTAAGAGCAAAGTTTTCACAGCTTAGTGATGAAGTTGCTGCAAAGAGATGTATCACCATGTCTTGACTGAGGTCACCATCCGACTACCAGGAAAACCTCAGCAGATCTGTATCTCCCGCTGGTACTTAAACCTGGTGAAACATTGATTCAATATCTGCCATGATCACCACTGATCCTTTTCTGAATCTGGTTATGACTCCAATCAGTGAGCTAGTCATATTTTGTCCCTGTATAAGTTGAGCATTAAGTGATATTCCCTGAAAAGTTACTCTGTGGTCAAGCACAACACAAAGTTTCCCTTTTCTAGGGTGATAAACGCCATGATGTGGAATATACCAGACATTCTCGTCACTGCATTTCAGACCTTCTGCAAGAACTCCTTTGGCATAACCTTTGTAGATGACATCCTTCATGAAAGCTATATAGTCAGTGTGAAATGACAAATCCTTCTTAAACCTCTTCCTTAGATTTAGAGCATGCTGTTTTGTAATCTTCCTGTTACTTGGGATGTTAACCAAATCTGGTAGTTTGCCAGTTTTGCAGAATTCATAACCAGCTCTATTAACCTGTGGTCTTCTCTTGACAAACCAGGGAAGTCTGCCTTGAACTGTCGCTACCAAAGCCATCCAAGTTCAAAACTGAGATCCTGTTAACTGTCAGCTCAGCTGTGCACAGTCTCTCCCATCACCATTGTCTCCTTTCAGTGGTCCATTCACAGTCCAGACCAACATTGTTCTGATTGCATAAGGTCCATTACTGACACTGCGATTCATTTCAATGGCTCCATTGCTTTAGGCACATTTGTACCTATCAGCAGTTCAATTTCTGAATCAATCTCTTGCAAGTGGACATGTTTCAAGTGAGACCATCCCTAGAGATTCCCCTGACACAGAAGTTCCCTCTGTGGAACACTCACAGCACGTTGGAGGAACTCAGCAGGTCGGGCAGCATCAGTGGAAACGATGAGTCGACGTTTCCACTGATGCTGCCCGACCTGCTGAGTTCCTCCAGCCTGCTGTGAGTGTTGCTTTGATCCCAGCGTCTGCAGATTATTTTGTGTTTACAGTTCCCTCTGTGGACAGGTATACTTTCCTGTGTATAGATGATAAGTAGCTCACAAGAGTTTTTTCTACCTAAGCTAACCACTTCCAATCCTAAAACAATGTAGCTACTCACGACCTTCTCTTGCCTTGTCCATAATGCGTAAGGGAATGAGTACTGTATCTATTTTCTTGTAAAGTTGAGCATGTTCATGAGACCTGCTATGCAGAACACTCTGGTACTCCCTTCATCTAGGTAAGCATAGTAACTCTGTCTTGTTACCCTTTTTAGACTTCACTTGTACTAGAATTATGGGAAGTTTACCATCATGATTGCCAGCCCCTGTAAGGCCATTGGATACCAAGGCACTACTCACTGTTGTGTCTGATTCTTTCATGGCTTGTTTTGACTCTGCACCCTCTTCATCAGAAAGTATGCTGGGATGCTTGCACCAGATACCTTGCATGACACCACCTGCAATTCTTGCTGATGTGTCCTGTATGCAAACAGCCTAAGCAGACATTATTTTCTTTTAGGAAGGCAATCTTCTCACTACAAGACCTTTTTTTCCAGCTGAGGGCACAAATCCAATGTGTGTTCTCCCTCACAAAACAGACAAACCCCTTTGGCTGAGAAAACCATTTCCCTTCCATAGGTTCGAGGTTCAATTTTAGCTTTACTTCTCGCAATAGCCATAGTAGTAGCAAAGCTACTTCTTTAGCTCAGAACATAGCTGTGACTTAGTTTTGTTCACACCTTTGCTAATTGCAGATGATGAAACACCCTATCAATTCCCAAATACTGAGTCTGTAGCAATCTTTACGTGCCTTTCAATAAAATCAAAAATGTCAGCAGTTTACAACCACTGATCTCTCTTTCGTCATTGTGGCTATCCCTCGAGGTCGAGGATGATGGTCTTCGTTTTGAAGAAGTGGCCCACAGAGCAAAGATGCCTGTGTGTGTACTTGTTTAACGTGTATTTGATGTTGCATTCCAGGAAGCACATGATACTTTACAAATCAACCGGCTGATTCCAATGGCATGGAAACCATGACGATTGGAGCTGATGGATCTGTTACAGCCTTCATCCGCCGTAACTTCATCCGCCTGTTCCACTGTTGAGGTTTTGGTTAGATTGTTCTTTGTCAGGGACCTCACCCTCGACCTTACCGCCATGGGTGACACTACCAGGAGCATAGCTCCAGACGGCATCGCTCTCGGGATCACAGGACCACACAAGCTTCTCCACCACGACAAGGTATTTATCCCTAAGTATACAGTATAGGGCAATTTTTTTTTATAACAATCAACATATCAGCAGGCACATCCAGCTCACACATGCACTGCACTTCTTCCATGGCATTACAACAGCCTCTAAGAAAAAGACTGTAGTCTTGGCGAGCTTTCATGTCTTCAGATTTGATAGGTACCCAAGAAAGAGCCTTTTGCATGTAGGCAGATGCAATTTCTTATAGTAAAGCCTTAGCTTTTACATATCCTTAGGGTCAACATGCAGGCAACTTCTGACAAGTTCTCTAGGGTGACCTCTAGTGTACTGTTCAAGGAAATAGAGGCAGTCACAATAGTTATCAGTCTTGCCTTCAATGCCATTTTCAAAAGCTTTCATGAATGCATAATACTGCAATGAATAACCATCGAAGATTTGAATCTCTCTTTAAGGAAAAGAAGAAATGCGTTGTTATTGTGCCATTAAGGTTGTTATTTCATTTTGCTTCCTCATAATATCCATAATACTATTTTTACCTCTATCATCTGAAATAAGAGTGCTTCCATGCTTTAAGTGAATGCCCCCATGAGCCCCTTGAGCTGTTGGATATGGCATAGGGTTACAGTGCCTCAGTGCTGGCTGAGAATAAACACCCTGAACTACCTCTTTGATGTTCTGTTCATGGACACTGGAAGTACAAATGAATCAACATTGACATTGGATGTGATTATTTTCTCTGTGCCTCTTTAATACAGGAACTCACTATAGGACTGTCCTGCTGAAGCACTTTTAGCACTCGCCACACTTGAAGTCCCGAGCACATTAACTTTAGCCATATGTGTGGCGATTTCTTCCTGCAACTTAGGCTGCTCCCTCCTTTTCTGTAGCTGCCCCATTTGCTCTTCCAGCGCACATTTGTCCTTCCATAATCATTGATGTGCGATTAATGCAGCTAAATCAGCTTCTGTTTTAGAGCATGCAGAGGAGGTAGGAGATACTGAAGATTTTCTTCCTGCAGCAGAACTTCAAACTGTCATTCAGTTTCACATCATCCCGTGGGTCACCCGCTAAATGCGAAGTCAAAACATGCCTTGGAATGTGAGAAACAAATTCACTTGTTGCAACAACATAACCTTCAATATATAAGAGGAAATCTGCAGATGCTGGAAATTCAAGCAACACACACAAAATGCTGGTGGAATGCAGCAGGCCAGACAGCATCCACAGGAAGAAGCACAGTTGACGTTTCGGGCCAAGACCCTTCGTCAGGACTAACTGAAAGAAGAGATAGTAAGGGATTTGAAAGTGGGAGGGGGAGGGGGAGATCCAAAATGATAGGAGAAGACAGGAGGGGGAGGGATGGAGCTAAGAGCTGGAAAGTTGATTGGCAAAAGGGATACAAGGCTGGAGAAGGGAGAGGATCATGGGATGGGAGGCCTCGGGAGAAAGAAAGGGGGAGGGGAGCGCCAGTGGGAGATGGAGAGCAGGCAAGGAGTAATTGTGAGAGGGACAGAGAGAGAGAAAAAAGGGAAAAAAATAAATAAAGAAAGAGATAGATAAATAAATAAAGGGTGGGGTAAGAACAGGAGGAGGGGCATTAGCGGAAGTTGGAGAAGTCAATGTTCATGCCATCAGGTTGGAGGCTACCCAGACGGAATATAAGGTGTTGTTCCTCCAACCTGAGTGTGGCTTCATCTTGACAGTAGAGGAGGCCATGGATAGACATATCAGAATGGGAATGGGACGTGGAATTAAAATGTGTGGCCACTGGGAGATCCTGCTTTCTCTGGCGGACAGAATGTAAGTGTTCAGCGAAATGGTCTCCCAGTCTGCATCGGGTCTCACCAATATATAGAAGGCCGCACCGGGAGCACCGGACACAGTTTATCACCCCAGCCGACTCACAGATGAAGTGTCGCCTCACCTGGAAGGACTGTCTGGGGCCCTGAATGGTGGTGAGGGAGGAAGTGAAATGGCATGTGTAGCACTTGTTCCACTTACAAGGATAAATGCTGGGAGGGAGATTGGTGGGAAGGGATGGGGGGGGACGAATGGGCAAGGGAGTCGTGTACGGAGCAATCCTTGCAGAAAGCAGAAAGAAGGGGGGAAGGGAAAGATGTGCTTGGTGGTGGGATCCCGTTGGAGGTGGCGGAAGTTACGAAGAATTATATGTTGGACCTGGAGGCTGGTGGGGTGGTAGGTGAGGACAAGGGGAACCCTATCCCTAGTGGGGTGGTGGGAGGATGGGGTGAGAACAGATGTGCGTGAAATGGGAGAGATGCATTTAAGAGCAGAGTTGATGGTGGAGGAGGGGAAGCTCCTTTCTTTAAAAAAGGAAGACATCTCCTTCATCCTGGAATGAAAGGCCTCATTCTGAGAGCAGATGCGGCAGAGACAGAGGAATGCGAGAAGGGGATGGTATTTTTGCAAGAGACAGGGTGGGATGAGGAATAGTCCAGGTAGCTGTGAGAATCCATAGGCTTACAGTAGACATCAGTAGATAAGCTGTCTCCAGAGATAGAGACAGAAAGATCAAGAAAGGGGAGGGAAGTGTCGGAAATGGACCAGGTAAATTTGAGGGCAGGGTTAAAGTTGGAAGTAAAGTTAATAAAGTCAATGAGCTCCGCATGTGTGCAGGAAGCAACGCCAATGCAGTCGTCGATGTAGCGAAGGAAAAGTGGGGGACGGATACAAGTATAGGCTTGGAACATGGACTGTTCCACAGAACCAACAAAAAGGCAGGCATAGCTGGGACCCATATGGGTGCCCATTGCTACACCTTTAGTTTGGAGGAAGTGGGAGGAACCAAAGGAGAAATTATTAAGAGTAAGGACTAATTCTGCTAGACGGAGGAGAGCGGTGGTAAAGGGGAACTGGTTTGGTCTGGAATCCAAAAAGAAGCGGAGAGCTTTGTGAGAAGTGTCACGAACATAGGTGGGAAGGGATTGAGCAAGGGGTTCTTACCCCATCCCTTATTTATTTATTTATTAGTTTTTATTTTTTTCCTTTTCTCTCTGTCTGTCCCTCTCACAATTACTCCTTGCTTGCTATTCATCTTCCTCTGGTGCTCCCCTCCCCCTTTCTTTCTCCCTAGGCCTCCCGTCCCATGATCCTCTCCCTTCTCCAGCCTTGTATCCCTTTTGCCAATCAACTTTCCAGCTCTTAGCTCTATCCCTCTTCCTCTTGTTTTCTCCTATCATTTCAGATCTCCCCCTCCCCCTCCCACTTTCAAATCTCTTCCTATCTCTTCTTTCAGTTAGTCCTGACAAAGGGTCTTGGCCCGAAATGTCGACTGTGCTTCTTCCTATGGATACTGTCTGGCCTGCTCCGTTCCACCAGCATTTTATGTGTGTTACCTTCAATATATACAATGTTTTGGTAAACCATCGTTTCACATCCCTATGAATGCACTGCTATAGCTATCTCTGTTTGAAAAAACATTCATTCTGTTTGCTTGTTCATCCTTGGGAAGTATTAACAATAGTGTTTAATGCTGCTTAGCGACAGCTTCACAGAGATTAGTCAAGTTCTCAAAATGAGATTGCACTTGTAAGGCATTTTCTTTATTCTTCCTCAGATCCTTAAAAGGTGGTTCACAATTTTGTTCACATTTGTCTCATACTCCTTTCAAAGACCTTCAACTCGATTGGCCTTAACTTTCATAATAAGTTTAATTCCTCTTTTGCCTGCCCCATCTTCAGGGTCACTGATATCATTTCCATGCTTCAATTTACTCATGGTACTTTCTTCTTTTTGCACAACTCACAACTAACTCTTTGTTTGCCCGCAGTACATTCGCAAAACACACCAGCAATATTCCGTTCAATAAACACAGGCAACAAACTGACTGCACATCCATCCACAGCACTTAAACCAGACACAACAAACAGTATTCAATTCAAATGTCAGTAACATGGACGCTATTCCGGCACATCAGTGAAAGAAAGTGACGAATCCTGGGGAAAACACCATGCAGTCAAGCAATAGTCCACAGTGAACAGGGAGCACCTACCATTCAAAACCGTGTTCAAACCACAAATCATCAACAACAAAAGGTCATAAATAATCCTAGCACAAGCTGCCCCAATTTCACCAACAGGTCTGAGGTGTTTGTTTGCCATAACTATTTTTTTCTTGACAAAAAGGTAGTGGTTACTTGAAAACAAACCAAAACGTCTGAGAGACTGAGTACAAGAATTGACACTGTATGACATGCTTCCATATAAATGAGTTCCAAATTGAAAAAAAATACTTTTGATCCTTTATTATGAAACTTTCAAAGATGAACTTTCCACAACAATAAAAAAACTAACAAAACCTTTCTACTTAAACGTACGTCTGCTGATCACAAGATCATGCTCTACGTAAAGAACTGAAAGGACTGCAGGTCTACGCCATCAGTGAGTTGCTCACTGAATTGATGAAGCTGAGTTGTTGGAGAACTACAGTCAAATAGCAAGTGGCTGTCATGGTCACTTTTCTTGTGATCGCAAGATCCCTTTGGACATTGTTAATCTGGTATGCTGCAAAATCGATTCAGTGATTTATTGGATGCGAGTGTGAGTGGATACAGGGGAACTAGTCCTCAGTCATAGTGAGGACTAGGCCTGAAGCCATGGTGTTGCCTGTTTGCAGCTGCCTGGAGTGAGGGGACGAAGCCATTGCACCACCCTGGGGCCAGGATAGATTTGGATCTGCCTTCCCAGGGTTTCGCTCGGCAGAAGGCAAGCCTCTGTTGTGGCTGACTGCAGATTTTTTAGCGACATTCAGTGGGCTCGGGCCTCAAGCTGTGGAGTCACTTGCTCTGCAGCTGCTGGAGGAGAGGCGTCCAAGCCACTGCACTCAACCAGAGGTTGCGGAGCACAGTTGTGGGACTGAAGATTTAAAATGGACCACAGGGTCTGGACTATATACACACAGTACTTATTTGTCTGGTTATGTTTTCACTAATGTGCTTGTGTATGTGAGGACTGGGCCTCAAAGCCATGGTGTTGCCTAGAGGGCCTTGGGGGCCAGTCGACAGATGATATCGGTGGGCTGGGGAGGAAGGGTCTGTCTCATTTAGCTGTATTCATAAGATTTCATATCTGGCTAAATGACAATTAATTGAATGCTATAGAGAAACTAGCCAATGTGAGGTTGGAAAGAAAAGGTTCAAAGGTTCATTTTATTATCCAAGAATACAACTCTAAAATTTTTCACTTCTCTGGGTAGCCATGAAACCAAGAAAGAAAAAGAAAGGCAGCACGATCATCAACCCCCAAATACCCCCTCCTGCACATAAAACAAAATGGATCAGGCACATCGACCCCTAGATCCCCCTCCCCACATGAAAGAATAAAAGATGAAAGATGAATAAAAGATCCGGAGAAAAAACACAAAATATAAAAACTATAAGACTGTAAAAGAGATTCTATATTTCAAGCCCACATCCAAAATGCAGAAAAATCCTGGGCAACATTCTCCCAAACAGCAGGCTCTTCCCTCTCTGGTAGTGTAGCAGAGTGATCAATAGACAGGCACCTGGTGTTCACCCTCCACGCTCGCTTTGATACTTCAATCACCCTCGTTGCTTTAGTTGGTGAACAATGGGAGCTTTAATCGGCAAAATGGGGTCAAATATTGGCTTGCACCCCGTCCTGATAATATGAAAACTGATCATATCAGCTTTCTCTCTCTCTTTTGATCAACATTATGTTTTTCATCTGACAGAAAACACATTCACATACACAATTTGCTAAATTTTCTGTATTGAATGCTCAAACTATTTGTGAAATTTTACATTTTTAGTGGATAAACTTGAGTTGTTAAATTGCAAATCATAAACAGTGCTGATTTATAACAAGCAATCCGGAGATAATTGATTTCATTTTTCTGAATAAATTACATGGTTAAAGAGAATCCAATGCCAATTATATGGATAGATTTTCATAAGTTATTTTATATCTTCTGCAAAAATGTTTTTTTTCCAGACACAAAGAATGCACCATTTACTGAGGATGAAATGCTCAATAGAATAGAGGGATTGACTTTGGGCTAAAGATAAGGAGTAATTAAGATAAAGCCTCCATTTTGTACTTAAACATCATTTAACAAAGGTACCCAAAGAATTAAGTTGTATTGAAGGCTGCAAATGATTAATAAATTCAGATAAAACGCAAACGGCAAGGAATACTGCAGGACAGAGTGGAGGTTGTTGGAGGACAGGGACCAAGAAATTTAAGAAGGCAGATGTTGGTTATCCGTCACATCCAACAATGCCAGGAAATCTACTTGGGAGAGTTTTTGAAGTAGAAAAGCCATTGCACTAGGGCAATTCCGTTCTCTCAACCACAGTAATCTGGGTCCAGTGGTATGAGTAGCCATCACAAACTGGGGTCTTCTTTGGTTGCAGTGGATAACCATGACTTCTTCTCTGCTGTGTCATGCCCTTCGCTCTCCATGAAGCTTTGCAGAGCCGCCTTCCTGGCCATTGGATCTCACTGTTGATCTCATCTTCCCAGTCCGCTAGAGCTGATTGCACATGTTAGGACGGGCATGTCCCTCTCTCACTGGGGTATGAGGCCTGCCATCTACTCTCATCTGGTTCAGCCCACCTGTCGAAGCAGTATACCAGAGTCTGGCCGCTGACGAGTGCAAAGAGCTACTTGGAGCCACGGGTGAGAGCTGAGTGTCTGTTGGGACCCAATGGTGAGTGAGCAGTACCAGTATGGACATGACAAGCCCCTTCACCAGTGGTGCTACCCTTCCCTGGACACCCCATACACCTATCTCAAGAATGCAAGAGCAGTTATAAAAGGACATTAAAAGGCAACCAGGATCTGAAGACATACAGACGCAAGAGGTTCTCCATAAAATCAGTCAAGTTGGAACTGCATAAAATATGGTTAGATCAAGGATGGAAAAAAATAAATTTTAAGGGAGGTATATCTCTGTACCCTGACACACATTACCGAAAAAACTAGACAAATCTATAATTTCACTCCTGTAACTCCTTCCTAAAGAATAGTACAATATTTTATCCTCCAATGTAGAATGAGAAGCTTTTCCTTCTTCTTCAGCAAAACATCTCATGGTGATCAGTTAACATCAAACTTCATTTAATTTAGCAGCCCTCAATTAGGTTGTCTCCTTTTGAGTAAGTGAAATTACTACCTTATCAAATCACCAAGGTGGAAGCCAAACCACAACTTATATACTCAGTCCTAGTTGAAGATCATAATTCAAAAGTAAAGGCAGGAAAATAAATGCTGAATTAACATGAGTCAGGATAACCTAGCTTTTGAGCTGCAAATCTTCAATAGACAGAATTATTCAACAAACTGACTAGCCATGAACAACAGCTGAGTATTAAAAACAGCAATTAACAGAGTCTGAGATCTTAATTTAGTATTTTTTTAAAATCCTTGGACAGTTGGCAGGTAATAGATAGTGTATGAAGTAGCTCCGTAATAAATCTGATTAATTATATTCAAAACTTACCCAGGCACAATATTTGCCTCAGTTTTCTTTCAGGCACAGGCACTATTTTCTGGAGTCTTCAGTCAATTAATTCTTCTTGACAGGATTATGTATTTCATGTGCATCTTACTGACACAAAAGCAAAATATTGTAGATGGAAATCTGAAGTAAAACAGAAAATACCGGTCAGGCAGGAAGAACTAAGTTAACATTTTTGGTCAATAATCTTACACAATCTCACAGCTGACTCTTCTGTGCCCTTTCTGCATTATGGATTATTTGAAATGAAATGACATTCCTACCCTTTCTAAAGCAGTTTAATACAATTGTAGCTTAGTTTTCAAATTTGAGTATATAGTCCCAAATGATTCCTTGCAACTGCAGGTCATTCAGCATGGTGCACATGCTCCTGTCTACATCAACACTATTGAGGTTGAGAGCTTTGACAAATTCAGTTTCCTAGGTTATGTTTCAAGAATACAATTGAACATTGATAATAGTCTTTCTTGGTCCAACAATGTTGATGCCATGGCCGTAACAGTTCACCAACACCTCTACTTCCTCAGGAGGCTAAAGGAATTTGTCATGTCCCCATCAACACTTAAAAATTTTTATCGATGCACCATAGAAAGCATTCTGTCTGGATGAATCAATCTATTATAATGCTATCAATGACTATTGTCCAGTAGCACTTACACCCACCGTGAAGAAGTGCTTTGAGAGGCTGGTCATGAAGCACATCAACTCCTGCCTGAGGAATCACCTGGATCTGCACCAATGTGCCTACTGTCACAACAGATCAATAGCGGATTCCATTTCAATGCTCTTCACTCAGCTCTGGAACACCTGGGTGCATCCATCAGGATGCTCTTCATTGACTACTGCTCAGCATTCAACATTGTCATCCCCTAGCTCCAGGTCCTCTATACCTCCCTGTGCAACTGGATCCTCAATTTCCTCACTTACATACCCTCGTCATTACAGATTGGCAACATCTTTTCCACAATCGCCATCACAGGTACACCACAATACTCTGTGATTAGCTCACTTTATACTTATGATTGTTTGGCTAAGTGCAATTCCATTGCCATATACCAGTTTGTTGATGATACCACCGTTGTTAGCCAAATCAAAGGTGGTGATGAATTGGCTTATAGAAGGGAGATTGAAAAATCTGGTTGAATGGTGCCAAAACAACAACTTCTCACTCAACATCAGCAAAACCAAAGAGCTGATTACAAACAAGAGAAAATCTGCAGATGCTGGAAATCCAAGCAACACACACAAAATGCTGGAGGAACTCAACAGGCCAGGCAGCATCTATGGAAAAGAGTACAGACAACGTTTCAGGCCGAGACCCTTCATCAGGACTGAGCTAATTATTGACTAAGGAAAGAAGAAGCCAGAAATCCATGAACCAGTCCTCATTAGGGGATCAGAGGTGCAGAATTTTAAATTCCTTGGCATCATCATATCAAGAGGATCTGTCCTGGGAACAGCACATCAATGCCATCACAAAGAAAGCATGATAGCACCTCTACTCTCTTCAAAGTTTGGATATATCACCAAAAACTTTGACAAACTTCCATAGATGCATAATGGATTGTATCCCAATTGGTTGCATCATGGCCTGGTATGGAAACACCAATGCCCAGGACTGGAACGGGCTGCAGAAAACAGTGGATACAGCCCAGTCCATCACAGCTAAAGTCCTTCCCACCAATGAGCACATATACATGGATCACTGCCACAAAAAAGCAGAACCCCTGCTTTTCGTCAAGAACCCCTACCATCCAAGCCATGCTCTTCTCTCACTATTACCTCCTAAGGGGTAGGATGTACAGAAGTCTTGGGTCTCACACCACCTGATTCAAAAACAACTGTTACCCTACAATCATCAGGTTCTTGAACCAGTGTGGATAACTTCATTCTTAGCACAACTCTGATTTGATTCTGCAACCTACAGACTCACTTTCAAAGACACTACAACTCATGTTCTGAGTATTATTATTATTGTTTTATTTGCACAATTTATCTTCTTTTGCACATTGCTTGTCAGTCTTTTTTATGTGCAGCGTTTCGTAGATTCTATTCTATTTCTTTTTTGTGTGTAAATGTCTGCAAGAAAATGAATGCCAAGGTAGTATGTAGTAACATATACATACTTTGAAAATAAGTTTTACTTTGACCACCTTGACTTTGGCAGAATGATTTAGTAAAGGAATGCTCTGCGTGTGATTGCAAGAAACTGCGGAGAGTTGTGGACACAGCTCAGCACATCACGGAAACCAGGCTCCCTCTCTATGGACTGTGTATGTATTGCACTTCCTTCAGCTACATTTGCTATTCCCTCTCCCATTGGGCATTAGATACAGAAGCCTGAAGGCACGTAACACGAGGCTCAATGACAGTTTCCATCCCTCTGTTAGCAGACTCTTGAATTAACTTCTTGTATGATAAGAAGGACTCTTGATTTCACAAGCTACCATGTTATGATCTTGCATTTTATTGTTTATCTGCACTGCACTTTCTCTTATAGCTTTTACACATTATTCTGCATTGTTATTGTTTTAACTTGTTCTACCTCAATGTACTGTGTGTGAACACTTTGTAAGACTGAATTTTTCAATGTATTTTGGTATGTGTGACAGTAGTAAACTGACACCAATACATCATGCAAACATCCCAAAGTCCCAAAGTCCAAAATTTGACTCTCCAGCAAAGATTGTTCTTTTTTTGTTTTTGCAGCTTTCACCAGATTCAAGGAAAATTCACTATATTTTCAAGAACATAGTGGAAGTTATATATGTTTCCATTTTGAACAAAAAGTACTAATTCTGCAAGTTCAAAGTGCATTTATTATCAAAGTATGTATACTATATACAACTTTGAGATTTGTCTCCAGACAAGCAGCCACAAAACAAAGAAACCCGATAGAACCCAATAAAAAAAGACCATTAAACACCCAATGTGCAGAAAAACAAAACAAATCATGCAAACAATAAAAGTAAGCAAATAACATTCAGAAATGAAGTTCACGAAAGTGAGTGACAGCCATGAGCCAGTCGTCACTGCAGCTGATTCAGGATCCTGTTAGTTGCAGGCCACAGCCTCAGCTCATCACAGAAACGAGTAAACCTCGCGGAACAGCGAGCTGAACTAGCCCGTCCCTCACCTCCAGCCCCAGCCCCAACCCCAACACCCCGACATTTCCAATTCAGCCCGGTGCTTAAGACGATCAAACCTTGGGTCTTTCATCACTCTTGGGTTGAGGCCCCTCCAACTATAGTCTGCCTCGCCGCAGTTTTGTCAGATCAATTCACCCCCAAGTCTGCTCCAGCAATGGCCACACATTGACTCATTCCCTGCTCTCAGGCCTGGGGCCCGCTGCCTCCATTCAGCCCGTACACTGCACACTGCAAATGTCCTTCAGCTTCAAGGCTTCAGTTTTGAAAATGCCAGGTCATACGGGTGGTTCCAAAAGGGAAATTAGAGGCTATTGATTGCAGTAATCATATCTGAGTAAAAGTGTGATTAATACAGTAAATTATAGTTTTGCTTGATTTGTTTGCTACTGTTATGTACCCCTAGGGGTCATATTTTTTATGAACTGTGCTTTTAAAAAGATAGAGAGAGAGGTGTCCAACACAGACACCTTGTTATTAAGAGAGAGAGAGGCGAAGACTGCTTTGAGATGGTGTTATGGTTTCTCTGCAGCATGTTTACACTTCTGCAAGGACACTGGCAGCTCCTAAGTTCTTACAGAGAGAGAAGGGAGGAGCTACTTGATGGATACCTGGTGTTCAGCATGGTGAGATAAATAGAAGGTCAGATGATAGACAGACACATGGTTTTGGACACTGGACGAGCTTTGTTGTGCCCACAGAAAGGTGGATCAGGAGAATCAATCAGTGGCTCTCGCAGTGTAGAAAAGGTGTGACCGGTGGGGAGTTATTAGTGTGTCCAACCTTCGCCTGGGTTGATAACTCCAGCACAGAAGACGATTGCCCTTTGTTGTGGTCACATTTGGTGACTTTAAAGGAAGAGAAGAGGGGAGAGGAAGGTTTGAAACAGAAGAAACCGAATGACAAAGAGGTTACTGTTTGGACTCTCTCTCTCTCAGTATCCCATAAGGGTGAGTTTGAGTTCCATTTGAATACGATGGTGTGACTGTCACGTAGTTAATCCACAAGAGTGGGTTCTCTGGTGGGGGGAAAACCTATGGCCACCACTTTGGAATGAACCGTAGCTGAATTCAGGTGTGGTACCACTTGTGTTGAAAGGATATTCATTGAAGATCACTGTCGGTGATACTTCGTGTGTGGAGTGGAACAACTTCAGAGATAAAACCTACTACTATAGTTATTTTGTATTGCTGTCGTGGAATCTGTGGAATATCAATGTAATTGCCTTCTCTCGACGTTTACCCTAGATTACAAATATCTCTCTCTCCATCACTACTCAACTCAATACCATGAACTGAACTGAACTTTACTCATCACCGTAAGACTGTATCCATTCACCCCTAGGCTTGAAGAAACTTGGTTTCTATGTTTCCACACTTATATACATGTTATCATTGCTAACCTGTTCGATATATCTGCATTTATATTACTGTATTGCGTAGTTACTAATAAATAATATTAGTGAATAGCAATACCTGACTCCAAACTGTTTTCCATTTCTGTAGGTTCTTTAACCCATCACGGGTACGTGACACTACCAGCAAGTCATCATTATTCTTCAACAGCACCCTTAAACCAGAATATACTTCTATTTTAGATGTTTTTACCTTTATTGTCATCTCCACCAGGATCCCACCACCAAGCGCATCTTTCCCTCCCCCCCACCACTTTCTGTTTTCTGCAGGGATCCCCTTGTCCATTCGTCCCTCCCCACTGATTTCCCTCCTGGCAATTACCCTTGCAAATGTAATAAGTGTAACACCTGCCCCTACACCTCCTCCCTCACTACTATTCAGAGCCCTAAAAAGTCTGTCCAGGTGAGGCAACACTTCACCTGAGGGTCTGTTGGGGTTATCTACTGTATCCGATGCTCCCAGTGTGGCCTCTTGTATATTGGTGAGACCCAACGTAGATTGAGAGACCGCTTTGCTAAGCACCTATGCTCCGTCTGCCAGAAAAAGTCCGGATCTCCCAGTGGCTACCCATTTTAATTTCACTTCCCATTCCTATTCTGACATGACTGTCCATGGCCTCCTCTACTGTCGCGATGAGCCACATTCAGGTTGGAGGAGCAACAACCTTATATTCCGTTTGGATAGACTCCAACCTGATGGCATTGACATCAATTTCTCAAACTTCTGGTAATGCTCCCTCCCCCTCACCATTCCCCATCCCCTTTTCCCTCTTTCACCTTATCTCCTTACCTGTCCATCACCTCCTGCTGGTGCTCCTCCCTCTTTTCTTTCTTCCATGGTCTTCAGTTCTCTCCTATTAGATCCCCCTTCTCCAGCCCTGTATCTCTTTCACCTATCAACATCCCAACCCTTTACTTCATCCGTCCCCCCTCCCAGTTTCACACACCATCTTGTGTTTCTCCCCTCCCCACCTTCTAACTCTGACTCCTCATCTTTTTTTCTCCAGTCCTGATGAAGGGTCTCGGCCTGAAACGTCAACTGTTTACTCTTTTCCATTGATGCTGCCTGACCTGCTGAGTTCCTCCTGTATTTTGTGTGTGTTGCTTGGATTTCCAGCATCTGCAGATTTTCTCCTGTTTGAGATTTTTTTTCTTGCTTGCCCTTTTGGGACTATTTTGTGATTAACTGTTCAGTCAACTTAATTATGTCATGTTGTCTACATGTCATGGTTACTAGATATCATGGGTCCACTGAGATCAGAGATGGAGAAGTTCCTGGCATAGAGATTTTTGTGGGCAGAGAGTGACAGTGCAGAACACAAATTCTGGAAATAATATATCTTATTTCAAAGAGTCTTACTTTGGAGGGCATACAGTAAACCTTCACAGTAAATATGTTAAATAGATTTGGAAAGTTACTAATGCTCAATATTACATGCAATTTTCAAGTTATTGAACACTGTGAATACAAGCCTCAGATAACTGTATATGTGTGAAACTGCACATATTAGCTGGTTGATACTTAGGTTACCATACAGCTCTGTACAAGTTTGCAAATGCTGTTCAGTGGGTATGACCTCATGCTGATTTCTGCCAAAGACTTTGCTGGAGATCTGTTAATTTTAATCAAATATCAGGTAAGAAGCTTTTTGTAACAAATGCTATTTGTCACAGGCCAAGCAACTACTCACCAATGTGGTTTCCTCGGTGAAAGAGAACTAGTTATGGATCCTTCTTATTAAAAGAATTACTGTATCTTTGGATACCTCAGAATGCATATATCTTTCATAAGAACTTTCCATTGTCTTTTGGCAATGGAAGGTTCCTACAAATGATACTTACATCCCTTACATTTTGGCAATTTTGCAAAATTATGTCAATTTGTGTTTAATTATGCATTGGTTTGGGCCTCTAATCTTCAAATTGAACAAGACACTACTGGCGGGAGTGGAGTTACGTCTCCAACAAAGGAGGTGTAAGGCGCTCCTTTCCTCCGCTAGCCCTCAAGTCAACCTTGGGCAAGGTGTAGCACCTGCTTAGCCACTGCCTCCACCCATCAGGGACACATGAAGCCATAGGATCAGCATGTGGATGGTCATCTGAGCAGCTGGTGCATATCACAAGTCTCAGTTATGCGACCACTGCTGCCAGGCAGAGAATCTCTGAAGAGTATTGATAATGGCTGGGGTCACCTGTCTTGTAAAGATACTGCAAAAAAAGGTGGCAATGGCAAACCACTTCTGTAGAAAAATTTGCCAAGGACAATTCCAGTCATTGACCATGATCGCCCACATCTAATGACATGGCACATGATGATGACAGCTAGCTGAATAGTTGCTCACACTCATTTGTCTTTAATAGTTATTCCCCTGCCATTAATGGAAATCAACCTGCATGAAGTAATGATAGAACAGCTTTGCACATTGTTTTTCATGCCCAGAATATTAGATTTTTCATGCAGATATTTCACTACACAGTTAACTATCTCTTGCAACAATAAGGCTGTTCAAACAAGCACTGAATTAAGAAGAATAAGCAATTGCCTGTTGGAACCTTGCAGCATTTTTGCTGATTATAATTTTATCCCCAGAATGTCATGTTTTTAATTCCCTACAATGATGCCTTGTTGTCATGTATTGTTATGCAAAAAAAAAGTAAAGTTAGACCAGAGATTGTGTAGTAATGCCCCCCCCCCCCACTTTACATCAGCAGGCACAGCTTCAAACTCCTGGGAGTGCACATCACACACAACCTCTCATGGTCCCAGAACACATCCTACACAATCAAGAAAGCTCACCAACTCCTCAACTTTATGAGGAGGTTGAAGAGAGCTGGACTTTGCCCATCCATACTCACATCATTCTGCAGATGCACAATAGAGAACATCCTAACATGCTGCATCACTGCAGGGTATGGGAACTGCACTGCGGTGGACAGGAAGGCTCGACAATACGTCGTCAAAATTGGCCAATGCATCACTGGCACCAGCCTACCCAGCTGGTAAAGGTGTACAAGATGATAAGAGGCATAGACAAAGTCAGAGACTCCTTAAGCAATGTGGAAATGAATAATACAAGGCAGCATAATTTTAAGGTGATTTGAGGAAAGTATAGGGGGAATGTCAAAGTTGTTTACACAAAAGAGGGCTATGTAGGAGGGAAGATTTAGATTGATCTTAGAGTAGATTAAAAGGTCAGCACAACATTGCGGGCCAAAGAGCTTGTACTGTGCTGTATGTTCTATGCTATATGAATATATATATACCATCATTCCAAATAAACTGATTCCTAAGCTCCGGAACCTGGGCCTTAGCACTCAGATCTGCAGCTGGATCTTCAACTTTCTCACAGACAGGACCCAGGCTGTAAAACTAGGGGACAAGCTCTCCTCTACAATCACTCTGAGCACCGGTGCCCCACAAGGCTGTGTACTCAGCCCCCTGCTGTACTCATCGTACACCCATGATTGTGTAGCAAAGTTTCCATCAAACTCAATATATAAGTTTGCTGATTACACAACAATTGTAGGCCGTATCTCGGGTAATGATGAGTTTGAGTACAGAGAGGAAATTAAGAACCTGGTGGCATGGTGCAAAGACAATAACCTATCCCTCAACGTCAGCAAGATGAAGGAATTGGTTGTTGACTTCAGAAGGAGTAGCGGACTGCACGACTCAATTTAGATCGGTGGTGCGCAAGTGAAACAGGTCAAAAGCTTTAAGTTCCTCAGGGTCAGTATCACAAATGACCTGACTTGGTCCAACCAAGCAGAGTTCACTGCCAAGAAGGCCCACCAGTGCCTTTACTTCCTGAGAAAACTAAAGAAATTTGGCCTGTCCCCTAAAACCCTCACTAATTTTTATGGATGCACCGTAGAAAGCATTCTTCTAGGGTGCATCACAACCTGGTATGGAAGTTGTTCTGTCCAAGACCAAAAGAAGCTGCAGAAGATCGTGAACACGACGCAGCACATCACACAAACCAATCTTCCATCCGTGGACTCACTTTACACCGCACGCTGTCGGAGCAGTGCTGCCAGGATAATGAAGGACACGACCCACCCAGCCAACACACTTTTCGTCCCTCTTCCCTCCGGGAGAAGGCTCAGGAGCTTGAAGACTCGTACGGCCAGATTTGGGAACAGCTTCTTTCCAACTGTGATAACTGTGACTAATTTTTTACTATTTTTAATATTTAATATTTGTAATCCAGGGAGTGGGAAGCGCAGAATCAAATATCGCTGTGATGATTGTATGTTCTAGTACCAATTGTTTGGCGACAATAAAGTATGTATAAAGTATATGCTGATTTCAAAAAGAATTTTCTCAGTTATAGCTTCATGCAGTAAGTACTGATAGTGCAATTTAAATTAGTAAAAGAACTAATCAAAAAGCTCCAAAACCTGGGCCTCTGTACCTCCCTCTGAAACTGGATCCTTGACTTCCTCACCAGGAGAACACAGACTGTGCAGATCAGAAAAAACAACTCCTCCTTAGTATTTCAGGATTGTTTCTCAGTGGTTTTCTTTGTGGTACTAAGTATGCACTGATAAATTATTGTTTTCAGAAACTGTTTCATAATGAGTATCATGAAAGTAATCTCACAAGTTTTCCTCATGATTCCAAGAAGGAGCCTTTTACTACTTAGATACCATGGGGAAGGGAATAACTTGGGATATTTTTCACAAATCCTTTAGTTTGTGACAGAAGTGATACATACATCTATAGTTTTTACATTAACAAAATAATTCTATACAGAATATGATACAGTAAAAACATGGATTCAGACAGATATCTGATTTAAACAGATTTGCACAAACTTATCAAGAAGATTACTAAATTAATTAATCTATAGGCACTCACTTTCTCTTCTTTGTAAGAAATTCACACCGGATCTCCACTTGGCCTTGGATCACCTGGACAATAGTACTACCTACGTCAAGCTGCTGTTTTATTGACTACAGTTCAGTGTTCAGTACAATCATATCCTCAGTTCTAATCAAAAAACTCCAAAACCTGGGGGTCTGTAGCTCCCTCTAAAACTAGATCCTTGACTTTCTCACCAGGAGAGCACAGTCTGTATGGATCGGAAATAACATCTCCTCCTTGCTGACAATCAACACTGGTGCGCCTCAAGGACACGTGCGTAGCCCACTGCTATACTCTCTCTGCATCTATGACTGTGTGGCTAGGCACAGCTTAAACACCATCTATAAATTTGCCAACAACACAACTATTGTTGGCGGAACTTCAGATGGTGACAAGGAGGCATACAGAAGCAAGATAGATCAGTTGGATGAGTGCTTTCACAGCCACAACCTTTTTCTTGTACTCAACGTCAGTGAGACCAAGGAATTGATTGTGGACTTCAGCTAGGGTAAGTCAAGGGAACACACACCAGTTCTCATCAACGGATCAGAAGTGGAAAGGGTGAGCAGTTCAAGTTCCTGGCTGTCAACGCCGCTAAAGATCTATCCTGGGCCAAGCATATTGATGCAATGACAAAGAAGGCACAACAACAGCTATATTTCATGAGGAGTTTGACGGTAATTGGTAAGTCACCTAAGACATTTTCAAATTTCTACAGTTGTACCGTGGAGAGAATTCTAAGTGGTTGCATCACCGTCTGGTTCAAAGTTCAAAGTAAATTTATTATCAAAGCATATATATGTCACCATACACAACTCTGAAATTTGTTTTCTTGTGGGTATTCATAGTAAGTCCAAGAAACACAATAGAATCAATGAAAGGCCACACCCAACAGGATAGACAAACAACCAATCTTCAAAAGACAACAAACTGCAAATAAAAATAAGAAAACTTAATAAACAAACAATACATCTCAAGAACATGAGATTAAGTGTCCTTGAAAGTGAGTCCATAGGTTGTGGAAACAGTTCAGTGATGGGGCTAATGAAGTTATCTCCACTGGTTCAGGAAACTGATGGCTGAGGGGTAATAACTGTTCTGGAACATGGTGGTGTGAGTGCTGAGGCTCCTATACCTTCTTCCTGATGGCAGCAGCAAGAAGACAGCATGACCTGGGTGGTGGGAGTCCCTGATGATGGATGCTGCTTTCCTGCCACAGCACTCCATGCAGATGTGCTCAATAGTAGGGAAGGCTTTACCTGTGATAGACTGGGCCATATCCACTACTTTTTGTAGGACTTTTCATTCACGGGCCTTACTGTTTCTATATCAGCCAATGATGCAGCCAGTCAATATACTCCCCACCACACATCTATAGAGGCTTGTCAACATTTTAGGTATCATGCCAAATGAAATGATAACACTGATGAATTTAGTTTCTCCACCTCATAGGTCATGTACCTCTGATTTCCTCCTGCTGAAGTTAATAATCAGCTCCACGGTAACAGAGGGGCCACTGCATGGGACCAGAAAAAGCTGTAGAAAGTTGTAAACTCAGCCAGCTCATTGTGAGCACTAGCCTCTCCAACATCAAAGACACCTTCAAAATGCAATGTTCAAAAAAGTGGCATCCATCTTTTAGGACCCCCCCCCCCATCATCCAGGACATGCTCTCTTCTCATTGCCACCATCAAGGAAGCAGTACAGATCTTGAAGACACATACTCAATGTTTCAGGAACAGCTTCTTCCCCATAAGCCATCAGATATCTGAATGGACAATGGCGCCTCCATGAACATTTCCTCAGTATTTTTTGCATTTTTTCTTGCATTACTTATTTAATTGATTTTTAACATATTCTTCTTATTGTATTTATTATGTATTTTATTGTACTGCTGCCACAAAACCACAGATTTCATAACAACACACATCAAAGTTGCTGGTGAACACAGCAGGCCAAGCAGCATCTATAGGAAGAGGCGCAGTCGACGTTTCAGGCCGAGACCCTTCGTCAGGACTAACTGAAGGAAGAGTGAGTAAGGGATTTGAAAGCTGGAGGGGGAGGGATAGAGCCAAGAGCTGGACAGGTGATAGGCAAAAGGGGATACGAGAGGATCATGTCACCCCCCCCCCGTCTTTCTTCCCGGACCTCCTGTCCCATGATCCTCTCGTATCCCCTTTTGCCTATCACCTGTCCAGCTCTCGGCTCTATCCCTCCCCCTCCTGTCTTCTCCTATCATTTTGCATCTCCCCCTCCCCCTCCCCCTCCAGCTTTCAAATCCCTTACTCACTCTTCCTTCAGTTAGTCCTGACGAAGGGTCTCGGCCTGAAACGTCGACTGCGCCTCTTCCTATAGATGCTGCTTGGCCTGCTGCGTTCACCAGCAAATTTGATGTGTGTTGCTTGAATTTCCAGCATCTGCAGAATTCCTGTTGTTTGATTTCATAACATATGCCGGTGACATTAAACCTGCTTCTGATTTCTTGGTTGCCTTATTTTATACTTCAGAAAAATAATACCCTCCTAAAAATCATTGGTAATGAAGCTTTTTGGGACACTCTGAAAATTCTTCACTAATACAGGTCCTTTTTGTTCTGAAATATAGCAGTCTGCAATTAATATATCATTCTGTTAGTTTATTTTTAGATAAATGGCAACACCTATCTCATTCTGTGAAACAAAATATGAAACATTCATAATCAAAAGACATTGAACAATATTAAATTTGTTTCTTCAAGGGGGTGGAATTTTTTCACTTGTTCATTTGGGAAACTAGTGGGAAGTTTTGCACACCTGTCAATTGGGAAAGAATGGTGACCTGGACCCATTCATTCACCAGTAACACTCTGAGGCAACTAACACAATTTTAAAAACAATGTTACTTTACTTCTGTGAAAAGTACATTACAGTTAGGTTGAAATATTAAAAGCAACATTCAGAACTTAGAATAATTTCTGAAATTACATTTTCATCTAAAAATAGATCTCAATTACAATTTTCTTCAGTTGAGCCAGTTTCCTTTGTTGAAGGAGTTGGCTCCTTGAAAGTGTTCTATGGGGAACCACTTTACAGCATAACTTCTGCAATTTATTATTCACATACAAATTTATAAATCATTGCAATAAATTTATTCACGGAAAGGTATCATGTCTAAGCATGAAACTGTTCCCACACAAGTACTTCCCTCATGAAAGATGGATGTCAGCAATTAGTTCAAACTCTTCCAATTCTTTCATAGATCTCTAAGAAATGATTTTGTCCATAATTTTAGACTTCCTTTTGTATTTTAGGTGAGATAGTAACCTCTCTACAGAATGGAGTATATTTCTCTTAATTTGACTGCAATTTAGTTTATTTTTTCTAAATAGTTTGCTTGCTATGGAATGGGAAAATGGGGTGCAAGCCTATACCATTGACTAAATAGGATAGGGCACAATGGGTCCAATTATCTTTTGTGATGCTACTTTTCATTCTCCCACTCATAATGGATCTTTTTCCTGTTATCCTTTTCTCTCAGGGCTAGATAGTTTCATGTTCAACAGAAGCATAGGTTTTTCATCTTCACACACCTGCATGGTCCCATCTCTGACTTCGTTCTACATTTCAAAAGTTGAAATCTCAAAAGTTTAAAGTGATTTTATTATCAGAGTACATATATGTCACTATATACCACCCTAAGATTCGATTTCTTATGGGCATACTCTATAAATCCAATAATCATCATAAACTAAATGAAAAACCACACCCAACAGGGTGGACAACAATTTGTGCAAATACAAAAGAATTCATAATAATAATAATAAAATATCCAGACAAGTCTGTAAGCAGATTGGGCGATGCTCCGGCCAGTGTCTGTTCTCCACGTTAGGGGCAGCTGAACCTAAAACCTGGCTGTAGGTATTAAAAGCAATACCTTTTCACTTTAGAAATGGAGAGAAGTCTTTGGAATAGTGATACAGCCGCTGCCTGGAGCTAGCGCTGGGCATAACAGTAAGTGATCTGCAAGTGGTGCACTGCTGAATGGGCAGGCAGGCACTGGGAAGCACGAAAAAAGATACTGCCAGCACTCATAGTAGCCCCCAATCCCACAGGCTACAACTGCTGCAAGAGTTTCTCAGGGGAGAAGTGCACTTACAACTGAGACCACTCAAGCAGTTAAGAGAAAAATGACATGCATGGAGTGGTTATTAGAAGTAAACACATTCACAATGCAGGTATACTACAGAGTAATGGAACCTGAGACTGACATGACATGATACAGGGACAAACTTCATCAACAGTTACATAGTGATATCAATGCAATTCTTCACCATACTAAACACCACTAGAATAGTCTGAAAGTTCTTGGCAATTGACAAATGAGTGTGCTTGGCTATGCTTATACCTCAAGTTTTACCAGTTTGAGCTGAGAAAATAAATAAATAAATAATAATAAAATCAATAAACAATAATTATTGAGAACATGTAGGTGAACAATCCTTGAAAGTGAGTTCATAGGTTGTGGGAACAGTTTAGATATGGGGCAAGTGAAATTGAGTGAAGTTATGAAGTTATCCACTCTGATTGAAGAGATTGATGGTTGAAGGGTAATAACTGTTCCTGAATCTGGTGGTGTGAAGGTTGAGGCTGCTGTACCTTTTTCCTGATGGCAGCACCGAGAAGAGAGCTTGACTTGGTTGGTGGTGGTTCCAGATGATAGATGCCGCTTTCCTGCAATAACGCTCTGTGTAGATGTGCTCAATGGTGCGGAGAACTTTACCACTGATGGACTGGGCAGAATCCACTACTTTTTGTAGGATTTTCCGTTCAAGGGCATTAATGTTTCCATAATAGGCTGTAACACGGCCAGTCAATATACTCTCCACTACATATCTATAAAATTTTTTCGAAGTTTTAGATGTCATGCCGAATTTTCTTACTGTGGAAGTAGAAGCGCTGCCATGCTTTCTTTGTAATTGCCCAGGACAGGTCCTCTGAAATAATAACACTGAGGAATTTAATGTTGTTGACCCTCTCCACCTCTGATCCTCTGATGAAGATTGGCTGAAGGACCTCTGGTTTCCTCGTCTCAAATAACCAGCTCCTTTGTCTTGCTGACAGAGTGAGAGGTTGTTGTCGTGGCACCACTCAGCTAGATTTTCAATCTCCCTCTTATATACTGATTCGTCACCACCTTTGATTCGGTCAATGATAGTGTTGTCATCAGCAAATATATATGGCATTGGAGCTGTGCTTAGCCACACAGTCATAAGTGTAAAACAAGTAGAGCAGGGCACTCAGTACACAGCCTTGTGGTGCAGCTGTGCTGATGGAGCCCATGGGGGAGATGTTGTTACGAATCCAAACTGACTGGGGTCTGCAAGTGAGGAAATCAAAGATCCAGTTGCACAAGGAGGTACTTGGGCCAAGGACTTGAAGCTCATTGATTAGTTTTGAGGGGATGATAGTATTGAATGCAAAGCTGTGGTCATTAAAGAGCATCCTGATTGTAGACTTCAGGAAAGAGAAACCAGAGGACCATGAGTCAGTCCTCATCGGAGGATCAGGGGTGGAGAGGGTCAACAACTTTAAATTCCTCAGTGTCATCAGCTGTCCTGGGCCCAGCATTTACGTGCAATTGCTTAGAAAACACAGCAATGCCTCTACTTCCTTAGGAGTCTGCAGAGGTTCGGCATAACATCTAAAACTTTGACAAACTTCTATAGATTTGTAGTAGAGAGTGTATTGACTGGCTACATCACATTCTGGTATGGAAACACCAATGCCCCTGAATAGAAAATCCTACAAAAGGTGGTGGATTTGGTCCAGTACATCACAGGCAAAATTTTAGCTCAAATGAGAACTATTATAGAATATCTTCTCACTTCTTGGCCCACATGATCCCTTGAGCTTACTTGTCCACAATTTCCATTTGCACATGGCCCCACTTCCAAATTTCTTATTTTCACACTTAGAAAACAGTTGAGATAAATCACAATAAGAACTAAAGACATAGCTGTTACCATGATCATCTCATCCAAGCGTACGAGGAGTTTCATGAAAGATTCAAGTGGCAATGCTTTATTTGTGTTAAAGAAAATGAATTTTAGTTTTCACAGACAAAACTCGTTAAAACTGTAGGTTATAAGAAATATATTTACAAAATTCTGTCAATGGTGTTGCATATCCAACCAGTGAACATTACATCAAATACTTAGTTTTCTAACAGTTTAAGAGGGCCGACAGAAAAACCAGGAAGCCTAACAATGAGGAGCAGCCCACCGATGCCACTTGTCTTCCCTATATTTCCACAGTTTCTGGAAGGATTGCCAGGATCCTGAATTCAGATTAATACCACCTGCAAACCTGTAAGGAACCTCAAATCTCAGATTATGTGGGTGAAAGATGAACTGGGATTCAGGACGGCTAGCATTTACAGGATTACTTGTGAATGCAGAGCAACGTATATCAGCCACGTAAGAAAACTGCATCAAGGAGCATAGGAGGTGTATCCGTTTGGGATACCCAGATAAATCGGTGTTAGAGGAACACTGCATATGCAATAACCACAGGATTGACTTCAACGGCACAAAACTACAGTGCCACATCAATGGCTTTTGGGAGAGCCTAGTGAAGGAGGCCACTGAAATAAGATGAGAGAATAAGAATTTTAAGAAAGACAAAGATCCCGTTCTAAGAAAGAACCGGAATACAATTTTTAGCAAGGTGGGATAGTGGAAACCTGATTGGTTGAGGACTAATCTATCAGGAGGGATGGATGATGGGAGTTGAGTATATACACCACTGGGCGAGACGTGCCTAGGCATCATCCCTGATGAAGATGGTTGAATTTGTCATCAAAACATCGGTTAAGATCAACACCTGTACCCAGCCGGAACCCGAGAACAGTTTATGCATCGTATATGCCAGGAAAGAACTAAATCCTTTCTCTAATAGCTAGTTTGAAATTAAATCTGCTGTCCCTTGATGAATCATCACTGGAATCATTTCCTATGTGAATATGAAGCTAATATAAAAAGTCAAAAATTGCTTCAATTTGTAATTTACAAATTATCTTTCAATGAAGTTAGCGGTTAAACCAATCCCCAGAGAATACCTTGATCTGAATTATACCTGTTTCTTTGTAACCTTGGCTTAACTGTAGTCCAACTCAAACACGAGGAATTCTGCAGATGCTAGAAATTCAAGCAACACACATCAAAGTTGCTGGTGAACGCAGCAGGCCAGGCAGCATCTCTAGGAAGAGGTACAGTCGACGTTTCAGGGTGAGACCCTTCATCAGGACTAACTGAAGGAAGAACTAGTAAGAGATTTTAAAGTGGGAGGGGGAGGGGGAGATCCAAAATGATAGGAAAAGACAGGAGGGGGAGGGATGGCTCCAACCTGATGGCATGAACATTGACTTCTCCAACTTCCGCTAATGCCCCACCTCCCCCTTGTACCCCATCCGTTATTTATATACACACTTTCTTTCTCTCACTCTCCTTTTTCTCCCTCTGTCCCTCTGACTATACCCCTTGCCCATCCTCTGGGTTTACCCCCCCCCTTTTCCTTCTCCCTGGGCCTCCTGTCCCATGATCCTCTCATATCCCTTTTGCCAATCACCTGTCCAGCTCTTGCCTCCATCCCTCCCCCTCCTGTCTTTTCCTATCATTTTGGATCTCCCCCTCCCCCTCCCACTTTCAAATCTCTTATTAGTTCTTCCTTCAGTTAGTCCTGACGAAGGGTCTCGGCCTGAAACGTTGACTGTACCTCTTCCTAGAGATGCTGCCTGGCCTGCTGCGTTCACCAGCAACTTTGATGTGTGTTGCTTGTAGTCCAACTTTTGCCTTGGTTGAAATTATAGCTTGGATATTGGTGACACCCAGGTTTAGTTCACATCTTCAACCCTGAACTACCTCTAAATTGTTAGATTGTTTGCTAGAATATAGCACTGGATGGCTTACAGTTTTCTCCAACATAACTTTAGAAAGAGCATCACCTTCAATTCCCATCACAATCTCCGATCCCTAGCCTCTGATTCTATCATTCACCCTCATGTATGACTGAAACTAAACCAGACAAAACGATACTTGACTCTAAGATGAGCTCCAGACCACATATCCATATTGTCACGAAAATCACCTATTCTACTTCCAAACTCCGCCCTATCCTTATTTCACCTCATTCTGAAACTCCCATGCTGCCTTTATTCCCTCTTGATTCTGACTGTTTCAAAGTCTTCCTGCCAACCTTCCTCATTCCACCCACTAATCAAAACTTTGTGTGCCTATCTGAATGTCTTGTTCATGTGTCACTCCTGTGCTTGCTGACTTAAACTGGGATACCATTTAAATATTACCTCAATTTTGATAAGGGACCATTGACTATGTTCTCTGCTGGCTGGAATCCAAATTCAACATAAGTACACTCTCCACTATAACTTCGGATTTAGTTGGCAAAACAACATTAATATGACACACATTAGTGAAATATACTTTTACATGCTCATTCTGAAAATATGACCATTCACCTCAAATATAAGGTTTCTGTTTGGCATTTGATCAAAATAAATTAGTTCTAAATTGAAATGCATATTATATTATTAATAAATGAGAAAGTAAAACAGCCTGCATTTAACAGATAATGGTCTGGAGTAACTAAGAGAACTGAAACATGGATCAATGCCGCTTTTTTGAGGCTACTGAGTAACAAAATAGATTAGTACACTATCTATTCCCCTCTCAAAATTGGAATTTAATACAGCGCCTAAGATTTTGTTTTCCTAATTTTGAAGGACCTAAATTAAATAAAGTTGTAATATGCAAGTTGAATTTCCCATAAATATATATCCATTAATTTCAAGTTTAACATATTTTAGCCTAAAAGCAGTAGCTTTCTTAGTTACAACAATAATTTAATGCACATAATTTTAGATATATTTATGTGTAATCATAAATGGTATTGTTCATCTGTTTACCATAACTATTACATTACAGAGAGAACTGAAAAAGTGCTTTGCCTGACTATTCAAATACTATAACCAAATTTAGTGAAACACTGCATAAAATACAATTATATCTAAATACTTCAGAATTTTGAAAATCAAGACATTTATGTTAATCATGCCTAGAAAAAAAAAACCTGTACTGATTTGGCAGTTTAAACTATGTGAAATATTCCAAGGCAATGAAATGAGGTTAAAGAAAATATTAGAATTGCTGATTAAAAGCTTAGACAAAGAGGATCTTTGAAGAAGAGAAGAACATTTATACTCACCAAGGGTAGCATAATTTGAAACAGTAACGTAGATAAGGAAAAACTGAGCTGTGTAATACATTCTCTGAAAAAATGTGATCTTATTTTCCCCATTGACTACAGCCATGTTAGCTTATGTAATTCATCAACTCGTTGTGAGTGAGGCAATATATCTACCCCACATAGGACAAGGGGATTACTCAAGACACATTGTTGCACCCATCAGTAGCAAACACAACTGATGTATTATTTAAAAATATTGTATCTTTAAATCTATTTGGATAGTGTAAGTCAAGTAATGTAATGACATTTTATCATAGCTACATTAAAAGTACTATATACATTACCTGCAAGTACCGCAGTGCTTCACCACTATCTCGGAGACAATTAAGCATTGGGTCAGCCTGTGAAACCACATCACTCGAATGAATAATAACAAATAATAAAAGAAATTATAATTTTGAATAATCTTGAAAGAAATTCAAGGCAGGTCACACAGACTATGAATAAGTTAATCTTAACATAGCAAGTTCTTACTTAAGAGCAAAATGCAAACGATCTGCTTCAGTGATGTTGATCTTGAGACCTTTGGCCCATATTTGTCTGTGCTGACCATGACGTATATTCAAGCTAATCCACTTACTCACTTGGCCCACCTCCCTCTGAACTCTTGTCATTGATACACTTGCCAACGTACTTCTTCAATAATCTATTGTACCTGGCGTAACAACTCTCTCTAGCAGTTGGTTCCATATACAGTAACAAAATTGCCCCTCAGGCTTCTGTTAACCCTGCCACCTCCAGCCTAAAAACCATGTCTTTCAAATCTCTTACTATCTCTTCTTTCAGTTAGTCCTGACGAAGGGTCTCGGCCCAAAACATCGACTGTACCTCTTCCTAGAGATGCTGCGTAGCCTGCTGCATTCACCGGCAATTTTTATGTGTGTTCCTATTTATTTTGATTCCCCAATCTTGGAAAATCTGCCCCTCATGATTTTATATATCTCCATGAGATCATTGCTTTGACTTCTGAACTCTAATGAACGAAGAGCCAGCCTGTCTAACCTCTCCCTATAACCCAGTCACCTAAATCCTGCTAACATCCTTGTAAATCTTTACTCTAAATACTTGTTAGGATTCTGGAGATAACCATTCTGCTCATCAGCAAAACAGTATTAAGATATTTTAATATCCACTTGTAAGGGATTCAGGACTTCAGTTTGACATCTCACCCAAACATTAGTTGTACTGTCAGCTTTGATTCAACTTTCAGCATCTGCAGTCTTTTGGTTTTCAATTACTGAAGCTGAATATCTGTGGTAGTGTTTTCTTGGCAGCTTGGCATGAAATTTAACAGTCTAGTACTTCTTGAAATGAAAAAGGTAACTTCAAGATATATGGCTGCTTGCACAGTAATTAATTCCAGTAAGGGAATAGAGCTGATCGGGTTGTTAAGAAAGCATATGGTATGTTGGCCTTCATTAATCAAAGGATTGAGTTCAACATCTACAAGCGAATGTTGCAGCTCTGTAGAACCTCAGTTAGACCACATTGAAATATTGTGTTCAGTTCTGGTCACCTTATAGGAATTATGTACAAGAATTAGACAGGGTGCAAAGGAAATTTACCAGGATACTGCCTTGATTAGAGAGCATGTCTTAGGTTAAGCGAGCTCGGGCCTTTCCCTTTGGAGCAAAGAAGGATGAGAGGCGACTTGATAGAAGTGCACAAGATAATAAGAGGCATAGATCAAGTGGATAGCCAGAGACTTTTTCCCAGACAGTAATGGATAATATGAGGGGACATAAATTTAAGTCGATTGGAGGAAAGTAAAGGGTCAGAGGTAAGTTTTGTTTTACACAAAGAGTGCTGGGTGCCAGGGTGTGGTGGAGACAGATACATTAGGGACATTTAGGAGACTCTTACATAGACACATGGAAGATAGAAAAATGGAAGGCTACATAGGTGGGAAGGGTTAGATTGAGCTTTGAATATGCTAAAAGGTTGGCACAACATAAGGGCCTGTACTGTGCTGTATATTTCTATGTTATTTGTTCTAAATGATCTCTGCAGGGATGGAAAAGAGGAATGGCAGCTTTGAGAGAAAGCATAATGAAGTCATTTTAATTTCAATATTTATTCAATTTAAAGAGAAATGCGAAGGATAAAAGCTGCATACAGAACTAATAGCCTACTTTCAAGTTGTCTTTGAGCCTAAGAATAGAATCAGAGGCAGTATAAAGCTATTTAAATAGTCTGAGGCAAATCTGTAATATGCAAAAGTTCAAAATATTTTGAATTAGATTTGGCTATGAGCTCCTCCTAATGGAATGTTATATAAGCTAAAACACTTAAATGGCATTTCTTAAGGTGCATTTAATTTGTTACATGTTGAGTCTTATGAATATTAAACAGTTGTAACACATGAACATATAGAGACCATAATTCTTTTCTGCTATTTTATCTAACATAAAGTGTAATTTAAACTTGTAAGGCTGCTTTTCCAATATCAAAAATTGGATGAAATAAAATTTTTTCCAGCCTAATAAACTTGAGATCATCCAAATTTCTGATGATTTTCTAACTTATTCCGCTCGCTTATCACTCCCATGCTTTCTGACCTACACAAAGGCTTTTGGTTAAATAATGCCACAATCTTAAAATTCCTGTCTTTACAAACTCTGTCACCCCTACATTCTTTAACAATCACCAGCCAATAACTGCCCATACATTTAGATATCAAAACCAGAATTTCTGAAATACCTTTTTCAAAATTTCTCTTTCTGCAAATATTAAAATCTATCATTTTTAACCAAACTTCTTGTTGGAATATCTACTTAGGAGGCTTGTCCACTTTCTAATGGAAAAACCCTCCCAAGTATTTTGGAGCAATATTTATCATAGCAAAGGCCTTTATAAATACAAGTTATTGATGTAATATCTCAGTAAGTGGATGAAGTACAGTAATTTCTATGTGAAATATCCACTGGATTCTTTATTAAAAGACACTGCATCAGGAAACAGAAAGTAACAGTCAACAGCAATTTATCAAAGAGACATCATTTCTGGCAATGAGAATGTATTAAGTACAGTGGATGAATGGGAATGAGTGCATGTGCTTTATATGGAATTTCAGAAGACTTTCAATCAAGCCTTATCTGAAAGCCTTATGAACAAAGTTAGAACATGTGGAATTGGGAAAATATGTTGGTGTGAATTTAGTGTTGGAAAACAAAGATTAGGATTAAATGTGTCCTTGTTAAATTGAAAGGCTGTGACTAGTGTGGGCTAAATGCAATATTTCCAGGCTTGTTGCTAATATGAAATGAAATGAGAATGTGACACATGATGAGGATATACTGACTTCAAGATGATGTAGAAAAGCTAATGGGCAACAACGTGGCAGGAGTACAAAGTGAAAAAGCACCAAGTTATCTATCCACTTGAATAGAAAAAAAAGTACAGGAACACTGAGTATTTTTAAATGGTGAGAAATTGTAAGATAGCTTGGTGTTCTTGCACAAAACTCATTGGAAGCCAGTGCATAGTTGTAGCAGGCAATTAGGAAGGTCTCTATTGCAAAAGGATTTCATTACGAGTGTAAAGGTATCTTACTATTAACCTTAAGCAATGCCAAGACTACTCTTGGAAAATATGTAAAATTTTTATCTCCTTACTTAGAAGATACTTCTTATAGGAGTGCAGCAAAGAGTCCCAAGACTAGTTCTGGGAATTACATCTGTCACACTAGAAGATGTCTAACGAGGTAATGTTGCTATGCTTTAGATCTCAGTAGAACGAGAAGTGACCTCCTGGAAACATGCAAACTTGACAAATTAGATGCAGAAAGAATACTTCCCCAGGCTAACAAGTCTTAAACTTAGGTCACGGTTACCAAGGGGTAGATCAACGAGAAATTTCTTTACCCAAAAGAGATCTTTGAACTCTTTTTTCCCTGAAGAATTGTGGAGATTGTGCATAAAACTGATATCAATAGATTTCTAGATATTAAATAAATCAAGAGAACCGGCGAGAGGGCAGAAAATGGTGTTTGAAGTCAAAGGTCATCCACGGTCCTATTGACTAGCAGAGTATGGTCAAAGAGGCGAATAGTTCCGATATTCTATTGTTTTAATGGGATATAACATTTTGTATTCCAATTCGTTTACCCGGTAACTCCTATAAGGCCGAAGAACTAGTGTTGAGAGTTTACGTGATTTACCCTTCAATTTTAGTAAATTGTTTCCTGTCTGAAGGACTGCAGTGTGTATAAAATGACATACTGTACATAAAACTCGCACTGAAACTGGGGAAGGTCCAGGCTTGCGCACACTTCTGCACACCGAGCCCTGAAACTCCAGCGGAAAAAAAAACTTAAGCTTTTAGATTGCGCCCGTAAGAGGCCAGATGCCCACGAAACAATAAAGTGACCACTAAAACCTCACTCCGTTTTAATTCTCTTCCATTTCTTGCACCCCCGCGACAATACCGCTGATTCTTCAAAATCTATCTAACGGGATAGGCACTCAACAGTTTTAGCGGCGAGGTCACGCATCCAGGGTGTTACCGCGGGCCTCTCTGGTTAATGTAGTTCCGAGTGCCGGAAGGGCGCGCAGAGTCGGTGATCGGTGAAACTACAGTTCCCACGGTGCTGTGCCTGCCGATCGCACAGGCGCAGAAGCCGCCGTTTATCTCCAGTCTATCACGTAAGCGTACGTCAGCCCTTTCGGGATACACACGAGGACCGAGCTGAGTTGAGGCGGCTCTCGGCTTGTTACCGGCGGAGCCATATCCCTGGTCTGAGGCCTCCTTCAGACGCGCGTCAACGGTGTCGGAGGGGGGAGAGAGAGTTGAAGGGAAGAGGGGAAAAGACACGTTATTTTTAAATCTAGCAACATTTCTCAGTACAGCCATGGATTCGAAAGACGTGGCGGATTACGCCCCTGATTCCTGGGAGCTGGCGGCCGACACGGATGTCGAGGCCCAGATGAACTCCTCTTTTTCTAAGCTCAACGTGAACGCCAAACCTTTCGTTCCCAATGTCCACGCAGCAGAATTCGTTCCCTCGTTCCTGAGGGGCTCGGATGAGGCCGCCGAGTCGCCAGAAGGTAATAAATTTTATTTTTTATCCGGGGGAGTGGGGGGGGGGAGAGAAGGGAGAGCACTGGGAGAAAAGTGAGTGCGGCAGCGGTAGGGCAACTTGGGGCCTTTGTTCATTTGTCCATAACAGCAGGGTTATGGCGGTAGGGTGGGTAAAGGTGGCTCCGAGGCGGAAAGAGGCTGATCGCTTGAGTTCCATCGTTTGTCCAAAATACCGCTGCATTTATCTTCGGCTAATCGTCTCGACCAAGAAAAGGTAAAAAGCTGTTTTGCAACCCATGTCAACTTTAGGCCTCATTACTTTAAACGTAGTTGGCTTTCAACGCCAGTTTTTTAAGCATAATTCTCTCAAGGTGTGTGTGTATATATTTTTTTATATTCTTGCGAAACGTTCCATATGTTGGTCGGGGAACTTGTTACAGAAAGGCTCGAGGCCCATATGTGGAAACCGACGTCAATCTGAATATGTCGTCAGTTTGCACTTCATCTAGATGTGAAGCTTCTGTTCTTTTTTTGAGATAATGACGGAATGATATATTTCTTCATAGAAAGGAGAGCTAAAGTACTGAATTACAGAATAAAACTTATGAATTTTCCTTTATTTTCTTATGTAAGTTCTTTACTCTTTGAAGATTCAAATCAGAATAAACTTTGTTCAGCTTTTGTCGAGTAATGGCTTAACTTCGTGGGTGCACATTTCAGAAACCTTTAGTTCAAATTCGCATGGGGTGAAATTATTAGCTGTTGAATCAGCACTTTAATATGCAACCACAGCTAAGATGCATGCTGGTATGCTGTTTAGGAGTACTGTACGGTAATTGTCATGTTGGCTACTTTCAGCACATTTTGAAGACATCATGCTACAAACAGCTTGCATTTAATGCACATGGATTTATTAGACGGTATGTATTTGTGCTACAGTTAATGACGATTCTAGTGGTTAGTCTGTTATAGTAATTAAAGTAGCAATGTAATAGCCAAAACTGAATCTAAAGGTTGGATTTTATTTCGCCAGAAACAATACTCCAACAGTATCCTGTGTTCGTATAGTAATACTCAGAAACTTGTTCACACAAATGAACTGCTAGTGAGTTTCAAAATGCTAAGGTAGTTAATAAAAAATGGTCAAAAGAGATGATTATAAGGAGGGACAGGCACAGAACAGTTTTAGAAAGGATTCCAGGACTTTGGCAGTTGAAGACATGCCACCAATACTGGAATGACATTTCATGATTACATGAAATTTCAGTGTCAGGGAAGTTTTAGAGCCAGGGAGCGGGGGGGGGGGGGGAGGCCAAGTGTGGATTTCATGATCATGGAATTTGAAATTGAGTAATTGATTAACCAGGAGTCAGTTTGTCAGCCAGTAGGGATCACGATGGTAAATGTAAGTTGATGCATTTTGAGAAATGGGTAGTAGTTTTAGATGAGTTGGGATTAAATAAGGGATCAAGAAAAATCAACCAGTGGAGTGCTGTGTTTCAGGACCAAATGTGCAAAAAAAAAAGAACATTTCTAGAATAGGAAATGGGTGTTCTTTATCGAGGCATAGATCTGAGACTCTACAGCGTGATTGCATATGGTCTGGGGGAGGGAGGCAGCACCTTGCTTGAGGTGGAGTTAAATAGAATTATTTGATCTACTGAATGTGGGCCAGTTAGATCATGTTCAGTGAAGTAGCAAATAGTGGGTATTGTCAGTGAACATTTAGAATGAAAGCTTAGTGATTGTTTTTGGACTAAGGCAAAACCTTGGACTCATGATCTGGATATCAGCGTTGAAATCTCACCATGACAACATGATTTAAAGCTAATTAAGGAAAATAGAAGAGGAAAAAAAAACATTGGTGATCATTAGACTGCCATATTAATTAAAAGGAATTCATTGGATCTTGGAGGTTCTTAACCTGGGGTCTGTAGATAGATTCCAGGAAGTCTGTGAACTTGGATGGGAAAATATTGACTTGAGGTTACGTTACCAACCTCTATCTGATATTTAGGATTTCCTTCAATTATGGACGTAGGCAACAAACCACAGTAATATTAGCAGTACCTTTGACTTTGTCACCAATAGAATTCCCAGATATTTTCATATCACATTACAGCTGTTACAAATATCTCAATGTTGTTTACAGCAGTCATCACTACTTGTTATTTAATGCGTTAATAAAGAGGCACATACATTACTACATCACAAATTTGTTTTTAAAATATTTTGAACTGTTATGTCAATGTAATTAGTTTCTTTTGTAACCCAATGTATTTTATTTTGTGTATTTAAATACATTATTCTGAGAAAAGGTCCATAAGCTTCACTGGACTGCCAAAGTGGTCCATGGCATTAAAAAAATTAAGGGCCCCTGTCTTAAAGGATGAATTCTTTGCCTAACCTGTCTTCAAGAGCTTAGTCCCACATCAACATAGTTAACTTGTAACAATTGCTGAAAGTGTCATTTGTTTGTTTCAAGACAACTATGACAATATATAGGAACTAGTAGACCATGTGACTGAGCTCTTGGCATCAAATTTAGACGTGTATGTGCCCTTAAATGATGTGAAGCCCTGCTTTTGGGTTTCCAGTGGTTTACATCTGATGGAGGTGTCCAACAAAGTTGTCTGGGAATTATTTGACAGATTTACAGAAACTTTTCTGTCACCTTGAATCCCAGACTACGTGATCAATGAACTGCACACACGCACACCCCGCGGGGGAACTTAGCAAATCAGGCAGCATCCATGGAGGGAAGCAAACAGTCAGTGTTTCAAACAAGAGAAAATCTGCAGATGTTGGAAACCCAGGGAACGTACACAAAATACTGGAGGAGCTCAGCAGGCCAGGCACCACCTATGGAAAAAGAGTACAGTTGATGTTTCAGGCCGAGACCCTTCATCGGGACATTTCATACTGAGGCCCTTCATCAGGACTGAAAAGGAAGGGACAGGGGCCAAAATGAGAGGTGGAAGGGAGGGGGAGGATTACAAGCTGGCAGGTGGTAGGTAAGATCAGCTGAGAGGGGAAGATGGGGGGAGAGTGAATGATATGAGAAGCTGACAGGACAGATGAGTGGAAATAGTAGTGAGCTAATGGAGGAGGAATCCAGTAATAGAGGACAGTGGAATAAAGGATATGCTTACCAACAAGGTGAATAAGAGAAATAGCAGCACAGTTCTTGAAATTTGCTAGATCACTTTGGATCTTGTACTGACTGATAATGTCTGGTCAGATACAGCATTGATATCTCCTGATTACCATCTTCTGAATTATTATTGTTCTATGTAAATGCCTTTTGAAGTAATGCTGGGAGATGCAAGCAACAAATGAGAATTCGTTGTCTATCAGGAGTTGGTGATGCAGTTCCCAAATGTTGTCAGGTGGATCTGCTGTAGAATTTGGAAGGGAGAACACTTCTCCCAAGCTCACTTCAATATTACCTTTTAAGTTGTATGTTTCAGTCTCTGGCACATTGGGCAAGAGCAATGCTAGCATAGTCCCTGCTGTGACAAAGTTATGAGCACATCTCATTGTGTTGTCTCAAGCTGTATTAATTCATGAAATCTTAAATAGCTTTAAACTGAAAAGCACATTTGTGGACAACCAGAACTATAAACCATGATGGATATATTTACCTGGTGAAGCTACAATGCAGAAACCCAAGGATCAAAACTTTTCTGTGACATATTGTCATGGGTACTCATTTTAAACAACCCTTGGGAGTAGGATGCTCATGAAGAATATTGCTGTCCTCTGTGGTGCTGGTATCCAGCATTAAGTGTAAAGCTAGTCTGGAGCATTTATTGTCTTCAGAGACATGTCCCCCGCTACTACAGAGGTAAGCATTTGGGTGCTTTGTCTTGAATTACCAAGAAATTGCCATCTCCAACTGGATAGTCTTGACTGTCTAACTTCAGAGCTCTTTGACGTACTGGAAAGGTTCATCTACATGGAAGAAGTCACAAATATAGTGAAATACTCTTCTCTTTAGAGTGATTGCATTTCCCACTACGGATGAATGTCATAACAATATTCAGTGTGATAGTTACTCAATCCTCTGGCTCTATATTCACTCTCTCTGCCGTATACCAAACTTTGGCAAGTTTGTTTGTGTGTGCATGTGCGCTCCCTTAACTCCTGGTGGAGATGTCGGGCGCTGTCGTGACAAGCTTTTTGCACCGATCTTTTTGGTATGCTTGTCATATGGCGTGTCTTGGCCATCTGAAACCTGGCGGAGGCTGTCCCTCTCCAGGTTTTTTTTTACGAGGTCAAGTTGTCAGCTTGACACTCAACCCAGGCATGGATGGAGAGTGCAAGGGAATTGGCCAGATTCGAACTCGGGACCTCTCGCCCCGAAGTCCAGCGCTGATGCCACTACGCCACCAGCCATAAAGTTTAGCATTTCACAATTGGACAACTCCCAACTCTTCACCACCATCGATAGAAAAAGATGGTGGAAGGAAGCACTTGCAAAATTTCAAGCATGTTAACACCTACATTTTCATAATTTCCTTCATTAACACAAGATCAAAGTTCAACACAAAGTTAAATATTCAAAGGTCCAAATTAATGTCAGAGAAATGTGTACAATATACATCCTGAAATGCTTTTTCTTCACAAACATCCATGAAAACAGAAGTGCCCCAAAGAATGAATGACAGTTAAATGTAAGAACCCCAAAGTCCTCCCAGCTCCCCTCCCTCCTGCACATAAGTGTCAGCAAGCAACAATCCCTCCTCCCTCCACTGACCAAAAAGAAGCAAGCATCGTTACCGCCACCGAGCACTCAAGCGTGAGCAAAGCAGTAGCAAAGACGCAGACTTACAGTTATCCCAAAGACTTCGCATTTCACCCAACATTTGACATACCACAGGTTCTTTCTCTCCCACGTAAAGGAGAAGGAGGTGTCCCTCTTTTCCCAGGGAGTGGGGAGACATAACAAACAACTCGCTGGTTTACGATGTTAAAATTTTTGTCATTACGTCGCTTTTTTTCGAGTTCTGTTCCCAAAGATTGCAAAGATCCCGGGTCTTTGGGCATATGGCAGTAGATTTTCTGACTCCCCTGACGACACACGGGTCTCCTGCCTTTACACCGATCCTCCCCAGAGCCCCGAGATCTTAGGCTTCCAGTTCCGAGCTGAGTTCTCAGGCTGAACAGTGGCCAGTCCTGAAACCCCGAGAATGGGTCCCGTTCCCGCAAAGAACCAAAGTCAGCGTGTAAATCCAGGTCAGGGTCTTCAAAAGAACCCTGAAAGGGGAAAATAAAGATATTAAAGATGGAAATAGAGCTGTTTCTGAAGATGCAAGCAAAGGAGGTGCTGTTAACTGCCATCTTAACTTCACTCCACCTCCACCTGTCATACCTTAAAATATTCTTGGGCAGAGGATTTCTGCATTGAACTTCGGTTATGATTCTTGGTAATTATACCAGAAAACATGGTATAAGGTAGCTTTATACTGGGAATAGCTTTATAGAACTCCTAGCCAACAAATACTTGTAAAACATTAATTGTCTTTTTCAACCTTAAAAGGTTGAATTAGAAAGGTAAGGGATCAACTAGCCCACTTTTGCCATTTAGTTTCACTATTCCCTTCACATCTCATATAAAATCTTTATAGGTGAAATGTGTATTGTGCAAATAATGTATCAAGCACAGAGACATGGGTATTTGCCAGACTTTTGTACCTCTGTTTGCTAAAATGCTAACTTTTGAGAACCACATCTGGAGTGTCAGTTCCCTGTCTACTTCAGCAATTGAAAGCTGCACTGGATGGTAGCAATCTTTCAAAAGTGATCTCCCTCTTCAAATAAGTGAACATATTGTAGTCAACCTATTTTACAATTTCGCTGTGATTCCATGTAAGTTCATGGTGAAAGCTAAATAATACAATAGTTTGTAAAGTTATTCAGTGATCTGAAGCCCAAATTGTTTAACTTCAGCTACCTTGTAACAAGTCTAAGAAGTGAGGTCACTTTAAACAGTTCTTCAAATTTGCATTTACAAAGGTTTTTGAACTTCTGAAGAGATGGTGAATTGAAATGAGGCTATCAGATTTCAGTGGAGATATTGCTGGTAGTGCAAATAATATGGTTACAATAGTCGCCATAAAGGTGAAACAGAAATTTGAAAATAGCCTGGCATAAGTAATAGGATTCCACCCCACACCCCCACTATCACCACTTTTATAGTTGTATTTCACTGGACATCACAGAATCCATTTATCTATTACATACTGCAAAATGTGCATTCCTGCCATGTTGTGTCGATCTGTGCTTGTTTATAGACAGATATGATAAACCCCATTTGAGATCAGTTCCTGGAAGGTGGCGCAAGCTCACAGTTGAGTTGTGCATGGTAAAGGGTAAATCACTGGTTTTTAGATGTTAAGTTGTGTGGTCTAACATACCCACTGCTTAGGGGGGTGCTCACTGCAAGCCCAGATTGGCATGTTTTTAAATAGGGATGTGAAATTGAGATGGAGGTAGGAAGCAGTTAAATTCTTGAGTTTATATCTTGGCTTCAAATAGTTTAAATAAAGGTAACATTGAAAGCTAATGGTGCCAACTTTATGATGGAAATGGCTGTTCCATTGTGGGGGGGGTGGGGATATCTGGCTCATTTATCGCAATGTCTTGGGCACAGCTAGAATAACAGTGGTCACCTCGCTTGAATTTTAGCCGTTGACACGGAATTTGTTGGTACGGAGTTTAAAACTATTTTGATTTTCAAACATGCTTAACATCAGGAAGGAGACTGGTTACTGATATCTTCCAGTATTAGCCTTGGCAGCCTTATTATCAAAAGACATACTGGAATGGAAGCAAAATTATATTTAAATCCCATTTAAATGTGTGGTCCCAGCCATGTTTGAAGCATTTTTTTTTTGGACAAGCTAAATTCAGGTTATGAGTAAAAATGTCTTTATTCCCTGGAATGATTTTTGCAATTTTGAGTGAGATATTTCTGATTTGAAGTTGTGGGTTGGAAGTGTAGGTAGCGCAAGATATAACTTCAATGAATTATGTGAAAATGGAATTTTTATAAAATAAGTTTGTTCTTTAAGGTTGTCATTGCCAGGGGAGGGGCTGTAGTGGGGATAAGCTCTCACTACTTATCAAATGCTCCCGATGGTGTGTGTCTCAAATAGCCTCTAACAGCCAAGTTCTGCTCTTGGCATTCATGTGTGCCTTAGCTGCTAAGTCCAGTAGAACTGTTTCGACTGACAGGAGAAGGGGCAAAGCCAGGTTACTGGCACCTGTAAAACCAGTCCCTTAGGGCAGATGGGGTTCATCAGCTGTGGTTGACAGCTCATCCAGAAGGAAAACTCTGATCTTAAACCTCGGCTGCCTTTCAACTGCACCCACTCAAGGGGAAGGCTTCTGGAGTAAACCCTGAGGAAAAATCCGGAGCTTGAGTCTCTGAGGCAGTCATATGTTGAGTTCATTGCTGACTGGCAACTCCTGTGACACCGCTGGTGCTAAACTGTATCAGTCTCTGTCATTCCTTTGGATTCATCAGCTGTGTAGAGAGGCGGAGCCTGCTGCATGGGCAACAGCTTGCTCTCCATATTGTAAGTGTCCTAGCTTGAGTATCGACTTCGACAGTTAGGATGCCATATCCGGGTCAGATCCATTTCCTGACCAACAAGAGGCCATCATTATGTGAAAGTGTTCTCAGAGTATCAACCGGTCTTTTCTATGACAGTGATGTCATGTTATCATATATGATGAGTCAGAAAATATAGTACAATAGTGTGGTGTCAGTAACACTATAGTGTAGTTAAATGTCTCTCAGTGCATCACAGGGAAGTTAGTGCAAATTTTTCCATCTCTTTAGATATAACTTGTGTTTTTCTTAGCAAAACTGATTTTTATTTTGAATACATTTAAGAGTTGAAGTGCATTACAAACATGTGCATGAATATTGGGACTTTGAAGAACAAGCTTGGAAAACAAGTTGAAGCACGTGTGCTTGTGCAACATTGAAATATGCCTGGGCTAGCATTGAGTCTCTTTTATACCATTGTCACTGGTCTTGATTATATGGTTTCAAGTCATATACATCCAGCTTGTAAGCTCTGGCACTTTTAATTTACTTTCAAAATGGGGTTACTGCCATGAATTTAGGCATTTTATTTGGCTGTTAATATATAATGTACTGGTGCTAAATCTTTTGATTTTAGCTTTAAATATCGGATTGGAAGCTAAACATTGATTTGCTGTATTTGTAGTTCTTGGAGTTGCTGTTGTTTGTTTTTGATCCATTACCTGCATAGTGAAGCTATTTTAGTTTCAGGATAGACTTCTAAGCTTAGCCAACTCTGTTCGTAAATTAAAAGCACAAAAATGCATTCAGCCCATTATGTCCTGTGGGAGACAAAAACGAAACTATCAGTGTTACTCCCACTTCACAGCTCTTTGCAGCCTTGTAGGTTAAGTCTCAAGTGTTCACTGGGTAGCTTTTAAATTTCAAGAGGGCTTTGCCTCCACTTGAGGCTTATTATGTACCAAGCCTGATGAGATCTGATTAGGTTGCTGATTCAGATCTTCAGTGATAAATTTAAATCAAACTGTCTTCCCATCTGGTCAGATTGTGCTGGGAAGGGTCCGTACATGTATGTAGAGCTGTGATGGTGGTCACATGGAGTTTTGTAAGACATCTGACAAGGTCCCACATAAGGGTCTTGTCCAAAAGCTTTATATGTATGGGATGCAAGGTGAGTTGGCTATTCAGATTTGGAATTGGCTTTCCATGGAAAGTGGTCGAAGGGACCTATTCTTGTTTGAGGTCTATGACTAGTGATATTCCACATGAATCCTTACTGGAACCTCTGCTCTTTGTAATGTATATAAATGACCTAGATCCTAGATGAAAACATAGATGGGTGGTTTAGTAAGTTTGCAGCTGAAATATGGATTGGTGGCGTTGTGGATAACGTAGAAGACTGGCAGGGGATACAGTAGGCTATATTGTAGATAAGTTACAGATGGCAGGGGGCGGGGTAGAGCTTAACCCAGCTAAGTGTATAGTGTTGCAATTCAAGACTTCAAATGTAAAGAGACAGAATACTGTTAATGGCAAGAACCTTAATAGTGATGAGCAGAGGGATCTTGAGGTCTCAACTCACAGCTCCCTGAAAAATGGTTACACGTGCTTGTTGAGAAATTGAATTCAAGATTCTGGAAGTTATGTTGTAGCTTTATGAAACTCTAGTTGGGTCACATCTGTAGTATTGCATTGAATTGAATTCTGGTGTACCCATTATAGGAATGACGATGAGGCTTTGGAGTGGATGCAAAGAGCTTTGCCAGGATGCTCCCTGGGTTGGAGGGCATGTTCTTTGAGGAGAGATTGGACAAACCAGAGTAGGTTTTTCTGAAGTGGCAGTGGTTATGGGGAGATGTGATGGAGTTTTATAATATGAGAGGTATTGGTAGAGTAAACAGCAAGTATATTTTACCCCAAGGTTGAAATATATAATCTCAGATGGCATGCACTTGAAGTGAGAGAGGGTAAGTTTAAAGAAGATGTGTGGGCAAGTTTTTTTTTAAAAGAGTTGTGGGTGCCTGGAGTGTGCTGCCTGGGGTGGTGCTAAAAGCAAATATGATAGAGGCATTTAAGAAGCTGTTAGTTGGGTTTATGAATGCACAGGTCTAAGGTCTATAGGCAAAAGGGATTAGCTGGGCATTTGTTTGCTAATTAGTTCAGCCCAACATTGTGTGCCAAATTGCCTGTGCTGTACAATTCTATGTTCTATAACAATAAAAGAAAACAAAAATTACGGCATTTGTCATCTTTTGCTGGATGGTGGTGTGTGTGTTGTACCCTGGCTTGGGAGTTCTGTTCATTGGCGAGTCAGGAAGGAACACAAAGGAACCGTGGTTAGTAGGTGGCTGCAAGTTGGGGGACACCATGATAAAATGTGTTGGGGTCACCTGTCCCAAGATAGTAGTGGCAGCCCAGAGAGAGCTGCTGAACTGGCAAGGTCACGAAGAGGACTGTAAAATGAAGGTCCCAAGGTTTTCTTGTGTTTGTAAAATTATAATACTTGGATCAATTTTAATTTTAATCTGGCCATATTTGGGTTTTGTTTTGAAATTTAGTTGGACTTCTAGTCTCCAACATATCAGTCAATGAATTTAGGCCCCAATTATTTGATGGAACAAAATTTTCATTCAGCTTTTTCCTTTTACCAATTTTAATCATTCTCTCTTAATCAACTTTTCTACCAAAGCAGCAATGTCCTTTTATAATTTTGTGTACACAGCCTCACTCATCTCAATATTTTATTTCTTCTGTCTTGGCAACATCCTTTATAAATCTCTTCTATGTCCTCTGATGCTACACTGCCTTCTTGTATTGTTCAAATAAAATTGTACATAGTTCTTTGGATGTGATTTTTACCATTTTTGTATAATTTTAGCATGATCCCCTGGCAAGAAAACCAAGTTTCATAAAGATCATCTTAGCCACTTTATCCACTTATCTTGCTGTATTCATTGATCTGTGGATATTAACTCCAAAAACTATTTTTTCTGCCATTCAAATAACATTGCACCTATGTGCTGCCTTTTCCACAATTCATGTGTTCAATTAAATATGACTTTAGTGCTTGGAAAAGGTGAGTGCTCAATGCAGATAGATTTATTTCATCAATAAATGCCAAGTTATGCATTAAAAATTGTTAATAGCATCAGCTTCTCTACTTTGCTGTTCCACAGATAACGTGCCCAAAATCATTTTAGGTAAAGTTATTTCCTCCCATTGAACTTAGAGTTTGGGTCCACCTCAGCAAACTTTGCACTTGCTGGCAAATACATTTCTTTTCGGAGGTTGCTGCTTCAGAATTCAATTCAGCTCTGAGCTGAGTTTATATTCTCTCCATGTTGTACTTTGTCAGTTGAATACATTTCCTGGTTGTTGGCTGAACATCTGCCCTCTGCATAGTTCTGCACATTAAATGTTTTATTCTATCCCACATTAAGATCTATTCAGCCCTGTTTTTGGTGAAGTACAATGGTTTCTGTTCTATGGTTGCTCATTTTAAAAACAAAATCATCCATTTGATTGTCTTGACAGCTCCTACATAAACTCTTTTAGTCCTTTAAACTATTGGCTCAATTCTGTCTTTATGTTCTACTCTGTTATACCCTTTGGTCTGCTATTAGATTCCATGTGTTAAACTGCCAAGGCCTGATTGTTTGACATTATCTCCCAAAACTGCATCTCCATTTTGAAGATTCATTTTGATCATGCTTTCTTAATCCCATCTTCTCCAGCTTTTTCTCCGCTTGGTGTGCACTCCGAATACCTCAAAGAACTTCACCAAATTTCTTCGGGAGATTTGTAAATTCATGTCATTTGTAGGATTGTACAGATGAATCAATTTTCATAACATTTTTCCTTTCACCTTTGTTACACTGATCTTGGTGGAATTAGCTCTGAATTTATCTCTAATGAAGGCATTAATTCTTTCTCTGTTTTAATCTCTTAGTATTATATTCCTAGTTTTTAGCTACATCTGCATTTATTACCTGTCAGATAATTGCTGGGTGGTCTTTCCCTTTAATTAGTCAGTTCAATACTACACAAGAATCGTAAACTGGTGTTTTCCACCTTCCTTTCCAGTCCTGAAGAAGGATCTTCTTTTACATTATGGAGCTAACTTCAAATCTAAATTTGAAGCAGGTTCTTCAGTGTTAATAGTTTAAAATGTTCCAATATCAGCAGTTCAAGCAATGAGTGGTTTTGATTATTGATTCATGGATGAACAAATGGAGTAGAAAGGAAAAGTTATTTTGGGATTAGTAAGGATATATAGACTGGAAGTGACACCAAATGAATTGAGAAGGTCATGCTGTTTCTTGTGGATTATGTTAGACATTGGACTGGAAGAGCTATAAAATTTAAGAAGCATGCAAAGCATACATCAGTGCGGCAGTGAAAATGGCAGGATTGGCTTCAGTGAGTATAGTGAATAGACCCATAAATGCTTAATAAATATAACTGGTCATACATGTCTATTTGTCAATGGGGAAAACTGAATAAAGAAAAATGACAGTCAAAGTTAAAATGCCATTTGGAGAAAGTTACAAAGCATATCTTTCCCTCCCGCTGCCCCCACACCTTCTGCTTTGCGCAGGGATCGCTCTCTACGTGACTCCCTTGTCCATTCATCGCTCCCCACTGATCTCCCTCCTGGCACTTATCCTTGCAAGTGGAACAAGTGCTACACCTGCATCTACAGCACCTCCCTCGCCACTATTCAGGGTCCAAACAGTTCTTCCAGGTGAGGTGACACTTCACCTGTGAGTCTGTGGGTCATCTATTGTATCGAGTGCTCCCAGTGTGGCCTCTTGTATATCGATAAGACCCGATGTAGGTTGGGAGACCGTTTTCCCCAAGCACCTACACTCCACCCACCAGAAAAAGAGGGATCTCCCAGTGGCCACCCATTTTAATTCCTCTTCCCATTCCCATTCTGATATGTCCATCCATGGCTTCCTCTACTCAGTGGAGTCTACTGTAACAATGAGGCCACACTCGGGTTGGAGGAACAACACCTTGTATTCCGTTTGGGTAGCCTCCAACCTGATGGCATGAACATCAATTTCTTGAACTTCTGGTATGGACCCTCCCCTACCCCCCCCCCACTCTATACTCCTCATTCCCCTTCCCTCTGTCAGCTACTGTCCTTGCCTGCCCATCGCTTCCCTCTGGTGCTTCTTCCCCTTTTTCTTTCTTCCATGGCCCTCTGTCCTCTCCTATTAGACTTCCTCTTCTCCAGCCCTGTATCTCTTTCACCTATCACCCTGTGTTTCTCTGTCCCCTCCCCCCACCTTCTGACTCCTCATCATTTTTTTTTTCTCCGGCTCTGCTGTGTTTCTCCAGCATTTTCTTGTGTGTTATTTGGATTTCCAGCATCTGTGGATTTTCTCTTGTTTGTAAATGTAATATTACTTTCAAGTAAAGACAAAGTAATAGATGGACAAATCTCAAGGAGCTAATGTTTTCTACCCATATCAAGCAATAGGTAAGAAGAGTGCAGGTAACTTTCCATTGTGTTCCAAATTCAGGAATTGCACTTTTATGGATGAGAAAATGTGAATTATTTCATTACTAGTTGGAAAGAATTGGTGTTTTCTATGATGAACTGTAAAAATTGGTTTTCCCTGGAAAACAACATCAGATTATGAGGACACTCAGTCCTCGTTTATTGTCATTTAGAAATGCATGCATTAAAAAATGATACAATGGTCCTCCAGAATGATATCACAAGAAACACAGGACAAACCTAAACTAAAACTGACAAAACCACATAATTATATCATACAACAGTGCAAAGCAATACCGTAATTTGATAAAGAGCAGACCATGGGCACGGTAAAAAATAGTCTCAAAGTCCCGATAGCCCCATCATCTCACGCAGACGGTAAAAGGGAGAAACTCTCCCTGCCACCAACCTCCAAGCGCCGCGAACTTGCCAATGCAGCACCATTGGAAGCACCCGACCGCAGCGGACTCTGAGTCCGTCTGAAAACTTCGAGCCTCTGACCAGCCCTTCGACAACAAGCACCATCCTCTGCCGAGCGCTTCGATCCCGCCCTGGCTGCTGAGCAACAAATAAAGCCAAGGACTCGGTGCCTTCTCCTCCGGAGATTTCGGACCACACAGTAGCAGCAGCAGTGAAGCAGGCATTTCAGAAGTTTCACCAGATGTTCCTCTGTACTCTCACATCCATCTCCATCAAATCAGGATTGTGCACAGCACCCTGCTTGACAAATAACAGACATCACCACCGGAGTGGCCGCTGCGAGCTGCATCGCGTCGCCATCTTCTCCTCTTTATGCTCAAGTTCTTCACAAATACTTAACTTGTATAAGGGAATAGCATTAAGTGACACTGTAATTTTTATGGTCATTTACAGAACAGCCTTTGAGGGCTTAGTGGACATCTTTTTTCTGTTCAGTTTGGCTTAAACTTTGACCCATATTTACCTCTTGTGTTTGGGTTTTCTTGAGTATTTGATTAAGCTAATTAGGGTTTGGGTTGAGCATTTCACATAATATCTTTATGTTCTTAAAATCTGCATTAGTGCTGTATTTCATTCTGTAAAAGTGTTATCTTTTGGGATGAGACAAGAAAATGCTGGAAATGGCAGATCAGGAGCGTGATGAGTTAATGTTTTAATCCACAACTTTTCAAGCTCAGAACTTCACTTCTGGTCATGAGGTTGAAAGATCAGCTGTTTCTCTTGACACAGTTGCTTACCTGAGTATTCCTGAGTATTTTCTATTTTGTTTTTATTTTCAGCATGCGGGGTATTTTTACATTTTTAAGGGGTCATTTAATGTTCTCGAAGTTATAAGTATATTGTCTCTCAAAAGGTAATGAGTCTCTGGAATTCTTTGTCCCTGGGGGTGATGGAGGCCAGATCATCAGATACATTTATCTCAACCTTAAATATTCAAAATATCGAGGAATTAAGGCATGTGGGGATCTGGCACAGAAGAGGAGTAGAGGCCATTGTAAATTGGCTGCCATACTGAATACTAGTGCAGGAATGAGGGACCAATAGTCTATTCCTGCTCCCAGATTATTGTTTTCTTGTGCAGGTTTGTATGGTGAAATCTGCTTTTAAAATCTGTCTTAATGGTCATTTGCATCTTAAAGGTGGTTTTCAAGTTGTAGAAGAATCACTGTTGTGTTATATTTCGAGGGAAATTTAAGCAGCATTGTGATTCAAATGGAAAGTATCTATCCAGGCGAGATCAGCTGACATGTAAGTGAGAGGAATAGGATTGAAGGTTGTAATCATTCATCTGAAAGACATTTGTAGAGTACCCTTTGGCTTCAAGTCTTTTCCAGCCAGTTAGTGCTTTGGAAATCACATTCAATTAAACTCTGTTGGGACTTTGTCAGGTTGCAGATTTTCCGGACTATTAGATGTCATTCTATTGATATTCCAACACAATCTTAATTCACTTTTTGTTTTAAGATTTGGAGTGGAATGAATGTTCCAATGTACTTGAAGTGTGCATAGGAAGCAAGAGCCCATGATTTCAGGAAAGCATGGCCAACAGAACTGGTTGCACTTCAAATGAATGCAGGAGTTGTGGCTCGACAATAGATGGGGAATGAAGGAGCCAAGGCTCCAGGGTGTTGATGGGGAGCTCAGCAAATATTTCCTGTTGAGCTCCTTGGCAAGCCATTTGGGATTTTTGAGCAATCAGATAACATTTCCTTTACTGTATTTATGCACATGCCTATTAAATTAGGCTATTAAGATTCTATAATTATATTAAACTTGCCCTTCAGTGAAAAGGTGGGCAATTTTTTTTAGGTTAGTACAGCAAAAATGTGATTGAGATAACATCTAAAATAATTGGAGTATTTCTGTGCCAAATTGCAGTTAGTTCATCTCAATGGGTTTTAGTTGCACATGGGTCAAGTGAAGAAACTTCACCTGACCAAAGGGGCATGCTTTCCTGGTTTTTGGCTGCAGCCAGAAAAGTATCTACAAAATGACTTCAGTTTGAGGAAATACTTAGATTGCTGGCATGTCTGCCAGAGTGAATTTTACTTCCATGCTTCATTGTACGTTATTGTCAAGAAAGGTTAACTTTGAGGCTGCACTAGATCAGCATCATATTAAACCAAAATCTTGAAACGTTGCTGCATGGATTTCTCCAGCATTCCTAAATCTATAGATTAGTAGAATAATTGGTCACATGGGTGTAATTGAGTAGTATGGGCTCATTGGGCTGAAAGGGCCTATTGCTGTGCTGTAAATTTATAAGACTTAAAACATCTAACAAGTTGAACAACAGTAGCCATGCAGATGAAATATTTTTGACTGTTGCACAAGCTATTGTACTGAGCATAATAGAGTTGTGCAGGTAGTTAGTATAGTATCAACATCCACCTGTGTTTGTATATAACAATCCATTAGAAATACATGAAGCTGAGACCTTTGGAAATGTAAATGTCAAATCCATCATTGGTTGCACATCTTGAAATATGCTTGCCTAGTACTCATCTCAGATCTTGTTAACTTTTATGAGGAAGAAAAAAACTCAAGCTGCTGACAAGAGAAATCAAGCAGACAATAGTAAAGAGGCCTGTGTGAAATGAAAAATTGATCACAAGTCAAAAACTCGGGGGTCAGACTTTGTGGTCAACCTCTTGTTTGTGAATGGAAGAGAGTGGAGAGCTAAAAATGGGATTTGGAAAGGAAGTACGCTTGGCTCATCATGTGAACAGTTGTCAGATCCAGTCTACTGCAGGAGTCGATGAACGATCACCTCAAACGATGCAAGTGAGATTGTTATCATAATTTAAAGTTAACTATAGGTATAAGTTATAGACTTTCTGTCATGGGGGTTTATAAGAATTTGGAATCAAAGGGAGAAATTAACTTGTCAAAGCAAGTAACAGCTGATTTTAACAATTTTCCCACAGTCATTGAATATCAAATTGACATTGATTAAGCTGAGGGGAATTGGCACCAAATAAATTTTAGTAAAGCAAAAGGATCTGCTGCTTTATACCTTTAGAGTCATGCATGTTGTACAGGCTACATTTGATGTGCTATTCCACTCGCATGGACAAATAGCTGTTTCCTATTCATCAGTCAGTAATAAATCAGAATATAGCAACCAGAGGTAGGACTGAAATTACTGAAGGTTATGAAGGGTGTCTGAAGCTGATGGCTTAGCAATACCGATAACAAAGCAAAAAAGATAAGGGCAAACAATAGAGTCAACAAATTTTTGGTCAATTCAATTTTCTTGTGGTAGTGATAGACTCTGTTTAAATTGTCCAAGGATATAAAAATGTCAGACATTCTCAGATGTATTCTCCATGACCCAGTACCTAAATTTTTCATTTCTCCCAGAGCTTTGCCAACTTTGAAGGACAAGTTATTGTATGTACAAAGACAGGTGCATTGTACCATGTGACATCATCATAGCTTGTCACACCAAACAGCCAGCCACTCGTGTTATTTGGTTGATGTTGAGCAGGTCAGTGTCAACTAAACCATGTGACGAACAATATTCTGTGCTGCGAGACAGCTGTGGATAAAGTGCTATTAAATACAAACTTTTCACTGCACTCTTTCTAACTTGTACTTTCAACTGGGTGATGTCTTGATTCTCTACTGGTTAATATTAAAAGTACCATGATTTTGTTGCTGTATACTCGGCTTCCATTTCTGCTATATGGTAGCCAGATATTTGCTCCTGATTTTATTACTTCAGAAGACTCTTACTTCTGGAGTTTGGCTTCATGCTCTCTTAAAGCAGAATCTGAATATTATGTGTTTTGAATATTGAACAATAGTTCAGGTCAGATTTGAAAGAATGCTAACAATGGTTAGGTTAGTTTAGTCATAGGAACCCAAGAAGCTTAATGTCATCCACACAAGAACAGTTTGCTTTGCCCTGTCTCCGTACTACAAAACTTGCTGTCATTTCTCGTATTAACCCAAAAATGGACAGAAGGAAGGGAGTGTCCTGATCAGGATACTGTGAATCTGCTATAGGGTATAGATTGGGTAAGTAGGCAAAAGACTAGCAGATGGAGTTTAATGTAGCAAAGTGTGAGGTCATTCACTTCAGTAAGAGGTATTAAAAAGCAGATTATAATCTAAATGGAGAGAGAGATATCAATTGAGTACAAAAAGCTAGCGGGCAGGTTTAACATTCTTGGCCCTTGTTGCAGAGATTGGGGTTTAAATATAAGGTGTTAGGCTTATCCTGAAATGTGTACAATATTGTTCCCCTTACAAAAGAAAATAATTTAGTAACATTAGAACCGGTTGAAAGAAGATTTACCAGGATAAATCCTTGGATGAGAGGATTTCCTACCAAGAGTTTGGTTTGTATTTCTTTAAGTTTAGAAGAAGGATAACCTTATTCAAACATACAAGATCATTAAGGAATTTGACAAGGAAGATGTTGGAAAGTTTTCACTAGTGGTAGACTCTAGTACAAGGAAACCTAACTATAAGTAAGAGGTCAGTTATTTAAAACTGAGATATATAGAAATTCTTCTCACGGAAAGTGAACCTCTGGAATTTTCTGCCTTGGCTGAAGGTGGGGCTGAATCAATAAAAATATTTAAATAAGACAAATGTTTGATTAGTACTCGGGTATGGAGAACTGTACAAAAGATATGTTGAGCCCAATTTAAATTGTATCATATTAAATGCTGGGGCAGGCTTGAAGAGCTTGATGGTCTGCTCTTATTTTCATATGTTGTTCTTTAGATGGCAGTATGTTAATAACATGGTGATCTATACGTTAAAGTCGAATCTGAATAAAACTCGGGAGACCAGCTTCTTATCATCACCACAGTTTATTGTGCACTCTTCTGCAGGAGTTTGAGACCCAGTTGTCAAAAAGGGAAGGCACGTAAGTACTGCCACCATCTGACAAGTGGACTCACTTAGTCAGGTTACAGCCGTATATTTATACATAGTAAGTCCCATACATTACTGTTGCAAGATGTCATTTGAACTGGTATGCCCACCAAGTCTGTTGGTGCAAGACTTAGTTACAGATAAGAGAGTCCACTAGATCAAGGTTTAATTACAGATGGATATTCATTTCTGTCCTTATTGGTGTGTCCCCATCTCCCCCCCCCACTTAAACGAGGGTACAATGTACAATTTATCAAATTCTCAATGTCTCTCTGCAAATTAAGTGAGAACTGATATAAGCTGGGGTTTTTTTTGCTAACTGCTGAAGACAGTTTACTTCAGTTCAAAAATTCCTGTTCAGTCCCAATTATTCTTTTAGCCAGAGGTTACATAGGTTCAAAATGATTTTTTTATATCCTCAATTGCTCATATATAATCTAAAGAGTTAATTACAAGTGTCTCCCTTCCCTGATATTCCAGTGGGTAAAATGGTGAACATCAGCTTTAGCATGTCCTCAGTTTATCATTGCAGCCACAAGAGACTGCAGATGTTGGAGTATGAAGCAACCAACAATCTGTAAAAAGAACTTGGTGGGTTGAGCAGCTTCTGTGGGGAAGGAGAAAGAATTCTAAATATCTGTTGCAGTCCTGCATCAACACTCAGTGGAGAAGCAGATGACTGGTGTCAAGTGGTGATGTGGGAAGTGGAGGGGGGGGGCGTGGAAATGGGTTGTTGATGGGAGAATATTGTTAAGGTTAGTCAGCAGGTGATTTTTGGTGGAGTAAGGACAGGATAAAGATGAAAAGTAGGTGGAGCAAGTAGGGGAGAGGCAGACTGGACTTGGGACACTTCCAAATTGGGGGAGTATTCCAAGTCTTTCCCCTCATCATTCATACACGTGCTCACAGACACCTGCCTGCCATCAGTCACCCTACCGTCTCATCTCAGTCCTTTCTTTCATTCTTTTACTGACCATCTTCCCTCTCCGTGCTCACACCTAATGCAAGGTTTTGGCCTGAAAAGCGTTATTTCCTTTCACCCCAATAGATGCTGCTCAACCTGTTGAATTGTTACAGCCAGTTGTTTTTTCTATCACTTTATTGGTGTTGAGTCAGATTGCAGCAGGTCCTGATTTCAAGAAGTCATCATATCATTATACATCAGGCATTGAACTACAGCAGATCAGGGAGACTGATCACCTCTCCTGTGAAGTTAAGGTTCAACAATAAACTTGGATTTTTCTCTTTTCTTCCAATACACTAGATGCTGCATCTGAAGTGACTATTTAAGAAGTCCCTAAAACTTGAGATTGATTGCTACACTTGCAGGTCTTAATACTTTTGTTTGTGAAGATGGGTATGAGGCCCACAAGATTTTATAGATCTGTTGAGCACCTACAGGAGTTGGAGCCAACCCTTCCTCCAATCTGCAATCAAAGGTGAAACCTCCATTAATATCCTGAACTTTTTGCAAAGGGTAGTACAGACGAATATTCTTTATCCAACATGTTTGCTATCATCTGGAAAACTGAATATTCACTGGTAACCATCACGATTTATTTGATAAATTAGTGATACTGGCATAGAGCAATGCTCACTCTGCAGGCAAGCTGGTAAATTGCATATATAAGATTTTTCTTTCCATCACTCGAGGGCATTATAAAAACCGATCCTGAAAGATTCCTTAGTTTTGATACTAATGTTGTAGCATTCACTCTGCAAAAGTGGCAGGTTAATATAGCTGATGTTTCTAGTCCACAAAATTGGCAGTAAACTCGTGAAACGTAAGTATAAGGTGGGGTTGCTCTTGTTGGGATTTCAGCTGGTCCCATCTGTGTTGTGTTTTTATTTGGCATTTGGTAGTATAAATGCACATATTCTCTGTATCTCCATGCATGTGATTCTGAGCTCTTTTGTCAAACTAAAAACAAAGTCAATTTTGCTGCAAAGCAAGCAGGACATGGAGCTTCCGTTTGTAAGTAATTTTAATTCTCTGCTCCTGGGTCCTTGGACTTCAGTTTCTTGCAGTATAGGGTGGGGCTCTATATCAGCTTCAATAGTGCCTCACTTTTTTAAGGTACATGGCAGCTTTGCAATCTCAACAAAGTCTAAATTTTCAGTTAATTCGGCTATTTCCATTTATGTGTGCTAGACCCATTATTACTTATCCATTTAGCACTCCCTTAGTGTTTTGCACAATTTCCCAAATGTCACTAGCTCCTTGCATTTCACGACTGGCACCTTCTTTTTGCTCTTTCTACCCTGTTTGCTTCTCTTTTTCCTCTTACCTCTCACCCACCTTCATTACTTCTGCCACTTTGAACTCATTTAAACTAATCAAAACTCAAAGTTCTTCAATAGGAAATGTCAGCACTTCCTCCTCTATCACTCTCTACTGAAGCTTTCTAACCCTAAATGCAATTTCCAATCTTATTGCATCATGGCTGTCTGTCTGAAAATTTGTGAGTGTGTGCATAACCTTGATGTTTATAAGCAGTGGACGAAGACTAGAAATTAATTGGTCTATTTGCAGATTTTAAAGGATCAGAAATGGTGGAGAGGTCTGAAGCACTGTTGGGCCTGTATATGCTACACAATTCAGAGAAATAATTGAACACATCATTAATAAGTTCGATGGGGCAAGGCAGATATTATGAGGTAGAGTCCAGGGTTGTCCAGAACCAGTTGTCATAGTTTCAACATAAGACATTTAGAACTCAAATGAGGAGAAATTTCTTTATGGAGTAATGAGCTGGTGGAATTTGGCACAACAGAAGGCAGAAGGGACAAAGTTTAATGTGATTTTAGAGAGATTTCTAAATGTACCACGAAGGGATACGAGGAGAAAGTGTGAATATGGTATTGCAATAGTGGCTGATATCAAATGGGAGAATGGCCTTGAAGCATGTTTCTTTTTTCAATATTTCTACATGGATTCTAATGTCTTGGCTGAATATCAATAGTTTCACATTGGGAAGTAGTGCATTAAAGCTCATGTTTTATTTTTAATTCTGAAACTGCCAGTTTGTGGTAATAAATTAAGCTTCAAATGAAGTAAATTTGGATATTTTTTGTCTTTATAAAACTTAAGAATATATAGTGAATTTCATATTTGTGCCAAGATTCAATGAGGCCTTGAATTTGAGCTATATATTGAGATATTGTTACACTATATCTGGATCTATGTGAGCAGTCTTGGGTATTGTGCTTTGTACATTTCTTGTGCTTGGATTAGAGTAGGTTGCTAACTCTGCCTCAGATTTAACTTATTCAGTAAGATTATACAAACTGCCTTTGTATTTCTGCGGTATTACGAGAAAGCCTTGGGAATAAAACCCTGAAAGGTCTGAAGGTAGATATGTCACTGGACCAGATGGAATACACTTCAGGGTTCTGAAAGAGGTAGATGACAAGATTGCAGAGGCATTAGTAATGATTTTTCAAGAAGCAATAGATGTGATTACTCCAGTATGGTTCTGGAGACTGGAAAATTGCAAATGTCTCTCCACTCTTCGAGAAGGGATGGGGGATGGAGGAAGGAAGAAAGGAAATTGCAGCCAGTTAGCCTGGCCTCAGTGGTTGGAAAGATGTTGGAGTCAATTGTTAAGAATGAAGTTTTGGAGTACTTGGAGGCACATGATAAAATAGGCCATAGTCAGCATAGCTTTCTGAAGGGAAGATCTTGCCTCACAAATCTGTTGCAGGAAATAGCAAGCAGGATGGACAAAGGTAAAATGGGTGCATGTTGTGTAGTTGGATTTTCAGAAGGCCTTTGACGAGTTGTGGCACATGAGGCTGCTGAACAAGCTAAGAGCCCATGGTATTACAGGGAAGATACTAGCATTGATTGGCAGAAAGCAAAGAGTGGGAATAAGGAGGCCTTTTTCTGATTGGCTGCCGGTGACCAGTGGTGTTTTATACAAGTCAGTGTTGGGACCGCTTCTTTTTACTTTGTACGTCAATGATTTGGGTGATGGAATTGATGGCTTTGTGGCCAAGTGTGCAGACTGTACAAAAATAGGTTGAGGGGCAGGTGATGTTGAGGAAGAAAGAAGGCTGCAGAAGGACTGAGACATTAGGAAAATGGGCAAAGAAGTAGCAGATGGGAAAGTGTGTGGTCATGTATTTTGTTAGAAGGAATAGAAGCATAGACCATTTGCTAAACGGGGGGGGGGATTCAAAAATCAGATTCCCTCAAGGTTAACTTTCAGATTGAGTCAGTAGTGCAGCAGGCAATTGCAATGTTTACATTTCTTTTTTTGAAGGACTAGATTATAAAAACAAGGATGTAATGCTGAGGCTTTATAGGGCATTGGTGAGGCCTCATTTGGAGTATTGTGAGCAGTTTTGGGTCCGTTATCGAAGAAAAGAAGTGCTGACATTGGAGAGAGTTCAAAGAAGGTTCAAGAAAATGATTCAGATAATGAAAGGCTTATCATATGAAGAATATTTGATGACTCTGGGCCTGTACTCATTGGAACTTAGAAGAATGGGAGAGCGATCTCTTAAACCTCATAAAAATATTGAAAGGCCTAGATAGAGTGGATGTGCAGAGGATGTTTTCTTTCGTGGGGGAATGTAGAACCAGAGAGCATGGCCTCAGAATAGAGGTGATGAGAAGGGATTTCTTTAGCCAGAGGTGAATCTGTGTGGGATTTGTTGCAACAGGTGACTGTGGAGGCCAGGTCATTGGGTGTATTTAAGATGGAGATTGATAGTTTCTTGATTAGTTAGTCCGATGGGAAGTCAGGAGAATGGGTTTGAGTAGGGAAACAGATCAGCCATGATCAAATGGTGGAGCAGACTCGATGGGCCAAATGGCCCAATTCTGTTCCAATGTCCCATGGTATGTTTTTGGACTGTTGGGGGGAATCTGGAGCACCTGGAGGAAACACATGCAGTCACGGGGAGAACATACTCCGTATGGGCAGCAGAGGGAATTGAACTCGAGTTGCTGGTACAGTAGAGTGTTGTGCTAACCACTACGCTACTGTACCACCCTAAATTATAGTCAAAGGTATTTGAGACTTAAGAGGAAAAGTCTAGGTCAGTTGCTTTCTCACAAATGCAGGCTGCAATATGAAGTGGTTCCTTTCCTCGATTGCCAAGTTCGTAAGTACAGGGAAGAAGTATTGATCTATGAATAATTTGAGAACTGGTAACGTTTTTCCTGGTTTTGCCCACTGACATATTTAACTTTTAAAAGAATATAATTTTGCTAAGAGTGCAAAATATTTAGTAGAATCTGCAGCTCAACTACCTGCTTTGAAATCACCGGGATATCAGATTGTGCCAGGTGTAGATTGAAATATGACCTGAGATGTGATTACTCCAGCTGTAAATGCTGATCAGCAAGTTGAGTTGCCCCCTGGACAACGTGTAAAGAGTGGTGAATTAATCTGTCAGTGTGTAAATCTGTCACTAAGTCTGGAATTCAAATGTTAGACTGATTTGGATTAACTTCTTCCCTACAGATTTGTCAGCAAAGCTGGTAGAGCGGCTGCCTTACAGCTCCAGCAAACTGGGTTTGGTCCCAATTTCTAGTGTTATATGTATGGAGATTTCACTTCTTCGTTGTCATTACATGGCATTACGCGTGCTCTGTTTTCTTCCACTTCCTAAAGGTGTGGGTTAGTAGATTATTTGAAGCAGAGGTTCAATCTGGGGAATGTTTATATTTATGTGAGGAAAAAGGTAATGAGATTAATCTTTGATTCACACAAATGGGTATTTGATAGTCAATAATATCTTGATGGATTGAAGGGCCCCTTTCCCATTATATATAACACTGACTGTATCTATGACTTGAAATGGACTGTTTACTATGATTTAAGTATAAAGAAGCTTCAGAAATGTCTGATGAATGCTTCATCAGATTTTGAGAATGTAACTTTAAATTATTTAGATCAGCAAAGTTCCCTCCAAGTTGAGTTTTTCTGTTGGATTTTGATATTCATTTATGAATCCGGTAAAACTCATTGCCCAAATAAATTAGCCAAGGTGCCATTGTGCGCCAAGAACTGTTGATTCTTAACAATTCTGCCCACGCCATGTGTGTAAAAATATTTTTTCAACAAAGACTAGAACCAAATACTTCAGGTGTTGGAGTTTTTTTTTAACCCTTTCTCAACTATATTTGCACAGTTGAAGAGCACAAGTAGCCACTTTAGCAAACGTTGAAAATAGTTCACTTTGGATTAAATTCAACTTGAAGGCTTAACTGTCAAGTGTTTTTCATTTTATTAAACTGACTTCTAATTTTTTAAAGAAGTTTCCTTGTGCCTTGTTTGAGATAATGTATTTCTCCTGCTCTTTTGGCAACTTTGCAACAATTAATTCTCCCATGGACCTTTGGACAGAATATTGTTTCATGATCTCCGATTTTCCATTTGTTAATGTCACAGGTACTATGGCACTGTAAACACAATTGGGTTATGTTTTTTCTTTTACTGTAATAATAAACTGGTGCATTAATTTGCTGAAAATTTGAGGCTATTACTTCACTATCATTTGAGTATTTTGTTAGTACTTCACCGGTAATGAAAGTAAGACGTGCAAAACTCCAGATTTTCCTTTAATATTCAAGTCATTATTTTGATGTATATTGTATAAGAATTTCATTAAATCAATGGTTTAGTTTACAGTACAAAGAATACTCCACTTTTGGAATCTGTGTTGGCTGTTTCAATGTACGTATTTTTAAATCTAACTAAAGCAGGCTGCTTCACTTTGTCTTATCCACACTCTTTAAAAGATTAATTATTTCAGCCTCAGCCAGATTGCAGAGGAGCTCAGTTAAATATACTTTGTCAAAATGCTTTTAAATCTTCCTCGAAATACTCTTTCCTACATTTCCCTATCATTCTTGAAGAATCCATTTTTAAAAAAAATTTTGAATCAGCTTCAGTGATTGGCAAATTTTGTTTTTTTTAACTTCCAAGTATGCTTCCAAAGTCTGCCATTTTGAACTTGTACCTTGTTAGAATGGCATCTGGAGATATGGTCCTCATTATCTTAACCATAGAATTAATACAGCATGGAAGTAGGCCCATTGTGCCCATGGTTACAAGACTATTGAACAATTCTTAGAACGCTAAGGGTGGATTCTTGTCCTTACAATCTACCTTGTCATGGTTTTCATCTTATTGTTTTCCCTATACTATCTCAATGCATGGCATCCATACGTATTTTCATTGTAGCTCTGTACCTATGACAAATATAAACACACACACATATCCCATCCTGCTAGTCATGAGGGTGTGGGTGAAAATGGGAGTGCCTAGAGGAATCTGGGAGAATGTGTGAATTCCACGCTTGACATTGTTGAAACAATGAGGCAGCAGCCTTTCTGCCTCTGCTAGTTAGCTACCTGCAGGTCTGTTTGGTCAACCCCCAACCTTAACATCAATATTCAGTCTCAAGTTCTCAGGTCTACTTTGATGATTTTAATTTTGTTTAAACTACCGTGTTTCATGATTTTTTAAAATACTTCTCTCCTGAAATAATTTCTTCAGAACTGCAAATTATCCTCCAAGTGCAAGCCCAATGTTTTGCAAGACTTCATCAGTGTATCAGTACCTCTTCAGTATTCTGTGTTGAGGCTCATATTTACCTTATTTAATGGTTTTAGATGCATGTCCAGCCTTCTAATGATGTATGGTGTAATTACAGTGCTTCTCCTCAACAGTATGTCATAAATGTTACCAGTAAGATTAATTTCTTTTCCAGTGTAACCTTCCAACAGTTGTATCGTCAGTATTCCAAGGCAGTTCAATAACTTTAGTTGCTATTTCAACCAAATAATTCTTTTGTCTTGCAGGGTCCGATGCTATTGACCCCAGCATGGAAGTTTCAGAACCTGCTGGTAAGAAACCTTTGGCTAGATTTTAGCCTTAAAAAGTTATGATTTGGCATAATTAACCAGGACTTAAATGGAAAATAAATCTTACAATTTTTATCTATTGTATCTTTCAAAAATTGAGCTTTCTCCATTTTCATTTCTGTTCTTGATTTGGATAAATATAGTGACCAATAGATGCTCACTCAAGTAACAGAATTTTATTATTTCTAAATTGAATGACTGCCATGACCTGACCATTTTGAATTTTGCAGCATTAGTAGAAAATGGAGATACAGAGGCAGGACCTGAAGAATCATGGGAACAGAAAGCAGAACCAAGTGAAGCAGAACCAGGAGGTGGTCCTGCTGGTGATGGAGGTCCACCTTTGGCTACTTCAGTGGAAATGGAAGAGGAGGAGGAGGTACCTTCACCAAAGGTTGCAGTGGTGGAGCCAGGTGCTCCAAGGAAGGAGCATGTGAATGTTGTATTTATAGGTCATGTAGGTAAGTTCATAAATAAAATACCATGATAGTATAATGCCAAATTTAAAAATTGATTTGGTAAACTAGTTTTCTCACAAAAAATAGTTGAGGGGGTTGTTAAGGCATATTGTATGTTGGCTTTCATTAATCGGGGGCCAAGTTCGAGGCGTGAGGTGCAACTCCACAAAACCCTGGTTAGACCATACTTGAAATATTGTGTGAGTTCTGGTAGCGTCATTATAGGAAGTTTGTGGAAGCTTTAGGGAGGGTGCAGAGGAGATTTATCCAGGATGCTGCCTGGACTAGAGACCATGTCTGTGAGGATAGGTTGAGCGAGCTGGGGCTTTTCCTCATGGAGTGAAGGAGGGTGAGAAGTGTACAAAATGATAAAAGCATAGACCCAAGTGGATAGCCAGAGAATTTTTTTCCCGGGATGTAAGTGGGTAACACATGGGGTATAATTTTAAGGTGATTGGAAGAAAGTAGAGGAATAATGTCAGATTTTTTTTTACACCGAGTGGTCGGTCCATGCAATACCCTGCTGGAGACTATGGTAGAGGCAGACAATTAGGGACATTTAAGGAACTCTTAGATCGGCATATGGATGATAGAAAAATGGAGGGCTATATAGGAGGAAAGGGTTAGATAGATCTGAGAGTAGGTTTTAAAAAGTTGGCACATGGGCTGAAAAGCCTGTACTATGCTGTACTGTTCTATGCTCTATGTAAAATGCTGTATTGACATTCAGTCATTGTTGCAGCCAGAAATTCATTGTTTATATATCAACAGATCTTTTGTTAATGGAAAATTCTTCTCTTGCCAATACACACAATATGAAATTTGTTCAGCCTTCTCTGCAATAACTGTTTTTATTTTTTCACAGATGCTGGAAAATCCACTATTGGTGGGCAAATAATGTAAGTTACTGTTTGTGTTCTAAAAAGTATAGACGTGGAGTAAGAAATCCTCTAATTGAACTTCTCCATTGATTGTCTTGTTACCAAATAGAATACAATATTAGGCTATTATTTCTTGTAACTTCTGTATGAAAGGGAGACTTTCACTCTGGTGATGTCCATTTTTCTTCAGTGTAATACAGTGTGTGGAATTTAGACTTGTATGTAGATTTGTATTGAAAACTTTTGATTTGACTATAGTTTGTAAAATGCAGAATTTTCTACTTGCTAAAAATGATTAGAGAAAGCCATCATATTCTCGTGTCCTGTGGAGAATTCTACTATCAACTGGCACTGCTTGAAAGCAAAAAGAAAATCAGCTGATTACTTATCCCATAGGACATCTGCTTTTTTTTTTAATGTCTGTGTAAGAATTGTTAGTTTGCATTGAGAGGGTATCTTGATGTAAATAACATACCTTAAAATTTTTTTCTCCCTCTGTCCCTCTGACTATACCCCTTGCCCATCCTCTGGTTCCCCCCCCCCTTGTCTTTTTCCCCGGACCTCCTGTCCCATGATCCTCTCATATCCCCTTTGCCAATCACCTGTCCAGCTCTTGGCTCCATCCCTCCCTCTCCTGTCTTCTCCTATCATTTTGGATCTCCCCTTCCCCCTCCCACTTTCAAATCTCTTACTAACTCTTCCTTCAGTTAGTCCTGACGAAGGGTCTCGGCCTGAAACGTCGACTGTACCTCTTCCTAGAGATGCTGCCTGGCCTGCTGCGTTCACCAGCAACTTTGATGTGTGTTGCTTGAATTTCCAGCATCTGCAGAATTCCTGTTGTTTACCTTAAAATCTAGAAGCTTTGTATTTCTTGCAGTTCATTCTATCATGGATACTAAGAAATTGTAACTAATTTTGAGTCTTGGAAGTCATTTCAGACTTGGAATAAAATAACATTTGAATTACACTCAAACCAGATGAAGCTCAAGTCTTTCAGCTTTTTAAACTGCTTGAGAGTTGTCTCTTCATCTGAATGAAAGTTGGTATCTCAGATCAGCCATTTTGTCAGTCTTGTGCAAGTTATGTTGGTGTGAGAGTTTTATATTTAAAGTCCTGTGCGCAAAAGTCTTGGATAGGGTGCCTAAGACTTTTGTACAGTACTGTATTTGTCAACATGGAATGGAGAGCAAGTTTGTAAATCTGGAATGAGGGGTGTGGGGCATGTGGCAGAGGAGGAGTGCCAGGGTTTGGTGGGGGGGTGGGGGCAAACACACCCAGCCCTGAAACAGCAGACAAGGTAATTTGTTTCCAAACAGTTGGATTATTGATCATTACAGAACATTTCTCTGGTGCTTCCCACTCCATCCCCTCTCACTGCCGCCTTCCCTCTCTCAGTCCACAACAGAGATCCATATTTGAATCAGGTTAATCATGAATTTCGTGGGTTTTTTGTGGTAGCAGTACAGTGCATTAAGTGAAATTACTACAGTACTATGCAAAAATCTTGGGCAGCCTAGCTATATATATGTGCCTAAGGCTCTTGCATAGTAGTACTGGCAACTTATCTCTTGGGTAAACTTATTCAAATAGAAATCCCAGTCATCATTTTTATAATTGAAAATGTGTTTAGGATGCCACTATTTTCTGGAATATTGATGTTTACAATACCTGAATTTATGTAGGAATATAAAAAAGCCAAGTAAAGAATAATTATGCATATCTTTTGTCATTTGACTTTACCTGCTTTTTATTGTGATTAACAATATAGAAATTGATGTAGAAAATGAAGTAAAATTGAAAGAGTGAAGAGGTGTTCAGTTTTCATGGGCAGTTTTTTTTATATATATATAAAGGTATCTTACTGGTATGGTGGACAAGCGAACACTGGAAAAGTATGAAAGGGAAGCCAAGGAGAAAAATAGAGAAACATGGTAAGATTATTTAGCAGTTTCAACCTGCAAGATGATTCCTGAATTGGAGTTTGGCATCCATTCCTATATTTATGTAATTGCTTTGTTTTGTTTTAAGTCTGTATTTGGACACTCCAGCTGTCAACACAATTCATCCATTGAGAATTAAGTAAATAAATAGGCCACCATTACGGTATCCACTTTCTATTTGATGTTACAGTTCATATGGTTGGCTTAAGCATGTCAGGAAAAGCTGTATTGGCATTGTCTGCTGAATGATCCTTGTTAGAGAGGTGTACTTATGCAATGTCTTCCTGTTGTCATAATGGTTTAAGTATTTTTTTGAAAATTATGCCTGCCTGCTCCAATGAAGTTGCAGATGGCAGCTGGGAACTTTGGATTATGTCCCCTGCACGATGGCGCTGGCAATTTACAGCAACATTTTCTGGACAGCTCACAAGCCGATTAGATATACATCTTCTGGGCTGCTATCACTGCAATCTGCAGCCCTGTAATTTACCTTTAAGAAATATACTTTCAACCCAGTCATATTTACTTTTAATTATGGCAAAATTAAAAATAAGGCTACTAGATGGAGGTTTAACTCTACCCTTCTAAAAAAAAAACGAATTTCTATCACAACTGAGAACAAAACGGACAGAATTTATAAATTTAAATAAAAATAGTGTCTTCAATGTGAAAGTGATTTGGGCCTCCATCAAGGGTTTCTTACAAAATAACGCTATATGGTTCAGTTCCCATCTACATAGAAGCCAGCTTCAAAAGATTTCCACCCTAGAAGAATGTAAGGTTTTGGAGAAATGATCTCAAAAGGAGATGCACCATAACAAAAGAAAACGAGCTCAAAACAAAACAAGCAGAATTAAATGATTTATTAAGAAGCAGGGCAGAATATATGATCCATATAACCAAACATAAGTAATTACGCAGAAGGCAGCAGACCGAGCCATCTTTTAGCTCTAACGCTCAAACAACAGGAAGCTGAAAGGTCTATACCACCGATTAGATGTGCTAAACATGGAGTAGTATCTTCAACAGAGGAAATAAACAAGACAATGAAGAATTACTTTAAAGAGCTGTATACAAGTGGTTCAGTTCCTTCTGAGAATGCTTCACAGATTATTTTAGTAGATTAGTCCTCTTTACGTTGTCATTAGAGGACACCAAACTCTAGACTCTCCTATTACACTGGATGAGCTACTTAAAGCAGTCAAAGCTACAAATAAGGGCAGTACGCCAGGTATAGATGGCATACCTGCAGAACTTTACCGAGCACTTTGGGATATTCTTGGACCAGTATGGTTGGAAACATTAAATTACGCTTTTGGAAATGGTGCTTTCATAGAGATCTAAACACAGACAGCCCTGATCACAGTTATACCTAAGCCCGGTAAGGACCCTTTGGAGTGTGCCAATTACCATCCAATCTCCTTGATCAATGCCGACCTGGAGATATTTTCCGAAGTCTTAGCCAGTAGACTTGAGACAGTAATTGGGAAAATAATTAGCCCAGATCAAACAGGCTTTATCAGGGGGCATCTGGCATCTGATAATATTCACCAGCTCTTACACATACTGAGTGCAACACATAAAATTCCGCCTGCCTGTGGCCTGCTATTTCTAGATGCTGAAAAAGCGTTCGATCGCCTTGAATGGCCATATTTTTGGAGGGTTCTAAAAGAATCTAAGTCCAGCGATAAATTTATCAATATTATTCAAACACTGTATGCTAATCCTTCAGCCCGGGTATGTGTGGGAGGAGGTTTCTCAGAGTTATTTGACATAGTACGGGGCACACGACAAGGGGTGTCTCCTTTAATCTCCTTTGTCTCCTTTAATTTTTACTATTTCTATTGAACCATCTTGCACATTTAATTAGAAACTCTCCTCAGATCTCCCCTATTACAATAGGTACAACATCACATTCAATATCACTTTACGCGGACGACACGCTAGTTTATATGGCAAATGTTCAACAAACTCTCCCCTATATTTTAAAAGCACTGGAGCAATTTGGATTTCTTTCAGGATACAAAGTTAATTTGTCAAAATCAGCACTGATGCTGGTTAATACGGATAAAAGTAAGGTGTCTCTTCCTCCCCAGATTAAAGTTACAAATGAGGTCCTCTACTTGGGTATTAAAGTTAATACTTCCCTATCATCTGTGGCTAAAACAAATTACTCTTTAATTCTTAAAAAAAAAATAGAGGAAGATATTAATAGATGGAGACACCTGCCAGCATCAGTCCCGGCCCATATTTTGGTCTTTAAAATGAACATCTTACGCCGCATTAATTTTATCAGCTCAGTGATCCCACTTGCACCTCCAGCAGGATATTGGCAAAAACTGGACTCCTTACTACGATGCTATGTTTGGAATGGTAAATGACCCAATATAAAATGGTCAGTTCTACAATTCAAAAAGTCGAATGGAGGATTGGCATGTCCAAATTTTAAATTATATCACTGGGCATTTGTATTAAAAAGTCTTAGCTATTGGATGGAAGAGGATAAAGTTTCGTCACGGAAAAATATAGAACAAGAGCTAATAGCACCAATAAGGTTGAAGGACTTTCTCCTTATAGGTACGTCTACCAAAAAATGTGATTTGTATTATGGTCCAGTTTTAACCCATATGCTACGTGTTTAGAGCAGCAAAAAATTCCTAAAATTTAAAAGCGTGTGGTGCAAATCATCTCCATGATGGAACAATAATCGTTTTCTATCTGGGGGGAAGCCATTCACTAACAGAACTTGGGAGGATAAAGGTATTACTACTCTTCAAGATATTAATGGGGCAAGTACTATCCTTAGCTTTCAAGAACTGGTATCTCAATATAATGATAAAAACAATCTTCTATTTTCGAGTAAGTTCAGCTTGTAAAGCCTATGGCGTTCCCTGGGGTTCAGATTTAAAGGACATTTTAAGTTGGATACAGAGTGCTCCAGGACAGATAGTGTCATATATCTATGATAAATTAAACTCCCAGAAATATATGCCCACATCGGAATGAAAGCCTGGAATAGGGACATATCTGAATTGGGACAAGACTTAGACTGGGATGCGATTTGGGATAATGCTGCCAGTGCTTCGAAAAACCCAAATCATCGTTAGATACACTTGAAATTTTGTCATAGAGCATATTTAACACTGAGAATTAGACATCAAATGGGACTGGTTCCTGACCCTTATTGCTCATTTTGTCCCCATGGAGCCATTGCTTCGTTTATACATGTTGTATGGGAATGTCCAGGGGTTTTTGGTTTGTGGGGGAAGGTATCAGTACTCTTACAGAACTAACAGGGGTACAATTACCAATGGACCCCGCTGTACATCTTCTAAATAATGACTCCCACCTTTCCCTTACGGAAAAAACACGCAAAATCTGGCAGGCAGGCCTGACTGCAGCTAAGAAGATTGTAGTCCAGCGTTGGAAACCTCCCCATATTTCAAATACTCACTGGCTCCGGAGCTTTTTGGACATTTCTTACCTGGAACTTTCATCAGCAAGAGTAAATGATGCACAACCAAACACAATCTTAGTGTGGACAAATTTGATATCTGACTTAAAAGATCTTTTGTTAAAATAGGAATGCTTTGTCTGTGTATGTACTACTATTCAGTTGATTGGTGGAGGGGAGAAGGATGGGGGGAGAGAGGGGTGGAGGGGGGATGGTGATGAAGGTTGGGGGGTGGCTGGGTTAAACAGTCAAAATGTAATTGGCAACTGGTTGTATCGAATGTAATTTGTTGGTGTTGCAATAAAAAATTAATAATAAATATTCCTTGAACCATTTAAATGCAAGGGGTGACTGTATTTCCAGAGAATAAAGTGAGGGAATTAAAGTTTCCAATATGCAGCCACAAGATTTAATTGTCAAGAACTAAAATCCATTATATAAAAAAAAACACAAATCATTCTAGTTTCTTCCCTTTTCATGTTGCTTGATTACATTGTTACGACTTGGAAATTTATTCGTATTGAGAGTACATAACCATTCAGTGTATGTGTTTAATGTTGAATAAAGCATTTTTGATTATAGTTGTACTTATCCTATCAGTTATGCGAAATTGTAGGCTTGATTTATCTTTGTACTTCTTTTAATGAAATGTCATTATATTTAGGTATTTGTCCTGGGCCTTGGACACAAACCAAGAGGAGAGGGACAAGGGGAAAACAGTTGAAGTAGGTCGTGCATATTTTGAGACTGAGAAAAAGCACTTCACCATTTTAGATGCACCAGGACACAAAAGCTTTGTACCAAATATGATTGGTGGAGCATCTCAAGCTGATCTTGCTGTCTTGGTAAGCTATAAAGTCTCTACTTGTTCTTTAGTGACAGATGATGCATTCAGTGATTTGACATAGGAAGAGTTGGAAACCATTTGTTCCACTTTTTTTGTAAATTCAATTTTTGTAAATAAGTTAAGAGCTAGGAAACCGGAGCAAAAATTTAATGTGCCAGATTTTAAAAAAAAATTAACAAATATTTCTATGAAGTGTGGTAGATCTTAATTGTTGGGAGTTCACAAGAAGGAATGAGTATTTGTTCTGTGGTAGAGAAGTTAATTTCAGTACAAGACTCAAGTCTGAGTCTCACTCATTTTATAATCTGATTTGGCCATTATCAATAATTGTGAATTTTCCTGTTTTGAGGTGGTGACGCGAGCCAGTTTAGATTTCTTGTGTTCAATTGTACCTGTTGGTAATTGAACAAATCCCTATTCTTAAAGAAATTTGTTTTTGTATTTAAAAGCAAATACATCACTGTCTTTTTCTTTAGGTTATCTCAGCCAGGAAAGGTGAATTTGAAACTGGCTTTGAGAAAGGAGGGCAAACACGCGAACATGCTATGTTAGCAAAAACAGCAGGAGTAAAACATCTGATAGTTCTCATCAATAAAATGGATGACCCAACAGTAAGCTGGAGCCAAGATAGGTATGACTGGTGCATTGTTTGTTCTTAGGTGTTTATTTTAACAGTACACAATTAATTACTTGTAATGCTTTGCAACATTGTAGATTTTGACAAAATGGTTGTCTGGCACAGGTATGCAATTGCATGCTGAATAATTGGTTGCTTGAAAATTATATTGAGGGGAACATTTTTCCAGGTGTATAAGCATTATTCGGTGTCGTTCCTTACATATTGTTACATTCTTTTCTGTTCTTTACAGTCCATTTATCTAAATTAAATGTTTGGAATTAGGTTGTCCATTTCTTTGGTACCTCTAAATCTGATTTGCATTTGATTAGTTTTCTACTGTCATTGCTTTTCTGTGGTTTTTGCTATTTGCCGCCACCACACTTCCAACACAGCTGTCCACATGAATAAGGACAGCAGTGATGGGTTTAAGTTCTGATTCCTGGGGCAGGTTCATGGCTCCACGCTGAAACAAGCTCATTATCAACATTCCTTTGCTCACACATTCCTAATTATGTGTACAAAATGGTTTTTAATTTTGTGCCTTGAAAAACATGATTCTTGCCAATTATCTCTTTCATTTCATAGGTGCAGTTAACGTACTAGTACAAAGTGCTAAAAGTGACCTTTCCAGTTATTTTGGAGAGTATGCATTCCTGTCTATTTTTGCACATTTCTCCATGGCAGAGAAAATTAGCTTGACTTGATCATATCTGATTTTTTAAAAAAATGATTAAAGTTCATGCAATGATAAAAATTTCTACGGTTTCTTATTAAACTGTAGATAGTACCCAAGTTAAAACAGGGTTCTGTTCCTGGGAACTGTCTGTAGAATGAACTCTTTCAGTTGGAGATGAATAAAAGCAGTATTTGGAAGAGGATGACAGAGACAGGAGATGACAAGTGCAGGGAGAGTGACCACCAGATGGCCTCACTGATTCAGCGAGTCTGCTCCAGCTCAGCTTGACTCAATCTATCCTTCAATTGCTGTGGGGAGAGAAGGCATGCAAAAATACAGTATTCCCACTCAAGAGGAGATGCCTGCAGCAGCAGATAAATCCATCCTCTTCCATCCTGCCAGTCCCCAAAAGGCTTATTTGTGTGTATGAAGTGACAAGAAGTTGGGCCTTTCTTCTTACTTACAAGCATGACCTGTATTAAATTTATCTGTTGCTCACTGTCTTTTTTTTTAAACCTAGTGAGAAAGGTTTGAAACTATCTGGAACAGTTTAACTGAGTGTGATGTACATGTTTTAATCAACACAGCTGAATGGAGTAGTTAAGATTTTGTATTTTAAGCACATTTGTGCAACAAATAGGAACAAGTGTAAGGCATCTAGGCTTCCTCTGACTTTCATCAGGATTGTCTAATAGACCATAATTTCCCAACTTTCTCAAAATACCTTTAATCTTTTAATGACCAGTGTGGTATCATTCTGTCAATATGCTATACCTTGTATTCAAGAAAATGGAAACTGGACAGTGAACTTGTTGAGGTACTTGATGAGCCTTCATACTCATTGGATAACGTCGACTGCAAAGGAAGCCCGAATAAATGGAAATGTTTATCTTAATTTTGCTTCATATTGATTTGGGTGATTGTTGAAGTTCAAACAGATGATTACAGAAGTTGAATGTAATACTGATTATATTTAGTTCTAATACATTTCTTGGCTTCAGAGCTACAGTGTGGTCCTCTGGACTGGTTAAAAGAGAAACCAAGAAGTGAGCCTGTTGTAATAATGCAGAACACTGTGTGAGATACTGAAATGTGATGTTTTCTAAAACAAAAACACCTAAAGGTGCAGTTTTATTTGCAACTTGGAGAAATTTTAGGTGATTAAATTTTAGAAATGAGCTCACATATTAATTCTACAGTATCACCTTTTAATTCCTAGTATTAAAAATTATTATTTTTTGTTACTAAACTTAATGGAATCAACAAGTCATTAACCTGACAAACCTTTTCTCAATAAATTTTTGATCATATATGGTTTAGACTGCATTTGAGAGTGTGTTAGAGAAGCTGTTTACTTGAGCACAGAACCCCTGCTGGAGCATAGGCCACTAACAGTAGCTTACCGGAGTTCTGTGTCTTGGGTCAGTCTTTCACATTGTCTCCAGGTGTAGCCCTTCTTTGCGTATCCTTCCTCTCCCAGGGATGAGGTCTTTGTAGCTTCTGTTGGTGTTTCTGTAATATGGGGTTGGTAGCTCCGTGCCCAACCCTCCTCCTCTTGCAGCCGGCCTTTGGACCATTCATGGCGAAGTTGAGAGAAGCTTTGCCCAATGGTTATCTTTGCTTTTTGAACCTTGATCTAAAATAAGACATTTTATCAATTCCAATTATCTTTGTCTTCGTGTAGATCCAATTATACTATTTTCTCTCCTACCATCTCCCCTCTTTCCCCTTCCAACCCACTCCCCACACACATACACACCCCACTTCAGATATGAGGAATGCAAAGAAAAACTGGTGCCATTTTTAAAGAAAGTTGGTTTCAATCCGAAGAAGGACATCTATTTTATGCCTTGCTCTGGACTGACTGGTGCAAACCTAAAAGAACGAGCTGAGAACTGCGCTTGGTACACGTAAGTCTTAACTGTCTCTTGCTTTATCTATCACAGGCCAAAGATCAGACCCAGAATAGAATGATGGTTAAAAAAGATGAAGATGGTAAATATTTGTTGGACTTGATATGGAAAGGAAAACACAAACAATTGCAGTGCTACTTGAGTTCAATGTTGTTGAAGGTTTGAGTACGGTTTGATTGGTAAGGATACCAATATTTTAGTTCCAATAATATTTAAATATTGGCCTACGATATGCTGGATGAAACTTCTTGCTAAGCTTCGTTTAGTCATGTCATCTATCAAACTGTTCATGATTCTGATCACTGCAAATGTTTCTGAATGCCCTGACAGAATAAAAAAAATTAAATAAACTCTTCATGTAAAGCACTTAACAATTGCAGGATAATAGCACAATCAATTCTAAAACTAATTTTTTAAAAACCATGCTGAAAATCTGTGAAACTAAATTGCTGCCAGGCAGCATCTATACAGCTATCTATCAAACATCTATCTCTACAACCTGAAGTGGCAGTCATTTCCTGTATTAGCAGAGAGAAAAAAGTTAATATTGCAATTGGGTATAACAGAATTACTGAGAATTACACAAAGAAAGAACGTAAATTCCCTGAAACTGACTTTAAAAAAAAAAGTTCCTAATGGCTTCAACATGCCCCAGCCTGTTCTGTGAGAATGTGGCTGGTGGAGATGGAAAACCAAACCAGGGAGCAGTGAAGGATGCAGGCCTTTTTGGTATCTGAAAGGGGCATACTAGACGTCTATGGTCATGACTCATTGACGTTGATGAAAATTATGAAGACGTCAGCACAGATACTAAGGAGATAAAGCAACTGGGAGAATGAAATAGTCCTCAGGAAAGTCCTTGAGGAAATGGAAAATGGCAATAGAACTAACAAAATCTTTGGATTCTATATGAGTGCAGGAAGCATTTTCCAGTACAATGGGAAATGAGTTGAGGGGAGAATTAGCAGAAGCCTATGCACATTTGGGAGATAGTTGAGGGATGGAAGAGCTCCCCAGGAAATGAGATCCATAATGGTCTGGGAGAGAATGGCCTGAAGGTAAGTGGTGGAGTTATGGTCCAGAGGGAGAAGTGAGGGGGGTCTCTGAGAGTTATGTTTGGCCTCCACAAAAGAGAGTTAAGTTTTGCAACAACACTCTTAATATGCTGGAAATTTTCTATAGTATGACCTGCATTTCACAGCTTTTCAAAATCCCTTTGTTTTCTGTCTTAACGCTAGAAGTATTTGCTTTGGCTTTAAGAACAAAATAGTACTACTATACTATTATTAAAACTCAGGCTATATCTACTGATCTGTAATAATTCTTACTTTTCTCTTTCACAGTTCATCCCTTTTCCCTACCCTCATCAGAGTTCGATGTGGAAAAATGTCACATCCATCTTTCCACGTCCAAGTCTGAAGATGGGAGTCAGAGGGATGAATATGAAGGAGCCTAAAATATTAATTAAAATAGGCATATTTTCCTAATATATTGGATGGGGAAGTAAACGATACTTAGAGGTTTTATGGTCAGTGTTTCAATTATTGTGCATATAATATTGAAGACTTATTTGATTTAACATCATTGTGTTTTGGAATTTTATTGATTACCATGGACACCAAGCTGGAGTTTTTTTTTAATTATCATGAAATGCTTTTTGAAAGTGTAATTACAAAGATGCTATAGTCCTGAACATTGCTAATTAACATGACTGATTAAAAATAGTTTTTTTCTTGTGTAAAAAGTCTGACTTTGTTGCGGTTTACATCTTACAGTGGTTTACCATTTATACCATATCTGGACAATTTGCCACATTTCAATAGGACAGCCAGTGGACCTGTGCGAGTACCAATAGTAGATAAATATAAGGTAAGATTAAGGTTATTAAATTCAAAAGTAGTCGTGATAATGTTTACTATTATCCATTAGTTCTGGCAACAGCAAGGACACATTTTAAACTAGAAGCAGTCTAAAAGGAAAACGAGCTGGCTAAGTGGACTGGAGAAGTAAAGTTGGGTGAAAATAAGCACTTTTTTTTTGCATATGAGATCAGAAACTGGCCCTAAGTGGCCACAATATTAAAGATCCTTGTTCGGAATTTTCTCTCATTAAGAAGTGTCGAAACTGATGTCCCAAAAAAAAGTTCATAGAAAGTAGATGATCTGATATAACCATGCTCAGAGTAATGGCAAACTGCATATATTTGATTTTTTTTTACTTGACTGGTGAAGATGTAAATAAGAAATTGCGTAAATCCACAATGTAATGATAAGTTCTATTCCAAAAGTGTCTGAGTATTAACCACCTCTCTCATGGAACAGTGATGTTGATGATAAACAAGTGGAAGGTGGTGATATTGTATTTAAATTATTTAAGAACAAATTTTTTTTTTAAATGTAGGACATGGGTACTGTGGTTCTGGGCAAACTAGAATCTGGATTAATTGGAAAGGGACACCAACTTGTAATGATGCCAAATAGAGTAAGTAAGCTTTCATGGATATCTATAAAATATACCAATTAAATATTAACATTCTACTTGTTATATGCATTATTTAGTATATGCCAGTATCGGTTCAATTCATCTCTCTAATACTGAAGTATTTTTGCATCAAGGTATTTCTCGAGGAACACCATGATCTTTTTAGCCAGTGCAACTTTTTTAATTGCTCAAGTTATTAATGGCATGAACATGATTGAATTTATTACCTGCCCCTGCTTTTGCTGAAAAACTGATAGCCTGCTGCATTTAATTGTCTTTGTGTAATGGCTCTTGTGAGAATGTCTTTTAAAACTGTGCTGATATGTTAAAAAAACAGACGCTTTTTAATGCTCATTTGCCTTTGTATCTGATGGTTAAAACTAATGTTTTGAGCATAATTTTCTTTTGGAATTTCATTGTTTCTCAATGTTTATGTTTTGAGTCAGAATGTCCATTTTTAGTTGATCAGCCAGTTCTGTAGCTGCTACGGTTTGATGTAACTTGAGTAAAGTCAGATAGCCAGTGGATGCGGGGAGGTCATAAATATTAAATACTCAATTTTATTTTGCAGCACAATGTTGAAGTTCTGGGACTTTTGTCTGATGATGTGGAGACTGATTCAGCAGACCCAGGTGAAAATCTGAAGATACGACTGAAAGGGATTGAAGAGGAAGAGATCCTGCCAGGATTCATTCTGTGTGATCATGGCAACCTTTGTCACTCAGGACGTACATTTGATGCACAGGTAACTTTTCACTTGGAGCGTAGTATTTGCCACTTTCCATGATCAGAAATTCATCATAATATTTGGTAGACCCTCAATTTGGAGAACTATATAAAAGAAAAAGTTACCTAGAATCATGTTACTTTATCTTAGCTTGGTTGTATTAAAACTGATCATAGTTATTGTACATTTGATTTACTTATGCTTGCTGGGTCTGCAGTACCCATCTTACACGTTTTCTCCTTATAAACACACACACACACACACACACACACACACACACACACAGTTTTGCATGTTACTGAGCTTAGAGTGCATTGGAGAAAAATGGTTCAGCTTTTTCAGTAGTACATTCCAAACCAGCCACTCTGTCAATAGCTTCACAACTGAGGATGCTGCTGCTGCCTGGAGCAGATAAAGGCCGAGAGAATAAACACTACATTTGACAGAACAGTCACATTTTGAAAAATTATGACGTTACTGTGTTCTGCAACTTAATGATATATTGTCTGAAATCTTGCGTTCAAAAGATTTATGTACATTCTGGATTTGAATCAGTACCATGTTAAACTCTGCATTTTCTAAAAGATCTGCTAAAACTAGTGATAAAAATCCTTTTTTAATTGCAGATAGTTATAATTGAGCACAAATCCATCATCTGCCCAGGTTACAATGCAGTGCTGCACATCCATACTTGCATTGAAGAAGTACAAATAGCGGTAAGTCACACATTATGAGTCTCTTAAAATTAAATGTTTCCATAATAGAGACAGATTTATAAAGTTCGTACTTAAAAAGTTACAAATAGTATAATAAATATCAGCCTTGTGCACAAAAAGTACAGAGCGTTGCCTGTTGTTCACCTTTCAGCAGAAACTGGATTTATTTCAGTTCATAGCACCAAGTTAAAAACTGTTTTGAAGGATAGAATTTATCTGAATTAAAGGATCATAAAACAGGAGCAATTTGCCTAGTGTTCCCATATTCCTTTTTTTTTTACATGTTTTGACGGAATTTAGTTATCATAACTCCAACAATACAAGTTCAATGTATCCCTTTATCATTCCTTCAATCATTTTCTAAATTCCACAAATAGAATTTGAGTTTATGTACTCCCTTGATTTAATGAATGTATTTAATCCCCGTGAAATCCATGATAAAGTCAGACTGGAAACTAGAGGGTTCAATAGAAATTGAATACTTTTTTTTATAGTTTTGCTGGTACTGCGTCCTCACCAAGATCTGTCATTTAGATACTGCTGAAAATGTTGGTGCGCTTCATATTATCCTCTTTTCAACAAAAGCTTGGTGGCAAGTTTTATTTTATATGTACTATATAGAACTTTAACCAGGAATATTTCTTTGAGACATCACAGCTTTAAATATGCATATATCTCTTGTTTGCCTGTCAGCGAAATGTGTGGCTTCAACTGAGCAACTTGCTGTAAGGTTCAATGTCAATAACAGTTTGCATTCTATGGTGTGAGTCTATCCTCTGGTCAGAGTTGACCATGGATATTGCTTCCTTGCTGTCCAGATACACAAGCCTGGGCAGTATGATATGGAGAGCAAACTGCTGCCTGTGTAACAAGCTCCCCTTCTCAATATATCTGATGAACCAACCCAAAGGAACATAAAAATCTACAGCCCATTACAGGCCCTTCAGCCCACAATGCTGTGCCGACCATGTAACCTACGCTAGAAACTGCCTAGAATTCCTCTAGTGCATAGCCCTCTATTTTTCTATTTTCTATTTCAAAGGAACAGCAGAGACCGATACAGTTTGGTACCAGATGCATTGCAGGAGTTGCCAGTCAACATTGAATTCAATGTAGGACTGCCTTGGGGACTCTAGCTCCAGATTTTTCTCTTGGGGTTTACTCCCGAAGCCTTCCCCTGAGTGGGTATAGTCACAGGGCAGTAGTGGTTTGAGATCAGAGTTTTCCTTCTCCTGGATGAACTGCCAACCACGGCTAACGAGTGCCAGTAACCTGCTTTTTCCCCAGTTCCGCCGGGCTTATAGCTAAGCCATAGATGAAGGCCATGAGCTGTACTTAGTTGTCAGAGGCTATTTGAGGCACACACCATTGGGAGCATTTAATAAGTAGTAGGAGCTTGTCCCCGTTACCACCTCCAGCTATAACAACCTTAAGGAATCTATCCTAGTACTCTAATATTGGAGTCCAAATTTTAGGCACCTTAAGTTGAATAGGAATTCAATCTTATGGAAGTGAAACATAATGTCAGTTGATTTTTGGAGGTTGCAAAATGTTGATACTAAATAATTCATGTGCAATAATCCTTTGCCTAGGCCTTACTCTGTCTGGTGGATAAGAGAACTGGAGAGAAAAGCAAGACGCGGCCTCGCTTTGTTAAACAAGATCAGGTTTGCATTGCTCGCTTAAGGACAGCAGGCACTATCTGCCTTGAGACCTTCAAAGATTTTCCTCAGATGGGACGTTTTACCTTGAGAGATGAAGGTTAGCTACTGAAACTTTGCAGATGTAAACTTGTTTAACTCCAGTCTTCCCATGATGGTTTTAGTCTTGAATTGTTCTGCTTTTCAAGTGCTTTGAATGTGTTTAAGCTTTTTGGGTCAAATATTAGACCGATGGTAATCTGATCATTGAAAGAAATAATTTTGTTGAGCTCACAAAGGAATAGGTTTTGTATGTCGTAAATAAGTTAAAATATACTCAGTGCAACTATTTCCCTTGCATTTTGCCTTGAACAAACTTATGTGACTTGTGCATTTACCTCTAGAAAAATGTCAATAAATTTGAAGTTGCCAAATCAGCTTTGTGAGCAAATTAGTTTTGTTCTCCTTGAATTTGGCATATTAAATCTATTTAATTATGAAACTTGAAATGAAATCAGCTTTATTTATATATTTTATGAGTACACAATGACATTTTAAGTGGTGTTTTCATGCCATTTTCATAGAACTCCAGGGAAGAATTGAGTTTTGTGTATTATCATTGGTTCTGGTGAAACTTGAATCGGCACTTTTTAAAATCATAGTTAAGCAAGTTTATTGCATCTCATGTTGTAGGTTTTTTAAAAAACCGAATTTCTTCTTTTTCCAAAAGGTAAAACTATTGCAATTGGAAAGGTCCTGAAGTTGATCCCTGAAAAGGATTGAAGATCCACTATCTAAAGCTGCACAATACTGTGATGAAAAAGGACTCAGCAACAGCCTACTTCACGCCTTCTTTTCTTGGTTCTCATAGTTCCTCTGCCCATCAATACTTTCATTTTCCCATGTACTGCAAATTGCTGTAAACATGTCCACATTTTACGTCAGCTTTCTCATATTGAGAGCTCTGCTATGCCATTGTTAAAAGTTCCTATTTTAAATCCTTCTTCTGAAATCTGCTTCCTTAGAATTGCGGCAGTAGCTATCTAACTGATGTGGACAGAATTGCCTGCAAAAATAAAATTAAACCAAAAAAGTTTATTTTATTCTGGCATCATTCTCTTTTGTGTGCATTCTGGCTCACCTGTGTTTTCCAACTGGATCAGATTATTCAACAGATCAGTGTGAGTGTTCCTGTGTTAGAAAGGAGTCTAGAGACAATAAAATCGATTTTGAAATATTTTTGGCATTTGAATTATTTTAGAACGGATTCTTATGAATGAACCTTGCATCCGCCTGTTAGCTAGTTTTCCAGCAAATTATCTCTTAATTTTATTTTTTCCTTCCATCTTGAATATATTTTATAAATTTTGTCATGTTATCCACTCAGTATGCCCTGTGTGGTGTTCCTCAGCATTCACGAAAGCATGATGCATTTTATTGTAAATGTTTGCTTGCTGGAAAACAAAACATCAATATTTCAGCTTTTAGGGTGCAAGCGCAGTAGTTAATTTTGAACCAATTGCTTCTGTTTAATTTATGCCATCTCTAAAAGAATCAAATCTTTTCTAAGCATGTAAAGGTACATAACAGCAATCTGATAAATGATGTGAATTGTTTGGGAAAACTTCGGGGTTAAAGAACAAATGATTGCTGCATGAGCTTATGGTGTTATGTTCCACTTTGAACATACAGAATATTAATTAGAGTATCTAGGTTTGATTCTTTTGACTTGAAATATTTAAAAAAACATTAGAATATCTACAGCTGCATTTGTTATTTTCTGGCTTATAAGTGCATTACATAAACCAGTTAACATGTGGATGCACATATAACAACATTACCACTTTGGGTGGGAATTCCAACACTTGCTACAACTTTCACATCAACTATTAATTTTATAAGGAGTGAATATTTCTTGGATTAATAATGAAGAGAAAAATTCTGAAATAAAGCCTGTGTGGTTGGTATACACAATGTGAGAAAATATAGTCCTTGTACATATTTGAAAACCATGTAATTGTGACAACTTATTTAATATAATACTAAATTTGCTACTGTTATAGGGTCAAAATGAGGATTTCTTAAAATAAGTCCCTAGCCTAGTTAAATTATGGTTCTATTTAAAAAAAGGGATTTACGAATAATGACAATTAGCTCTAAGATATGAAACAGATAGTGTGATGAATGGGATGAATTTAGGAATGGATACAATTAAGTGTTATTTTGCAGTAAGTCAACAAATTACATTCGGGCTTGGAACTAAGATGCACCTGAAATCTAAAACAGCAAATTCCCCTGGGCCACCACTTAAGGCAGCTCTGTCCTGCCAATGATTTGTATGCAATTCCCAAAATAATTTAATCTATTCTAATGATTCAAATGTTTAAGTAATAACAAGTTTTCTTTGTTTTATTTCAGCTATGCATGGAAATGAAAATCTCACTTATTTTGATTGTTTGAAAACCTATGGGAATTTGCTGTTCCGGGGGGGTGGGGGGGAGCGGCTTTGGGGAGTGGGGACAAAGAAGACAGCACTATATTAATAGTAAAATTTTCATGAGTTTCTATAGCAGTCATTATTTAATCAGTTAATTTAAGTGTAACAAAGATATAAATTGCTGCCATATGAAATACCCTTGTTTTTAATTGGAGAAATGTTGGCTTTCCCACTCGAAGTTGTCTGTTTTGTAATGAAATATTATTGGTAATACACAACTTGGTGTAAGTCAGCCCAGCTGTTAAATATGACCACAGTATTGTATAGTATACAGATTTATTGTATGTGTTCTTAATCTTGCCAAATAAAATTTGATTTCATTTCCCTTGGAATATAGTCTCTAACTGCAGAGATACAGCTGTTATTTTTATTCTCTTCCCCCCCCCCCCCGCCATGTAAATTTTTTAAGACTAGCAGAGGGACATAATGAAGCTTTCACAGGAAAGGCTTTGTGTGCTGTGACCCTCTCCCAAAAGGATATTGATATGCTGGTTTCATACAGGCTGCTGCTTTACCCAGGTTTTGGAAAGACACTCTGATCTCTAGCATAGGTTGTACAGATCATAAGTTGCTAATTAATACCTGGCAGAGCAAAACCTTTTTTCATAATCTGCCTTGATCTGTTTAGCCACTCTTGTTTTGAAAGTGTTTTCTATCCATATTGGGTATTGAAATCTGCACTGGTCAATGCATTGTTGAAGATAAGTGCAATGACAAGTTTCATTTCAGCTAGGTCTGTGGAAGGTTGGCACGTGTCAAAATCAATGCCCATCCTGTGATCAGAAAGTCAGCAGTCACCTGGTCTAAATATGTGTGAATGGTTGTGGCTACAGCTTGTATTTTGCTTCTGAAGTTTGGCTTGAACAAAGTCAGTGAAGCCAATTTTTGGAAGTGGATTATAACTCTCAGCTGCAATTACTTATGTGCATTCAGCACAAACAACGGACATATTTCCACTTGTCTTTTATATATTTGTATATACTTGGCTCTCATTTCTTATAGTGTTTATAGCCTTATGGCAACTGGACTAAACAGGTAACCAGATGACTGAGTTACCTTGGTGACATTCAAGATATTGTTCACTAAATTGCATGGTATTCAATATCTGTTGAAAGCTAGAAGCAGAAAGTTGTATCAACTTGCTGAATTTATCCATTTAACTGAACTATAAGTTGCTGAAATAACACTTTTTGTCCAAGTTGTACTTAGAATCTGCTTAGAATGCAATGTGTTGTATGATTCATTTAATTAATCAAGCAATGGAAAGGTAAAGTGATCATAAGACTGTTGTAATATGGGCAAATTTTCATTACAAATAAACTGTGCAATGGAATATCTTTACTTTGGTGAGTTCCTAGGGCAATAGTCTTGTGGCCAATGGGTGATTTAACTGCATCTGACTGTACAGACAAGTCTTTCATTTGTATTGAAATGCTGGCTCTTCGCAGATGAATGCACATTAATCCAGCCCAAATTTGCCTAATTGACCTTGATTCCCAAGATGAGGTTGTATGTTGTGAAATTGTACATCACATAGTGTGAAATTGCAATAAAGTTTTGTTGAAGGTGTTTATATGAAATCATTTATTCATACTCACAGGATCAGAACAGTGTTATAATTAAATACTGCATTCTCCCCAAAGGTTTTCGGGTTTGGATAGCAAAGAGCTACAGGTAACTCTTGGAAAATCCTAACAAATACATGTGGCTGTGCTAAATTCATTGACGTTAGCATTAAGCTGGATTCTGGCTGCATAGGAGGAAAGTTCGTTTTCACCATTAAAAACTTGACTTTTTCATAGGCTGTGGGAATGGAAGGAAATTGAATGCAGGAAAGAAAAATTCACATTGATCAGTGTATCATGAAATCTATGCAACTTTATACATCACCTGCTTTGGACATTGTTTTCCTTCAAAAGATCAAATTTGATTTGAAAATTTCCATTCTGTACTCCATGGTCCCTTCTAGTTTTTATTATTTGTGTGACAAGGGAAGGGTGCATCGCTGCTGTTGCACTGAAATGTTTTCAATTGACCTCTACTTATAGATTGTAGTTAATTGTACCAAAGAGATTCAATTGGATTTAATTGGAAATGTTTCAGCATGATTTAGGGCCTCTAGTTAGGAACTGAGGAAAAGCCCGTCCTAGTCTGAAGTCTTCAGCTCCAAGATCCTTATGCATTGACTCTAGGGGATGGATAATTTGAAGAATATCATACATAGTAATTAAAACACTGGTTTCTGATGGGTGAAGTCGGAGATTTTCTGTGCTGTTTCTCCATTTTATACGTGCAAACCAAAGTATTCTGAGATAGAGTAATATGGTAATATTCAGGGTAATATGGCAATGTGGCGAAAAGACCAAAACCAAGTGTTTTGTAACTGCACATGAATTATGCAGAATTATTTGCCTGAAATCTGTTGATGTCTGCCTGACTTGAAATTTGGCTTGTGTTTAATGCAAGGATAAAGGTGAAATGGCCAGAGTGACAGGATAATTTAAATGAGGAATTGTGTGTTTTAGATAAAACTCATTTCTCATTTGGCAAACGTCTAGCTATTCAATTGTCTTTCCATTTGTTTTTACAACAAAAACTCATATCTAGAACAGCAACCTGCTTAAGATAATTTTTTCTCCTAAATTAAAGTATAAATGTCAACATTTTGTGTATTTACCCGTTTTTAAAATGAAGTTTAATGTGTTCTTGAAGTTATAAAAAAGCTATCTCTGCCCTTAAAAGTAGTTAAATATTTCTAATTTCCACCGCTTCCATACAGATTCCATTATTTTGTCTTGAGATAATCTGACCCTGGCATAATTTTGATATTTTACAGCTTGAAGTTAGTAGATTTACTGAAGAAATATATGGAAAGAATGATCAATCATATTTCATGGTTTAGTTTACTTTCCAACCAGGATGCAGACAGTTTTGGTGACATTCCTGTAAGGCTTGGCCACGTGATTCACTTCCTGTATGCATTTCTATGGCAATCTGACGTCACACATAATCCTCCTTCCAGCATTTCATTACCACTATTTCCACTGTATTGTAAGCATCTAACCACCATTTCATTTCCCTCCCATCATACAACTTTAACCATAAATGGCTCATTTCAGGTCGTGTCCCAGATTCATCCATTCCCACTGTTCTCGGGATACACCTAATACTGTTCTAAGCATTGTGTGCCTTTGTTCTGTTTAAACCCTGGTCCTATCCCTGGCTGCACTCATAGCGAGCACCCACTGCTGAAAGTTCAGGAATTCCAGTAGGTGGACAGATGCGGCAGAACTAGGTGAGCGTGGCCAAGCCAAGGAACCTCTGTAAAAGGCAATAGTATCACCCTGAGGTTTCTATTTCTCCAAACTTTCTGCTAAACTGCACTATAGCCAGGTTGCTTCTGGCGTGGAGCTACTTCACAGGACTGATGAGAAGTATTTCATCCTGGAGTGACACCCTCCGGAATCCTTGCCATCCAAATCTCAATAATGGTATAGATACTATTTCTGTGTCTGCCCTCTGAGGCTGATGGCGAAACTGAGTCGCTGAGATGTATCAGAGGATGAATTTTGACTCAAATATTAGCAGAGATGCTCTGCCAATATGCTGTCACTGTGTAATGGTTTATAGTGAGATCCCAGAATCAGCTTTATAAGCACCGGCATGTGTCATGAAACTTATTCCCACCATGCCACTAGGATCCTCGTAAAGACAGATACCAATGATCAAAGTTTGCGGGTCACTATTGTCAGTTGCCTGAAGAAGTGTGGATCAAAACCTCAAATCTGTTTTAAAATTCGCGGCATATTGTCAGTATTGATTCTTGTCATCCTGTAAATTTCGAGTCTTAAATTAGTAATGATACATATCTCAGGGGTTTGCGAAGGTGAATGCTGCCTTCACAAAATCCTTTAAATCCAAAGGATAGGTGAACAAAAATGTCCGTTTTCTCCCAAGTCTAACTTCCAGCACTGAAACTTTTATTTCACTCAGTCAACTACGTACGCAGGACAGCTACATTCTCCGCAAGTCCTTCTACGGACCCCTGAAATAGGCCGAAACTCTATACGTGTGAAAAGGTTGAAGGACATGCTCAAAGCCTGCTTGTTTTTTTAAAAATTATCTACCCTCCCACCGATTCCTGCGAATCACCGACCGCTGAAAACAGAGAAACGGCAGCGGCGATGAGTCCATTTGAAGGGAGCGCACATGGAACCCGGAATTTACCGGAGGAAGGTGCGCCCAGGCTTCTTCCCACCTGCTCGACCTGTGAAAGAATGTATAGGTCCTACATTGGCTTCATCCATCAGCTCAGATTCCAGATGAAATAAATCATCGATTCCAGGACCCGCTTGAGTAGAAGTTGTAAAAAAAAGTGAAAATGGAAGTTTTAAACTTTTTTCACTATTAATTTTTTACACTGCTGAGTTCTTCCAGCACTCTGTTGTCTTGTTGAGAACGGTTAGAAATGTATAAAATAATCCAGCATCTGCAGAATTCCTCGTGTTTGCGTCGATAATTATTCAAATGAGTTTTCTACTGCGGAAGCCTTGGCTGCCCGCGACTCCCCCTGGTGGCCGCAGCGCTCGCCTGCCGTGCTGTCGATAAAGTTTGGTTGTTGAAGGTCGTGACGGCATTCAGTGGGGACGCCACACGTGGAGACGATGCAGGCGGTAGATACGGAGCAGGTACGGGAATGGACGGAGCTCGGACGCTTTCCTTTGGCTTTCAACTGGTGTGGGGCGGGGGGTATGAAAGGTAACGGTGCGAGGTGAAGCAGGCAGTTGGCTGTGGGTACAGTGGGAGATGGTTGGGTCTGGCAAGGCCTCCCTCTGCCGCCGAGTAGCGCACGTTGTTTGCCCCGCACGACTTGGGGTCGGGGCGGCTGAGTTCAGCGGGCCGTCGGCTTACAAACGGAGTTTCCGCAAAACGTTCAAAAATGAAATACAGATTTGGAAATCGAAAATTTAAAAAAAACACAACGGGGAATGCTGGAAATATCGGTCAGGAGGTATCGGTGAAGGGTCTCAACCTGAAAAGTCGACTGCTGTTCACATCCCACAGACCCAAACTAATCTCCAGCAGTTTATTTTTGCTGCAGTATCTGCAGTTTTTTTTCTGTCTCCTTTTAACATTTACTTGTTAACTCAGTTTCCCTTGAGAATTTTTCCTTGGATGATTTTTAGTTTCTGAGAAGTCCCATAGAAAACAATGGGCCAGCTTTCAAATCCCTTACTCACTCTTCCTTCAGTTAGTCCTGACGAAGGGTCTCGGCCTGAAACGTCGACTGCGCCTCTTCCTAGAGATGCTGCTTGGCCTGCTGCGTTCACCAGCAACTTTGATGTATGTTGCTTGAATTTCCAGCATCTGCAGAATTCCTGTTGTTGGCCGGTTTTCAACTTCACTGGTACTTCGAACTTGAAGCCAGTAGTGAGGATCCATGGTATATTATGGAAAAGAACGAGGGGCTACAGTAAACACGAGGAATTCTGCAGATGCTGGAAATTCAAGCATCACACATAAGAATTGCTGGTGAACGCAGCAGGCCAGGCAGCATCTATAGGAAGAGGTACAGTCGACATTTTGGGCCGAGACCCTTCGTCAGGACTAACTGAAGGCTACAGTTGCTAGATTAGAACTAAAACTCTTTCCTTTGGACAGCATATTTAAAAAACAATGATTCTGGTTAATTGGGACACATCGGGACCAGTGTATTTTGGCCCAATTAAGCGGCTACGCCAATTTGCCGAAACTTCATGGAAATAGTTTTAAAAAGACAAGCTACTCCTTTAACTGAGTAATAAATTATGTTTTTAAATGAAATACAGAAATTAGAACGCTACCAATATTGATACAGTAGTATTAAATTGACTTTATTTCTTACATCCTTCACATATATGAGTAAAAATTTTTACATTAGGTCTCTGTCTAAATGTGCAGTTAGAGTAATTTATAATAAATAGAACAGTCACTGTAACATAGAAATACACTCAAATCAGCGTGAGTTAATCAGTCTGATGGCCTGGTGGAAGAAGCTGTCCTGGAGCCTGTTGGTCCTGGCTTTTATACTGCGTTACCGTTTCCCAGATGGTATTAGCTGGAATAGATTGTGGTTGGGGTGACTTGGGTCTCCAGTGAACCTTCGGGCCTTTTCACACCTGTCTTTGTAAATGTTCTGAATCATGGGAAGTTCACAACTACAGATGCGCTGGGCTGTCCGCACCACTCTCTGCAGAGTCCTGTGATTAAGAGAGGTACAGTTTCCATACCAGGCAGTGATGCAGCCAGTCAGGCTGATCTCAGTTGTGCCCCTGTAGAAAGTTCTTAGGATTTGGGGGCCCCACACCAAACTTCCTCAACCGTCTGAGGTGAAAGAGGCACTGTTGTGCCTTTTTCACCACACAGCTGGTGTGTACAGACCACGTGAGGTCCTCGGCGGTGTGGATGCCAAGGAACTTATAACTGTTTACCCTCTCAACCCCAGATCCATTGATGTCAATAGGGGTTAGCCCGTCTCCATTCTTCCTGTAATCCACAACCAGCTCCTTTGTTCTTGCGACATTATAAGGGAGAGGTTGTTTTCTTGACACCACTGTGTCAGAGAGGTGACTTCTTCCCTGCAGGCCACCTCAATATTGTTTGAGATTAGGCCAATCAATACAGTGTCATTGGCAAATTTAATTAGCAGATTAGAGCTGTGGGTTGCAACACAGTCATGGGTATACAGGGAGTAAAGGAGGGGACAGTACACAGCCCTGAGGGGCTCCTGTGCTGAGAGTGAGGTTGGAGGTGAGGGAGCCCACTTTTACCACCTGCTGGTGATCTGACAGGAAGCCCAGGATCCAGCTGCACAAGGCAGGGTCTCTGAGCTTCCTGTCAAGCCTGGATGGAATTATGGTGTTGAATGCTGAACTGTAGTCCAAGAACAGTATTCTCACATAAGCATCCTTCTCCAGATGTGTAAGGAAGGTATGTAGAGCAGTGGCTATTGCATTGTCTGTTGATCGGTTGTGTCAGTAGGTGAATTGTAGGGGGTCCAGTTTGGGTGGTAGCAAGCTGCAGATGTCGTCCTTGACCAGCCTCTCAAAGCATTTGCTTATTATTGAGGTGAGTGCGATAGGACGCCAGTTGTTCAGGCATGTTACCTTGGTGTTTTTTGGTACAGGGGCAATGGTGGATAATTTGAAGCAGGAGGACACTCTACTCTGGGAGAGGGAGAGATTAAAAATGTCTGTAAACACACCTGCCAGTTGTGCTGCGCATATCCTGAGTATTTGCCCTGGGATGCCGTCCGGTCCCACAGCCTTGCGTCTGTCCACTCGCTGGAAACACCTGCGTACTTCAGGTGACCAGGTTGCAGGTTGTCTTTCCTCGGAGGGTCAGCGTTAGCGACATCGAACCGAGTGTAAAAGCGATTGAGCTCATCTGGGAGAGAGGCTGCAATGTTGGCAGCACCACTACCTTTGGCGTTGAAGTCTGCGATGGTATGCAACCCTCTCCACAAGTCATGTGTGATATTCATTGTGAATCTTGACTCCATCTTGTTCCTGTGTTGTTGTTTCACAGCCTTGATAGCTTTGCGCAGATTGTAGCTGCTTTTCTTGAGTTCCTGCTGATTGCCGGCAGTGTAATCTCTGTGTCGTGTGATAAGTGCTGCTCGCACGGAACTATTAATCCAGGGTTTCTAGTTCGGGAAGACCCTGACCGACTTCTGGGGGACAACATTGTTGTTGCATTTCCGGATGAAGCAGGTGAACTCAGAGACATCCTCATCATGAAAGACATTCCAATCGACGTCAGCAAAGCAGGATCGAAGAATGATCTGATTTTCCAAAAGCTGGGCGAAGGAGAGCTTTGTAAGCATTGCAAAAGAGAGTGTAGCAGTGGTCAAGTGTGTATCTCCACAAGTGCTCACCTGGATGTGCTAACAAAACTTTAGACACTTTCGTCAGCAATACTCAACTAAAGTCACTGGCGATGATGAAGGCAGCCTCCGGGTGTGCAGTCTCCAGCGTGTTGATGGTCTCGTACAGTTCCTTGAGAGCCAGGTCAGTATCAGCCTGCGCCGGAATGTACACTGCTGTGATGATAACAGCCGTGAAATCCCTAGGCAGCCAGTAAGGTCTGCACAGCAGCACCAAGTACTCCAGGTCTGGGGAGCAACTGGATTTGAGAGCATGCACATTCTGGGGTAGCACCAAGCATTGTTGACCATGAAGCATACCCCTCCTCCTTTACTCTTCCCAGAGAGGTTTTTTGACCTGTCCACCCGGAACAGGGAGAATCCAGAGGGCTTGATAGCGTGGTCCAGTATCTCCTCCATCAGCTAGGTCTCCACGAAGCATAAAATGTTACATTCCTTTGTTTCCCACTGGTAGGAGATTCTGGCTCTCAGTTCGCGCAGTTTGTTATCCAGGGACTGAATGTTAGCCAGCAGTATGCTAGGGAGCAGTGGCCGATTTGCATGCTGTCTCAGCTTCACCAGGACGCCAGCCCTTCTCCCTCGCCTCCGGCACTTCTTCCAAGGTAGTGGCGGTGTAAGTGATGAGACTCCCATGGATCGCGCAAGTATGAAACAATGTATTAGTTCCTAATAGTTATCAACGGAGAATTTCATCCTGTGTACCCTGCTATGTTCTTTTGATTGTAAATGAACAAAATCAGCACAAACATCTAGTGCTTAAAATGCACTGCTTTTATTGTCTTCCTGCGTAAAGTACTGCCAAAAATCACTTTTTTTAATCACAAACATATGCAACTAACACAATTTAAAAACTGTTTGCTCTACGTAGGGTGTAGAGTCCAACAGCCATTACAAGCGATGTTGCTAGTTAGAAACTTTTCAGTAAGTCTCCTGTCCCAATTAAGTGGTGTCGTGTCCCAAATAAATGACGGAAATCCCAGCTATTTTCTTGATTAGTTTTTGTTCTTTAAGAGTTGTCCCAATTAAGTAGCTGCACTGATTAACCGGAATTCCAGAGAACTCTCAGAGGTTACGACATTCTTCCACTCCTGTGAACCGTTCGTTCTCCAACAGTTTGCAAGTTGGAAATGGGCTGTTCTTTTGAAAGGTTGGTACTGTATGGATAAATAATGGAAAGAAAACCTACCATTGGTTTAGTTACTATTAAAAAATAAAATTGGGTAGTCAATGTGGTCACATAAGTAGATCTATTGGGGAGTTCTGTGATTAAAAAGTAGTAGATGGGATATATTATGCTGGAATTAATTGATCTGCAAGAAGATGCTGAAGTTTTGAAATTCTGAAAATCTATCCAGTTGTAATGGTTATTGCCAGGAAGTGCTACGGATAAAGTCACTTAATAGTATTTAAAAACATTGCCTTAATTTCCATTTAACTTGCTTGGTGGGGTGTCACAGATTTTTGGGTGGGAATGGAAGGGTTCTTGCATTGATTATAATTCTTTCTGTAAGTAAAGAGAGAAAACAGCCAATGATGAGCATCTGTAATCGAGGTCCTCCTCAGATTTGGGCATGGGGAACTGTTTGCAATCCCAGCACTTTGGAAATGTCATGAATTGTGTTCACACATGGTAAAAGATGCTTGCAGCCCTGAGCAGCTGTCAAATCTATTCCACCAGACTCCCAAATACTTGTTTATATCTACAGTACGTGCTTTGTGACTTGGCGATAGAAGAATGTGATTTTAAAAGTGATGCGCAAATCCCAATAGATTATTAAGGAATTTTAAAATGTGCATCACTGGGTGCACTTTATTTGAGTTTGTAATTGAAATGCCTGTTATCCTAAAATGGATTTGTTCTTTTGGACTGATCTCTGTTCCCTTCACTACCTCATTTTGCCAGGTACGCAAGGCTATTAATGCATTAAAGGAATATGTGAAGAAAAACAGAAGTGACACAAAGCTATTTCTGAATGAAGATGAGACTATACAGCTAAATGTCACAGTTTGGAAGATTCCAAAGCGGGAGCAAACAATAAAAATGTAAGTAAACCAAAGGAGATTAATTCCTTGTTTATATTTTACAGCCTCAAGCTGTGGTTTCTGTTAACAAGAGGTTAGAGAGCAGAATGGGTGAAGTACGAAGATGAAATTGAGCAGAACAAAACGTGATTCATTACTGGAGCCTTACAGCATGTTTGGAAGGAAATTGTGTAGGCTATTAAATCCTCTATAGATGTGTATACTATCTGAAGAATGAAGATCATTGTTTGACTAGAATGCTGTAAAGAAAGTAATCTACGTGGTATTTTATTCCATGAGTACTAAAATGTGATCTTAATCTCTGAAGTGTTTACCACACAACTCTAATGTAATGTTTTGAGCCAAGGCTGAAAAAGGGCTTGTGTAAAAGAGGTAACCAGCTAACTCCATAGTGACCTATCTCTAGTTATACCATTTTAACCCACTAGATGTAAAGCTACTTGTTGCAAAAAAAAATAGAATTTCTATTTGTTGTGAGTAGATTTTAATTGTGCAAGTAAATGGATCAAAATATATTAATGATTTTCAGGATCTGGATATGCTGGCAAGCCCAGAATTTATTGTCCATGTCTAAGTGCTCTTGAAAAGGTGTGGATGAGCCCCCTCTTGAGCTGCTACAGTGTATCTGGAGGGGAGTTGCAGGATTTGGACACATCAGCAAAACATTTCTAAGTCAGGGGGATGTATGTCCTGAGGGGAACCATCCTGTTGCAGTACTCATGGACATCTCCTGCCCCTATTCTATGGAGGAATTTAAGGTGGGGTGGTTATATGGGAGGCAGGGTTTGAGGGTCGGCACAACAATGTGGGCCGAAGGGCCTGTACTGTGCTGTACTATTCTATGTTCTGTTCTTCCTGCTGATAAAGATCAGATTCAGGAGTTGTTGCAGAAGCGTGGACAAGGAACTGCACTGTAGTTTGTACATGGTACACACTGCAGCCACTGTGTGTCAGTGGCAGAGGGAATGAACGTCTACAGACTTCAATGGAATGCCTGAATGGTGTTCAGTTTCTTGAGAATCATTAGTGCCACACTGATCTGGGCAAGTTGGGTGTATTCCAACACGATCCTGACTTGTGCTTTGTAGATGGTGGAAATGACTTGGACGTCCCTTTAGAACGGAGATGTTGGGGAATTTCTTCAGTCAGGGGTGATGAGTCTGTGGAGTTCATCGCCACAGGCAGCTGTGAGGTCTGCTTTAAATATACCCAAAACATTGACAGGCTCTTGATTAGTAAGAGTGTCCAGGGTTACAGGGAGAAAGTGGGATAATGGGGTTGAGAAGAAAATTTAAATCAGCCATGATCGAATGGTGGAGCAGACTTGATGGGCCGAATGACCAAAACCTGCTCCTGTGTTTTATGGTCTAGAAAGGAGTGTCATGAGGTTATTCTCTTACTGATGCAGCTGCTTCAGTTCAATGTCAAGGGTAGGTGGTTAGATTCTCTCATTCGAACTGGCCATTGCCATACACGTCTGTGTTTACATATCTGCTGTTACTGCATGTGAGCATAGGTTGCTTTGTTTGCTAAGATATTTGTGACCAGTACCCTTCCCTGAGGAATTTATGCATGGACTGATTTTTGCATTGTAAGAGGTAAGACTAACTTCTAACAAGCACAGCTATCTTCCTTTGTCCCAGATACAGCTGGACTGTATTCCCCGTGATGTCAAGGACAGTCTCGTTTGCCACCCTTTTGAAATCCTGCGCTGTGGTTTATGTTTGGACAGCATTAGTCATCCAAATAAATTAAGTTCAAGGCATTGTAATGTTGGCTCAGAATTTGCACTTAGCATTGAGCCAGCAGTAGTTACAGCTTTCCTTATTTGAAGATTGACCACTTAACTTGAGTGACTGCCCTGGTGTGCAGTTCACCAAGGGGTTTCTTCCAAAATTTGTGATAGGAATAATTCTTCCCTCTTCAAGTAACTCAATCAAATCAGCAAATTAGAATGTTTCAGCGGGTCACAGATTAATTTTAGAAGCAACTGCAGAAAGCTATTTTAGGAAATAAAACTTCCAGTTCTAATAAACAAATAGTTCCATAAGTGGAGTCTGTCTGCCTGTCTACCTTCACCCCATTTTTAACATGGCTGTAATATTAATGCTGGGAAGGCCAGCCCTCGACTCTGCAGACTTCCAGCGATGGGGTGGAGGGGGTGCAAGTGCAGGAGATAGACGTGACATGGTGCAGGTAGAGGTGTCGAACCACGAGGACCATGGGAGGAAGGATGTGAGGAGGCTCACAAAAGGAGGCCCTGAAGTACCAGTCATTTGTCCAGGAATGCGGGGACAAAGGATGGCAGGCATGGCTATTCCCGTGGAGATTGCCTGGAGGGTTCCTGGCAGGGTCTCCATGGAGATTGCTGTCTGCACTGGGCCTTGATGAAAAGAGCAAGAACCAAGCAGCTTGCAGGTTGGAAGAGGAGGCAGAAAGAGCCCCATGCTGGTTATGGAGCAGTAAAAAGGAGTTGAACATAGAACATAAAAAAGCTATAGCACATTACAGGCCCTTCGGCTCACAATGTTGCACTGACCATGTAACCTACTCTAGAAGCGATCTAGAAGTTCCCTACTGCATAACCTATTTTTCTAAGCTCCATATACCTATCTAAGAATCTCTTAAAAGACCCTATTTTATCTGCCTCTTCTACCTTCACTGGCAGTGCATTCCACGCACCCACCACTGAGTTGAGGTGAGGTGGAAGTCAGGAACAGATGCGCAGTGACTTAGCCACCACTGCTGACCCACCAACTGGAGTGTACCTGACAACATCTGCTCCTGACCAAAGGCTACAGTTACCTCATCAAGTACAGGTGTCCCCCGCTTTTCGAACGTTCGCTTTACGAAACCTCACTGTTACGAAAGACCTACAGTAATACCCGGTTTTCGCTACAGAAGGTGTTTTCACTGTTACGAAAAAAGCAGCGTGTGATAAAAGGCAGTGTGCGCCCCGAGTAGCCGCTCTCCCCCGGATTTGGAACGGCATTCTTGCCGGTATTGTTTAAACACGTGCCTGTGAGCAGCCGTTTGCAAGATGAGTTCTATGGTATCGGAAAAGCTCGAAAGAGCTCGTAAGGGTGGTACAATTAGTATAAAACTAGACATAATTAAGCCTTTTGATCATGGTGAATGAAGTAAGGACTAAGTGAGTTTGGCTTGTGGAAGCTGACAAAGATGATGTTGAAGAGGTTTTGGCATCCCATAACCAAGAACTGATAGATGAAGAGCTGATGCAATTGGAAGAGGAAAGGATAACAATCGAAACCGAATGAGTAATGATAAAGTACGACTTTAATTTTGAAAGGGTACGTCGGTTTAGGGGATATTTGCAGGATGGTTTGAGTGCTTACAAAGAACTGTATGGTAGAGAAATGCGCGAGGCTCAGCAGTCGAGCAAGCCTTGCACATCAACCACAGCAGACAACGAACCTCGACCTTCGACATTGAGGCGGGCAGTCATAGGAGAAGATGAGCTGCCTGCTCTAATGGAAACAGGCAACGAGATGACACCCCAGTGTCCCACCACCCCAAGACCCAGGCTGCGGACAGATACTGATTCACGGAGAATGCAGCAGTAGCTGGGAGGCACACAGCATATCTTTAAGAAAAAAGCGGAAATAAACATGCTAATTAATTAGGTGCCGCCCGACATGTAAATGTCGGCCCAGATCAGAGGTGACGCAATCAGCACTGATATGGGCCGACAATTACGTGCCGGGCGGCACCTAATTAATTAGCTTGTTTATTTCAGCTTTTTTCTTAAAGATGTGCTGTGTACCTCCAGACTACCGCTGCATTCTCCACGAATCGGTATCGGTTTGCTGCCCGGAAGGTGGGGGCCACTGCACCACCCCAACCTCCGACGACTCGGTCTAACACACCATCATCAGTGTGCTCGGCGCTGTCTTCCCGATTCCGGTAAGTGATACTACACTGTACATACATTATTTCTACTTGATATCAGTTGTGTATTTTTACGTGTTATTTGGTATGATTTGGCAGCTTCATAGCTTAAAGGTTACTGGAGAGCGCTTGCGCTGTGTTTTTGCCGATGGCGCTTGCGTGAGATTTTCGCTACGGAGAACAGTTCAGGCAATAATTGTGGAAAGGTATTTCTACTTTATATAAGCTGTGTGTCTATCATATCATTCCTGTTTTTACTATATGTTACTGTTAGGTTTTATGTGTTATTTGGCATGATTTGGTAGGTTATTTTTGGGTCTGCGAACGCTCACAAAATGTTCCCATATAAATAAATGCTCATTGCTTCTTCGCTTTACGACATTCTGGCTTATGAACCGCTTCATAGGAACGCTCTACCTTCGGATGGAGGCGGAAACCTGTAACTGAAGAGAACTGATGCAAGCTTGACATTTTCAAATTGAATTATATTTGATAGTGACAGCATGCATTAATAGGTAGCAGTATTCTAAGTTTACAAACGGGAGCACAATATATATGAAGGAAGTGAGGTAGGAAGCTGTAGTAAACTGTATGATTTAATTTTCAGTTTTATTACGTAGTACTATGTAACTCTGCACTTTGAAAATTCAACTCTTTTTAAAAAAAACATGGGTGGGAAGATTTTGTGGATAATTTTGAACTTCTTTATTTGCAGAATTTTGCCTCATAAAATTCGATCGGAAACAAAGGAAATTTGCCTCTTCACCAAAGATGAACCAAACATGAATGCTGATCAGACTCAAAAATTCTATAGAAAACTTCTTGATAAGCATGGATTTAAGAATGTTACACAGGTAGGCTTCAAATTTGGGCAACTAATAAATACTGTTTCAGTTTGCCTCTTAGAAGTGAAATTATCTGTGTGAAGACGTCTGAATCAGATTTATTATCACTGGCATTGACGTGAAGTTTGTTTTGTGGCAACAGTACAGTGCAAAGCCATAAAAGTCCCGATATTACAAACATAAATGGTGCAAACGAAAGAACGATGAGGTAGTATTCATAGACCATTGAGAAATCTGATTGGTGGCAGAGGGGAAGAAGCTGTTCCTAAATTGTTGAGTATGGGACTTCAGCAGGAAGAGGGCCTGTCCTGAAAGATGAGGGTGCTTAACAATAGGTGCCACCTTCTTGGGTACCACATCTTGAAGATATCCTCAATGGTGGTATAGGTTCTACAGCCTCTTGCGATCCTGTGCATTGAACGTTCCATACCAAGCTGTGATGCAGCCACTTAGAATACTTCCCACTGTACATCTATATAAATTTGTAAGTGTCTTTGGTGACATTCCAAATCTCCTCAAACTCCTAATGAAGTCGAGCCGCTGACATGCCTTCTTCATGATTGCATGGAATTGTTAGTCCCAGGATAGATAGTGATACCCTGAAACTTGAAGCTGCTCACCCTTGCCGACATTGGAGTGTGAGATTGTGGTTGCAACACCACCACTCAAACAGCCAGTCTACCTCACTCCCGGAAGCTTCCTCATCATCATCATCTTGAAATTCACGATGTGATGTCATTACTGAATTTGAGATGTGCTTAGCCACACAGTCGTGGGTTTTTGGAAGGAGTAGAGCAGTGGGCTAAGCACATATTATGGTTGATAGTCTTGATAGTCAGGAAGGAGCAGGTGTTATTACTAATCTGCACTGACTCGGTGAAGAAGGTGAGGATCCAGTTTCAGAGGAAGGACAGAGTCCTGGATTTGAAGCTTGGTTATTGGTACTGAAGGAATTATGGTGTTGAACACCGAGCTGTAATCGATAAATAGTAGCCTTAAATAGATCTTGCAGTTGTGTAAGTGCTCCAAGCAAAGTGGACAGCCATTGAGATTGTATCTGCTGCAGCCCTGTTGCAGTGATCAGTAAATTGCTACAGGTCCACATTATTGCTCAGGCAGGAGTTAATTCTAGTCATGGTCAACCTCTCAAAGCCTCTGTTTAAGCTCTTGTTTGTTGATGTACGTTTCCATGTGTATTACCCTTCAAAATCTTGTAACTCTTTAACTCAATTGCCTAATTGTCATAGTGGTCACTGATAGAACAGCTCATGAGCATCAAACTAGCAGGCCAATGCCTGCGTCACTTTTTATCCTTTGTATTGATTTTTAAAGTGTGGGGAAGGGAAATTAAATATTTTGGGTGCGAGAGGTCCCGGGTTCATATCCTGGGTGAGCCCCCAAATGTGTGACTGTTAACAAAGTCACTGGTGAGACACTGAAGCTGGTGGATATGGAAATCTTTATTCAGCAAAACAAGCAGGCATCATACTCGAGCACTTTTGGAAGAAGAGGCTCCCTGGCCCAACAGTACATCACATTTTTATATGTTAATGAACAAAGGTAACAACAGGACTTTTTCTAAAGTTACATAATACTTCCTTTGAGGGTACGTCCACACTACACCAGATAATTTTGAAATCGAAGCTTTTTCTCTTCGTTTTGCCCTCCCGTCCACACTGAGCCGGCGTTTTCAGCCCCCGAAAACGGAGATTTTCAAAAACACTCTCCAGAGTGAATAAATCTGAAAAAGCTTAATATCCGGCGTAGTGTGTACGGGGTAACCGCCGAGATTTTAAAATGTTGTCATGACAACACAACAACAATGCTTTTTTCTGCTTCTGCTTGGTACTGCACAAGCACTGCCGTACGGCTGTTATAACGCGCAGTCGGTGTGAACGACGTGAGAGTTAAATTGTAAAGTGAGCTTTTTTGACTATTTAAAAACGCTGTCATGACGTGCCGGAACAGATGTTCGTTGTTTTAACAACGAAGTCAAGAAGTGAATAAGTATATTCACTTCGCCCTGTCTTCTGTCCTTGCTTGTATGAAGGTGGTTTACCTATTTGTGCAAGTACTTCTCTGACAATAGATGTGTAACAGCCTAATGTAACATTGTATGGAAGTACAAGATAACGCTGATGCAGGCATGTTTTATACATTTAACAAGGTGCTTTATTAATGCAACAGAGTTAGTCAGTTTTTCAATGTTCGTCGTCAGCCGGGTCATACTGTCCGTGAACTCCCTGTTGGTTGCCTCCATACGCTCCAGTATTTGTTTTTTTTTAAGTTTTAAGTCCTCCTGCGCGACAGCCAAGAGCAATTCCTTTAAAGTTTTTCTACTCTGTAACTGGACAAACGTGCACCAAGTATACCGTTTCCTCTTCACTTGTTTTCTGTGCGTCCTGCGCATGCCCAGTAGGAGGAGATTCACCCAAATATCCGCCTAATGTGGACAGAGATATTTTGAAAAACGCTTAGTGTGGATGCCTGTCGTTTTTACTCGAAACCGGCGTTTTCAAAATTATCCGGTGTAGTGTGGACGTAGCCTGAGTTACATATAATTTTCAAATACCTAGGTCTTCAAACCAATGCATCCAAAGTGAGTGTTAATCACTGCTGTTTGAGAGCTACATTCGTGCATGTGGAGACATCTCAGGTCAATGGAATGTTTCCTGGTCTGCAATTAACCCCAACCTGTGCACCATGCATTCCTTTGGAGGCATGCTCAGGATTGAGAAAAGGACTAATTCTACACATTAACTGATGAGTAGAGAAACAGTTCAATAGGTAGTCTGATTTTTACTCTGTTCAAATTGACCTCAGATATAGTTTGTTGACTGCTTCTGAAATTTCCTACGGTTAGTGTACACCATTGGATACAAAAATGAAGCTGCAGCAATTAAAGCCATTAGAGGAATAAAATGTGTAAAATTAAAGAGGTAAATCATTTCCATAGTCAAGGATAATCAATGAAATGTTCTTGTTGGAGGTTCTAGCTGGTTCTTCCTGTATATCTCTTTCTATTTTCTTTGGAAATTGTATTCTGCTTTAATTGCTTATATTAATTTCAAGCATGTTATTATTGGTCTGAAGGTAAAATTTGTCAAATAACAAATGGTGCTCAATTTATCAAAGCTTGTGTTATTTTGTTGTTTAACTTTTCTGGCCCTTTTAGGACTTGTTAATTTTTTTTGCATTGAATCTTAATGTAAATGCACTCGTTCCTGATCATTTTCATTCACTTTGTAAGATTGTAAAGTTAAAGATTTATTGCAGTAATAAAGGATAGAGCAAAGACCTTAAAAGGTTTAATAAATTTCTACATTGCATGGGCCTAATCTTTCATTCCCAGGTTAAGTGTCCAGAAAAGCAATAAAAGTTGAGTTTCATCTCAAACATAATTGAGTGACACCATAAGTGGCAAATTAGTATAATGTTAACCTACGTTTTATTTTGTTAGATCATTCCATATAAGATTCTGAAGACTGAGTACAAATCATTTGAAGCAAAGCGTCGCTTACTGAGCAGATTTGATCTGTTCCTGGCTGATGATCGAATCAGACGACTTTTACCTTCTCATGTGGGGAAACATTTTTACAAGTCTAAGAAGTAAGTGATGTAAATTAGCCATGGTGTCTTATTACATTAAACATTGCCCAGGTATCGATCTCATTGAATTTTGAGCCTTCAGCAGTTCTTTGAATGCCATATAAAATAAATAAGTTTATTTATTTGTTTCTTGTGGTTGCTTTTCCTCATTCAAATAGTGGCTTTCTGTAAATGCACAATTTTTCAATAATGAAGTGGATGATTTGGGCGATGGTTTCATCACTGAGATACAGAAATAATTATTAAATTTGTATATTGCTATCCCAGCAGAGAGTACTTTCAAACTTATAATGATACAGGGCAGAATTCTGTTTGCTACATTCATACCAACAAGTTTAAGGTTTAGTTTCAGTTTTTTAAAAAAAGTTTTCATATGTATTGTGCCTTACACTAAGCTCTTCCCAACTATTGAGTTTCAATGTGTAATCGATGTTATAGTTTAGGGAAATGAGGTGGCCAATTCGTGTACACAAAAGCTTCACAACAACATTGAGGTAAATATTGACTGTGGGATAGATATTGACCCACTGGAAGAACTGCTTTGCATTTCTTGAATTACACTTTGAGATTTTTTTTGCATTAAGGGTGGGTAGGACAATAACTCCTCGCCAGAATGACAGGCCCTTGTAGTGTTTCCTCAATTGTAAACCTAGACTACTACACCCTGGGGCATCTAGAGTGAGAATCTACTCTCTTTTAGGCTCCATGTTGAACAAGCTATATGTAAAATAGGCTGCCCATTGTTACTTATGTTTGCCTTTCTTTGGATGGCTGATAGTTACAATTTTGGTTATGTTGTCAGCTGCAGTAAAAATCGTCTTGCTGAGGAATCTGTTAAGTGGCTCTGTCCCTAACTTCATGATCCACAAAGAAGTGTGTTTTATTGTAAATTTTAATATGGAAATCAGAAATAGAAACATAGAAACATAGAAAATAGGTGCAGGAGTAGGCCATTCGGCCCTTCGAGCCTGCACCGCCATTTATTATGATCATGGCTGATCATCCAACTCAGAACCCAGCCTTCCCTCCATACCCCCTGACCCCTGTAGCCACAAGGGCCATATCTAACTTCCTTTTAAACATAGCTAATGAACTGGCCTCAACAGTTTGCTGTGGCAGAGAATTCCACAGATTCACCACTCTCTGTGTGAAGAAGTTTTTCCTAACCTCGGTCCTAAAAGGCTTCCCCTCTATCCTCAAACTGTGACCCCTCGTTCTAGACCTCCCCAACATCGGGAACAATCTTCCCGCATCTAGCCTGTCCAATCCCTTTAGGATCTTATACGTTTCAATCAGATCCCCCCTCAATCTTCTAAATTCCAACGAGTACAAGCCCAGTTCATCCAGCCTTTCTTCATATGAAAGTCCTGCCATCCCAGGAATCAATCTGGTGAACCTTCTTTGTACTCCCTCTATGGCAAAGATGTCTTTCCTCAGATTAGGGGACCAAAACTGCACACAATACCCCAGGTGTGGTCTCACCAAGGCCTTGTACAACTGCAGTAGTACCTCCCTGCTCCTGTACTCGAATCCTCTCGCTATAAATGCCAGCATACCGTTTGCCTTTTTCACCGCCTGCTGTACCTGCATGCCCACTTTCAATGACTGGTGTATAATGACACCCAGGTCTCGTTGCACCTCCCCTTTTCCTAATCGGCCACCATTCAGATAATAATCTGTTTTCCTATTTTTGCCACCAAAGTGGATAACTTCACATTTATCCACATTAAATTGCATCTGCCATGAGTTTGCCCACTCACCCAACCTATCCAAGTCACCCTGCATCCTCTTAGCATCCTCCTCACTGCTAACACTGCCACCCAGCTTCGTGTCATCCGCAAACTTGGAGATGCTGCATTTAATTCCCTCATCCAAGTCATTAATATATATTGTAAACAACTGGGGTCCCAGCACTGAGCCTTGCAGTACCCCACTAGTCACCGCCTGCCATTCTGAAAAGGTCCCGTTTATTCCCACTCTTTGCTTCCTGTCTGCTAACCAATTCTCCACCCACACCAATACCTTACCCCCAATACCGTGTGCTTTAAGTTTGCACACTAATCTCCTATGTGGGACCTTGTCAAAAGCCTTTTGAAAATCCAAATATACCACATCCACTGCTTCTCCCCTATCCACTCTACTAGTTACATCCTCAAAAAATTCTATGAGATTCGTCAGACATGATTTTCCTTTCACAAATCCATGCTGACTTTGTCTGATCATTTCACCGCTTTCCAAATGTGCTGTTATCACATCCTTGATAACTGACTCCAGCAGTTTCCCCACCACCGACGTTAGGCTAACCGGCCTATAATTCCCCGGTTTCTCTCTCCCTCCTTTTTTAAAAAGTGGGGTTACATTAGCCACCCTCCAATCCTCAGGAACTAGTCCAGAATCTAACGAGTTTTGAAAAATTATCACTAATGCATCCACTATTTCTTGGGCCACTTCCTTAAGCACTCTGGGATGCAGACCATCTGGCCCTGGGGATTTATCTGCCTTCAATCCCTTCAATTTACCTAACACCACTTCCCTACTAACATGTATTTCGCTCAGTTCCTCCATCTCACTGGACCCTCTGTCCCTTACTATTTCTGGAAGATTATTTATGTCCTCCTTAGTGAAGACAGAGGATTCTCTGGCTAATTTGTATGCTACTTCTTTGGAATTGATACTATCCCTAATTTCTCTTGTCAGCCACGGGTGCACTACCTTCCTTGATTTATTCTTTTGCCAAACTGGGATGAACAATTGTTGTAGTTCATCCATGCAACCTTTAAATGCCTGCCATTGCATATCCACCGTCAATCCTTGAAGTGTCATTTGCCAGTCTATCTTAGCTAATTCATGTCTCATACCTTCAAAGTTACCCCTCTTTAAGTTCAGAACCTTTGTTTCTGAATTAACTACGTCACTCTCCATGTTAATGAAGAATTCCACCATATTATGGTCACTCTTACCCAAGGGGCCTCTCACGACAAGATCGCTAATTAACCCTTCCTCATTGCTCAAAACCCAGTCCAGAATAGCCTGCTCTCTAGTCGGTTCCTCGACATGTTGGTTCAAAAAACCATCCCGCATACATTCCAAGAAATCCTCTTCCTCAGCACCTCATACATATATTTTTGTTCAGTATAATTTTAATTGTAGTACATGGATCAAAATTCTGTAGGTAGTCCACACTACCGAGAAGCTCTCAGGTACAGTTGAACTGAACAATATATTGTCTGAAGCCAATGTAGTTAGCATGGACTTGATTTTGATTTTTGTTCTTTATTTTCAGAGTACCTCTGTCAGTAAAACTGTCTTCAAAGAATTTTGCAAAGGAACTGAATAAGAAAATCCAGGGTACAATCCTTCCAATCAACAACAAGGGCAGCTGTTAGTGAGTATTAGGGCTTTTAAAAAATACGTTTTTTAGTATTTGAGAGAATCTGTTTTCTGGCCTATGCTTGCAAGATTTTTGTTTGTTTTCAGTTACAAAACGGTTCTGAATGAGATTGGTAAATGAATGTGTTTGTAAAAATCCAAATTTTTGGATTTACAGATTGTCATGCACAGTTCAGTGTTTCCTGTGGACAGTTCCCATGTATCTAATGACTGACGGTCACATTTATTTTGCATTGGAATCCCATTCAACTCAGTATGGGAGGTACCTGCATCAATGCTTTGGTGTTGGGTGTTCCCTAGATTTAGAATCTTTTCTCACTATCACTTAAGACAATGCAAGAATCCCAATTCCTTTTTCCCCTAAATTTTGGTAAATAAAATAGCAATCCCAATCTTCGATTCAGTCTACTGTCCTGTCAGCAGTCAAAAATATTAAAAATTCTTAAATTGGAAAAAAATAAGGAGGAACTTCTAAGCGTATATTAATTTTGTCATTACTCTGTAGGCAAGAATGAATTTTAGGTGCTGAATAAGGTAATGCCTTGCTTCACAGACATTGGTACAATAATTAATTTTGGGAACTTCAAGAGTGGAAAATGCTGAGGATGTGTCAGACAGCTTTTGTGGCAAGTCAAGCAGTTAATATTTCAGCCCAAGGACTTTTGTCAGAACTAGGGAAAAAAGAAAACACTTTGATTTCAAGTTGCAGTGAATGTAGGTGTGGAAAGGACAAATGGAATACTTGGTGGGCCCAGGGTCATTATAGGGAAAAATTGTAGAGATTATTAGAGAACACAAAACAAAGGAGCATAGAAGGTTTGAAATGCTGAGTTGTGGAACGTGCCCAGCAGATCAGGCTGTGCACATGGAAAGAGAGAAAGAAATCATATCTTGTTGATTGTGTTCATTTAGAGTAATGGTCTTACTCTCTCTTCTTTCTTTCCTTCCTTCCTGTTTAGTGCCTCCTGATCTGTACCTGTCTCTTAGAACCATAGAAACTACAGCACAGAAACCGGCCCTTTGGCCCTTCTTGGCTGTGCCGAACCATTTTCTGCCTAGTCCCACTGACCTGCACACGGACCATATCCCTCCATACACCTCCCATCCATATATCTGTCCAATTTATTCTTAAATGTTAAAAAAGAACCCGCATTTACCAGCTCGTCTGGCAGCTCATTCCATACTCCCACCACTCTCTGTGTGAAGAAGCCCCCCCTAATGTTCCCTTTAAACTTTTCCCCCCTCACCCTTAACCCATGTCCTCTGGTTTTTTTCTCCCCTTGCCTCAGTGGAAAAAGCCTGCTTGCATTCACTCTATCTATACCCATCATAATTTTATATACCTCTATCAAATCTCCTCTCATTCTTCTACACTCCAGGGAATAAAGTCCTAACCTATTCAACCTTTCTCTGTAACTGAGTTTCTCAAGTCCCGGCAACATCCTTGTAAACCTTCTCTGCACTCTTTCAACCTTATTTATATCCTTCCTGTAATTTGGTGACCAAAACTGAACACAATACTCCAGATTCGGCCTCACCAATGCCTTATACAACCTCATCATAACATTCCAGCTCTTATACTCAATACTTCGATTAATAAAGGCCAATGTACCAAAAGCTCTCTTTACGACCCTATCTACCTGTGACGACACTTTTAGGGAATTTTGTATCTGTATTCCCAGATCCCTCTGTTCCACTGCACTCCTCAGTGCCTTACCATTAACCCTGTACGTTCTACGTTGGTTTGTCCTTCCAACGTGCAATACCTCACACTTGTCAGTATTAAACTCCATCTGCCATTTTTCAGCCCATTTTTCCAGCTGGTCCAAGTCCCTCTGCAGGCTCTGAAAACCTTCCTCACTGTCTACTACACCTCCAATCTTTGTATCATCAGCAAACTTGCTAATCCAATTTACCACATTATCATCCAGATCATTGATATAGATGACAAATAACAATGGACCCAGCACTGATCCCTGTGGCATACCTTTACAGGATAAGTGGAATAGTTCTTCTTTCAGTTCAGCTTGGATTACCTCCTCAGCTTTTCCATGTTGTTCAATGTACCCAGAGCTCCCTGTGCTGCCTCCTCTGCATCAGTGAGACACAATGCAGATTTGGGGGGGTTTCATTGGATGTCTTTGCTCAATCCATTACAGCAGCCAGAATCTCCCAGTGGCCAGCCAACCATTTTAATTCCATTTCCCATTCCTGCACTGATGTGCCTTTCCATGAACTCAGCTACCTTCAACGATGAGGCCAGAAACATATCGGAAGAACGCACCTCATATTCCGTCTTGGTAATCTCTAACCTAATGACACTAGCATCAATTTCTCAACTTCCATTAGCCTCAATTTCCAGCCCACCCTTATCTCAGTGGCTCTTTTACCCATTCTCTTTTCCCTCCCTGCACTCGAAGATATGCCCGTCGCCTTCTCCTCTGGTTCCTCACGTCCTTCCCTTTATTCCATGGTCTATTGTTCAGTCAGGTTCCTCTTTCCACCTACCAACTCCCAGCTTCTCATGTTATCCCCATTTTCAACCCTCGCTCCTGCCTTCCCTTCACCCAGATTCACCTGTCACCTACCAGCTCTTGCTCCTCCTCCTACCCTTTTATTGTGGCTTCTGCCTTTTTTCCAGTTCAGGTGAGGTACCTTGGGCTGAAGTGTCCTACAGGTGTTCAGTTGCATCAGTTGATGCTGCCTGACCTGCTCAGTTCCTCCTGCATTTGTAGATGTTGTTCCAGACTGATAGCACTTGCAGACTCAGTTTTATTTTCTCCATTAGCACAGCCTGACATAGACATGTCCTGTAGCTCTGTGCTTTGCAATATTAGTGTTCTCATTCTCTAATTATCCTCCGTTTAAAGATTTTATTAATTTTCTCTCTCTCATTACTCCTATCAGTTCATCAACCAAAAGGCCTCTGGAACTTATTTTCATAGAAACCATGGTTTTAGACTATTAAAGAGGTTCCACTTGTCTACCCCATCCCTCCCTGGCGTATTCTGCAACATGAAGCTACCTTATTTTCTGTCTTCCCATCTTTGGCAAGGGGCCATCAACCTGAGTTTATGTTTCTATAGGTATTACCAAGTCTGCTGAGTGTTTCCAGCATTTTTTATTTGATTTCTGATTTCCAGCACATGCAGTTCTCTGATGTTTTTGAGCAAAATGCATTAGTAGTTGTCCTTTATTGAGTATGTGGATTTGGCAAATTTCCTCTTTTCCTGGTAGTGCTTCTCAGGTAGCTCACACTGGGATGAAGCTGGAGGAAATAGTGGAAAATGTAACTGCTGCTGTCCAGACTATCGAAGCAAAGTTGCCCCAGGTATGTTTGAAATTACTTTTTATGAGCTTGTTTGGATAATTTTGTCGTCATACTTCAATTTTTGGTTTCTGGCCTACCATTCCTCCAACTCTTGTACTATATTTAGAGTTGTTATCTTTGAGTGCGGTGTGCTAAAATGTTGCAGGTGACATGGTTTAACGAGCATTTAAAACATTTTTATTTGGATGCTGTGAACATTGCTGAAACCTGTTTTAATGGTCAAACTGTAAATTTATTGTTATAGGAAGTTGGAATTAATAGATCAGGACAGAAGATTAAATGCAGAAACAGTCATATGTTTATTTTCATGACTGAGCAGTTTGGGGTGGATAAATTTTGGAATTCTGCAACTTTAATTTTGACAATCAAAATGGAAATTGAATTCTAATCCTTGGCCATTAGCCTTCTCATGCATTTTTGTACTCTGCACAAGGTGGCTTAGGGATCTTTGAACTCAGCGTTACTAGTCTTGTTTCAAGGTATAATGCACCTGATTATCTTAATATTATCATATCTGTAATTGTAATTACAAATAGCATTTTGAATTTTTTTAAATAAGCTCACAGAGAAGTTACACAGCATTGGTCTGGGGAAATTATTATTTTTTATTTATCTTCCGAAGATCATGAGGGTTGCTTAACCGTCTATCTATTTTCCTAACTTGCCTAACTAATTTTTTTCTGTGCCACAGCAATGGAAAAATGTGAAAGTTCTTCACCTGAAAACCTCCAATTCTCCTGCACTTCCTATATATACATCAAATATGTATAACCTTAAGGAACTTCAGAAGAAGAATCCCAAGAAGCAAAACAAAACAGTAAGTAAAAGTTTAAAAAGTATTTAAGTTGGTCATAGTGTACACTCATTTACTATACAGAAAAGGTGAGTTTTGCAATAACTATTTCTATTCATATAGCCGTCCGGGTCACTTGACAGAAATTTGGGGTGCTTGGCGAAGAGGCATGATGAGCCAATGAGTATATTATCCCTCAGAATGTTACTGTCCTTCAAGGTTAACCAGACAGTCAACTTCACTTTTTAATAAGGTCTTGCAAATAGTAATGAGTAATTTTGGAATCTCTCTTGTGATGGGAGGCGACAGATGAATGAAGAACCTTGCCTAATTCTTTTAGAGTGATGAAGTCTTGTCTCCACTTGAAAGAACAATTTGTCTTCAACCAAGTGATAGAAACTCAATGTGCAACATTGCCTTTGCAGTTTGAATATATTTTGCAGTCTGGTTTCTGGACTGGAACTTGAGCCCATGAACTTTTAAGATTAGAAGCTAGAATATTACAATTTGAATCTGTAACTGGAACTGTCTGGAAGAAATCTGAGGAATGACATGAGAATACATGTTAAAATCCCACTTGCTGACAACAATGAGGAACTTCTGGACAAATTTTGTCTGCTTTGTGATCATATGTTGCTTCCCTAACTACCTTAATGATCAATGCAAACTTCCTAGGACTCGATCTTCTTCACCACTCCTATTCCACCTTGTATTGTGAGCTCACAGCTTTTTCTCTGGTGTTATCATTGTCATCCTTCACACACACACACACACACACACACACACACACACACACACACACACACACACACGACCATTCTGACTTTGTAAGCTCTAACCTATTTTCTCTCTCAAGTCTTTGGAAGCATTATTGTGTTCCAGTGGCTGCAACTTCTTGTGAGTGTACGTACAGATCCTTGTCTCTGCGTTGAAGTAGCAATAAAAGGAGTGTACCATTTCTTCTGTGATAGTGACAATATCTACCAACGCCACTCATCCTCCAATGCTTTATAACTTTTGGCTAGGTTAATAGATTTCACTGATGTCATTTCTCATTTTAGTTTGTTGCATTTCCTCCATCCACATCCTCCACACTTCCTGGCCAACAGTATTGTCCCTGGTGTTCCTGACCTTTTTATTATCAGTAAACTTTCTTATCTCCAGTGCTGCTATCTAGTTTTATTTTCTTTGAATATACTGATAACACATGAGTGTAGTGGTCAACCATCCCCTATCATTGTCCGTTTACCTGGTTTCAGAAGAGCTGCAATTTCCAATAAGGAATCAGCCTTTTCGTCCTCTGAGGGCTGAGGATGTTTAGCTGTTGGGTATATGTCAGGCTAGTAGTCTCTGAATTCAAATGAAGTCAGAGAGGCTGGAAATTAGATGAGGAAGCTGGCGAGCTAGAAAATCAGTGTTTTTATGGTGCAGCAGTCTCAATGTGATTCTTCTAATTAACCAATTTCACAACATGTGCCGGTGATAATAAATATGTTTCTGATTCTTCTGGCTTGCTGCTGTTGCAGTTTTTTTCCTAGCTAAGTTTTAGGATGAGCGAAGCCATCACTATTTATTATGTTCACTATTCAGGGGTCATGAAGTGTGTGGAGTTACCATTACTAGAGAGAAGGTTGTTGGGAAACTGTAAAGTCTGAAGGTAGATAAGTCACCTGGATCAGATGGTGTACACATCAGAGTTCTGAAGGAGGTGGCTGAAGAGATTGCGGAGGCATTAGTAATGATCTTTCAAGAATCACTAGATTCTGGAATGGTTCTGGAAGACTGGAAAATTGCAAATGTCACTCCACTCTTCAAGAAGAGAGAGGCAGAAGAACAGAAATTATAGGCCAGTTAGTCTGACCTCAGTGGTTGGGAATACGTTGGAGTCGATTGTTAAGGATGTGGTTTCGGGGTACTTGGAGGCACGTGATAAAATAGGCCATAGTCAGCATGGTTTCCTCAAGGGAAAATCTTGCCTGATACATCTGTTGAAATTAATTGAAGAAATAACAATCAGAATAGACAAAAGAGAATCGATGGATGTTGTGTACTTGTATTTTCAGAAGGCCTATGACAAGGTGCCACATGAGGCCGCTTAACAAGCTATGAGCCCATGGTATTATAAGAGGTATTCAAGCATGGATAAAGCAGTGGCTGATTGGTAGGAGGCAAAGAGTGGGAATAAAGGGAGCCTTTTCTGGTCGGTAACTAGTGGTTAGGGCCGACTGTGTTAATATATCAATGATTTTGATGATGGAATTAGTGGCTTTTGATGGAGCATTTGATGGCTCTGGGCCTGTATTCACTAGAATTCAGAAGAATGAGGGTTGATCTCATTGAAACCTATCAAATAGTGAAGGGCCTTGATAGAGTGAATGTGGAGAGCATGGTGGGAGGACACAGCCTCAGAATAGAGAGGTGTCCTTCTGGAACAGAGAAAAGGAGGAATTTCTTTAGCCAGAGAGTGGTGAATCTGTGGAATTCATTGCAACAGGCAGCTGTGGAAGCTAAGTCTTAATGTATATTTAAGGCAGTGGTTGATAGATTCTTGATTAGTCAGGGCTTGAAGGGATACGGGGAGAAGGCAGGAATTTGGGGCTGAGGGGAAAATTGGATCAGCCATGATGAAATGGCGGAGCAGACTCGGCCAAGTGACCTAATTCTGCTCCTATATCTTATGGTCTGATTTCATTCTTTACCAACATTGTCTCAGGGTGCAACAACCAGTTCTTGCCAGCTTTGTTTTCATTTCCTCCTCCAGTCCATCTGCTACAGAAATGTTATCCATTTCTTTGAACCAAACATTGCTGTTATTTTCTGCCATGGTATGCTTTGGCTAATTTGGATTTTTGCTGCCTGTCTCTCTGTGTCTCAGCCTCATTCCTGTCACTATCTGTTTTGTAAATTTGTGTTCTATTCCCAATGCAACTTGAACATTAAATTGCCTCAACTGTTGACGTTCCAACTTCTCAAAAACTTCTCAATCTAAGTTTCCTTTCATCTGGCACTGATCTTCAGTGCATTTTCCCTCTCCATGTGGATCCCAAAGGTGATTATTCCTCCTGTTTTCTCCTTGTGTATCTTGGAATTCCTTCCCAAATGCCCTCTTCTCCTCCTACTTCTCATTAAACCCTGTGTCCCAGCTTTTGGTCACTCCTCCCAAAATTTGTCTTGGCATCCAATTTTGCCGGATTATATTCTTTCTGAAACGGTTGATTTTATCACATAGAATGTTACATATTGTCAATTTCTATCAAATTTTGTGAAAGAATGAGACGATCAAGTCTGTTCATTCCTTAAAAGTTACTCCCTCTGAAGTGAACAAATCTCAACAGTCACTTCAGAATTTGTTATTTTTCTGAGGCAATCAAAACAATCCAAAATCCATGGCCAGAATTGGATGAATTGTCTGCATTTCCTCGTCCTCCTTAAAGTGATCTGACCTTTTAAATCTTTCCTCAGCTTTGGCATAAAATGAAGCTTTAGATATAACAGAACATTCCAGGGTGTGCTGGCAAAGCCTTAACATGGATTGAATTGCATGCTTTGATCAGTGAATATCTGTTTCTGGTACAGAAGCAAATTAAAACTTGATGATACTCAGGATTGTTGTCATTTGAATTTCAGTCAATGTGCAAGACCCAATTATTGGTCTCCTGGCAAAGTAACCAATGTACTGAAGGATGATTAATGTAGTGATGAAAGTGCTCATATTTTCTTATAAATAAATTTTCTAATCAGAGTAAACAGAAGAAAACAACAAAAGCTGGGAATGTTGAAGTTCCAACTGACCTAGCATCATCTGAGGTTACCAGTGCCCTTGAAGCAGTGGACGAAACTGCAGAAAGCACAAAGCCTTCTGTTGCTCAGAAACATAGCGCGGATGAAGAAATACCGCAGCTGGTTCCTATTGAAGAGCAAACACCTGCAAAGAAAACAAAATTGCAAGTAAGTGCCTGAGTGCTATAGATTTTCTTTGTGCCTTCTCTGTTGGAGATAATCATGCCCTTGCATGATGTGCTGGTGTACTAATTTCACTGGCTTGAATATTTTAAGTTGAGTGTCTAATTATTTGGTCAGTTTGTCCAGGTAGTTGGTGCGAAATAGACAAAGCAAGAGAACTAAAAAAAAATTAAAAGATTAAATGAGACAACAGTAATGTGGTGGAAAGGCATTAGGGGAGCACAAAACAAATATTAGAGAAAGAGAAGGACGGGGAGAATATGACAGAGCATAAGTGAAATGATGCAGGCAGGCATACATGAGAATGAGGCTGTAAAACAATGGTCAGGGAATGAGAAAGGCATTGAAAAAGGAAGAGATTTAGCATGAGTAAGACATCTGGCAAGTAGACGAGAAACTGAAGATTGATAAATATTTTGTAATCGAGCTAAGCTACAGAAAGAAAGGATTAACTGAAGAGAGAGGAGATTTGGAGGTAAAAAAAATCACTGACCAGGCAAGATTTGTAGACCTAGCATAGACAGGACAGAAAACGAGCAGAACTAAAGAAAGCACAGTACACAGATTGAAAGAATGGTACAGATGGATGCTTTGCTGGGTGCTGATAGGACAAGTAGCCTCCTGTGTTATCAAAGGATAGAAATCGTGAGTAGAAGAAAAGGAAAATTTTAGCTGATTTGATTGTACTAACAGTGAAGAGTTGAAAACTGAAAGAATTTTTATTATTCTACTTTGAGTGTGTGCCACAAGGACACTTCACTGTGAGGCTTTATTAATTCAAAGCGAACTAGTGCCATTTATGGAAATTAGATGTCGTTGCAGTAATCAAAGAATATAATGCTTTTATAGTACGTTTTAGTTCTGTACTATTACACTGATTTTAATTCTCTTTCACATCACACATTTTTTGACTTGTATTTGTTCCTTCTTTCACTGAGCAGAAATTGCAAGGACAAAGCCACAGCACACCGAAAGCAGTTGATGAAAATGAGACCCCAGTTGGTAAGAAATCAACGCAAATGAAGGGCAAAAAAACGCAGAAAACACCTAACAAAAATCCAGAGAGTCTACAATTGCATACTCCGGGGAAAAAAGAGAAAGGCCTTGAGACACCAAAACGAGAAGTGAAGAAAAAAGATTCCTCTTTGGAGAAAAGTATTCATAAGAAAATCGCTAAAAAGCATGAGAGGAAGTCGGTAGGAATCCCAAAAACAATGAACACACCCAGACAGAAACAAAAGCAAAAGATTCCACAGTCTGTATGAATATTACCTATGTATTTTTGAGTAGGGGAATTCGTTTTTATTCAAAAACTGTCAATAAATTCTTTACTACAAGTGGGGGGCGGGGGGGAACATTGTTTATTATAATTGTATAAATGCACAAGTTTAATAATGTAAATGAAATCTTTCATTGATCACTTTGGTAACTGTATAAAAACATCTCTAGTCATCTGTGCATCTTTCATGGGAATAAAGAATTCAAAGTTTTACAGTAAATTGAAAGGGCACATGGTCATTACAGTAATCAGAAATATAATTTGAGGTTTATAGTACGTTTTAATTTCTCTACCATATGTATAACTGGTTATCCCTCTCCTCATCACACCATATTTTCTCTGCCATTTTCACGGCTGCGGCGAGGCGTGAGTGGGAGTTTGCGTTGAGTGTCAGTTGGGAGGCTGCAGAGGTATGGAGAGGAAGCAGATTATTAGTCAGAAAATGAAGTTGCTGGATACTTGAACCTGTTATAATTACTGTCCTTGCAGCAGCTGGATTCTGGACTATTTACGTACTTGCATATAGAAACAAAAAGATATGTAGACTTGATTTACTAGAAAGGAAACAGAAATACAATTTACGCCCTCCTTTTTTAAGTATTGCAGGTGATACCCCTCCTGAAAGCCAAGTAATGAATATGACAGCGTTTCTAGTGACTGCTGTTGCTGTCCTCCGTTATTCACAGCTTAAAGCAAAAGTGATGAAACCATGGCTCAATATCTTTGGGCTGATAACACTTTCTCTATCATCTTTTGGAATGACAATAGTAGCGAATTTTCAGGTGTCTAATGATAGAATAGTACATAACGTTGGTGCAGTCATCGCCATTGGCTTTGGAACAGCAGCCTGTTGGATTCAAGCAGTTCTGACTTTCCAAGGGGATATAAATAATCAAGGGTGAAAACTTGGAATCCTCCGTGTTATCCTCTCAGTGGTAATCACCTTGGGGTTCATCGCGTACTTTCTTCTGCTAGCTCAGCATAGCTCAGCATGGAGCAAGTGTTCAATGAACTTTAATAACATGTTTGCTCTTGTACGAAGGACATGAACTTGGTATGTTCTGGTGTTGATTGAATGTCTTTACTTTGACAGAGGCAAAATGGAGGGCTTTGTTGCTCCATAGAAGAGCAATACAGCAGTCTTGCCCTTGATTCAGTAAAGTCAGGTATCCATTACATAGGAATGACTGTGTAAACGGAACAGTTACGGAATTCGTGCATTGACAGGGGAGTGACCAGAATGGCCAATTGTTGCTTAAATTTTGATATGGACTAATGTATTTTGTTGAAACTGTGCAAAGATGTTTTTTAATTTTCTGTATGAGGTGTATCGGGCAAGGCAGATCGTTAACTTTTAATGACACTTCAGTGTAATGGGGGAATCCATTGCAAGAATTCTATTCAACTTCTAATGTATGGGAATTTAATTCAGTACTATTTAATATATGCCCATATTTGTGTTGAATTTGGCTCTTTTTCATTTGTTGTTACCCTCTGTGGAACATTTGCCATGAGAACTGTCAATTGAAATATAAACTCATGTCAGAATTTTGTGTATTAATAGTATATTAAACTTCCAGAAACCAAATAAAACCTTTCTTTTGAATTGTGCTTTGTACTTCAGGCCTTTGTTGTGTGTCTTGATTTTCTCAAGTAGATGTATGTAAAATGTCTTCTGACATTGCTTAGTTATGGAAGATTGAGTTGTGCATTTCACAGGCAAGTTCGATTTCAATCTTTCTTGGTTAAGTAGTACAGTGGATTCCAGTTAGTCGGGACAACCCTGGGAGACTTGCTGAACAGGTTCTGACTGGCGTCAGTCACGTGCACTTGTGTGGCCATTAGCCCCTACACTCTGCTCAGAGTCATTTTTAAATAGCCTTGGTTGCATGTATTGGGTTTATAAAGCAGCGATCTTTATCACTGATAGTTGCTGAGACATAAGCAGTAAGACAACTCATAACTGTTCTGCTCACTGCAGTTTCACATTGAGCCTTGGAGAGCCAGAGACAGCTAGGAGGAAAATTAAATGACTTCACTACTTCAACAAGTTGTGAACTACAAAAAAATTCAGGGTATCAGCAATCATCTTGAATGCTACCTTTGACAGTCGGGTTAAACTGGGTGGGGGGGTAGCTGGCGGGTCTCATACCCTTGGGGAGATAGGGACATTACCATCTTAGCACACAAAGTTGGCATTGGCAGACTGGGCAGGTGAGATCCAATGGTGAGGGAGGTTACTCTGCAATGTTCTGTGGAGAGCAAAGAGCTTGATGAAACACTGCAACCAGGAAAGATGCCAGTTGTGACGTCTACTTGTACCACTGGATGTGGACTTCCAAAGTCGAAAGAGCAGAACTGCCCCAGTGCAACAGCATTTCCACTTTAAATCCTCCCACATAGGTCTTCTGTTGTTTTTGGATACAATGGATAATCACCTGTAGTATTGGTGGTGGTCTCATTTGTTCTATATTTAACTGCATGGCTTATTACTCAGTTAAATGATAATTTGTCTCTCATACCCTAACTAATTCCATGAAACTTCAGCTAATGGGGCAACCATTTAATTGGACCAAAGTGTACTGGTCCTGATGTGTCTCAATTAACTGGAATCCACTGTATTTGCAAGTTTAAAAAATAATTAGAATATTTCAACAGTCTAAGTAACTGCTCTTGTGTATAATCTGAACCATAAAGAGCAAGGAGTCCCCAGTCTTTGGCTTTTTAGAGTCAAACCCGTGGACTTGACTTGAAGGATACGCAGTGCACTGTTCTGGTTTATTATTCCTGAATTGATCACAATCTAATGACGTCAGTAAAAAATGCAAATGAGCACCAGGTTATAGGGAAGTTAGCTGTTCAGATCCAGTGGGTCACTCAGAAAGTCGTAATATTAGTCAGCTCCATCTTGGGTACTAGCCTCTGTAGTATCCAAGACATCTACAAGGAGTGGTGTCTCAGAAAGGCAGCATCCATTATTAAGGCCCCCCCCCCCCCATTACCTAGGACATGCCCTTTTCTCACTGTTATCATCAGAAAGGAGGTACGGAAGCCTGAAGACACACGCACACTTATTTTTTTTTTCTCTATATTGTACTGCTGCCACTAAGTTAACAAATTTCACAACATATGCTGGTGATACTAAATCTGATTCTGATTTGCAGTGAAAAATACCATTTCTAGAAGCTGCTGAAATGAGACTATTGCTAATACGAGAAAATCTGCAAATGCTGGCAATCCGAGCAACGCACACAAAATGCTGGAGCAGCTCAACAGGCCAGACAGCATCTATGGAAAAGAGTAAACAGTCAAAGTTTCAGGCCCCAAAACATCGACAGTTTACTCTTTTCCACAGATGCTGCCTGGCCTGCTGAGTTCCTCCAGCATTTTGTGCATGTTGCTGAGATTATTACCACTCATTTGGCGGATGTATATAAAACTTGTCTTTGCCTGAAGCTCTGGTTACATGTGATTTAAGCAGTTGGTCAGCAAACAAATTTAAAAACTTCAAATACAAGGATTAGCACGGACCATGTTCTCCCAACAATAAATTCACTAACTGCAATATTTAAAATTGCTTTGTATTTTAAAATTAATTTTATTCATTCCTAGCAAGGGGTTGTTGTTTATAACAGAAACAAAACTTTTGAGGGTAGCTAGTTTATATCAGGTATTATGAATTGCTTTCCATTTATATTCGAGAAGCAAATGTTTGTGATATTTCCTTTTTTAATATGAGATGTTCATAACAGAACTATCATTTAGCTCACACTTTTCTACATTCCATGTAAGGTTAGTTATGTCTGACAGTACCATATGTAGCTGTTACTGGTGCTCCCTTACAACATAAACAATTATTCAAACACAAACATTTCCTTGTACTACTAGCTGTCACTAATGAATAATTCTTTGTATGCAGCAGCAACTAAGGACCTTACAAAGAAATCAATCTTCAGCACCTACTACATAAAATGCATTAAGAGAATTGTGCAGACTGATGGGTTGCCATGGAAATGGCAAATGACCTCTGAACTTTGAGACGCTCTATTTAGGCCATGTATTGTTTCTTGAACAGAAGGAAGATATAAAGTTGCTGCAGGCCCTCTTAGCGGCAAGTAAGAAATCAATCACTAGAAAATGGCTAAATCCAATACCACCTACATTAGAAGATTGGCACGAAATTATCTCGGAAATATTTAAAATGGAAAAGTTGACTTACTCCCTGAGAATTCAAAAAGAAAAATTTTATCAAATCTGGAATAAATGGATTGAATATATAACCCCAATGCGAGCAGACTTTAGATGACTCTCCTAATGATTTATACTGCTCTTCTCATCAACACAGTAATATTGCTAACGTAAGCACCCCTAGTCTAAATGTCTTTTTTTTTGTTTTCTTTTGGAAAATAGAGAATTAACACAAGTAAAGGGAAAGATTTGGGAAAGGGATAAAAAAATGAAAAAATTAAGTAAGTAAGTACATAGGGATTGGATAATTATGTCTGCGGGCAGAAGCAAGCATGAACGAATTAGGATATAAACACCTACAATGGTTGTTACATAGGCTTATATACAACATTTTGGACCAGTGGAAATGGTCCAGAAGGGTTATATGGAAACTATTATTACCATTTTTCTTAACAACTAATACCATTGCTTAGCCTAATAGGTTAGATTTACCACAGTACATAATTATCTATTTAAGTGTTTATTTTCCTTTTATATCATCTCAATGTGTACTTAAGAATGTATAAATAATTGTAGTTTTATACATATAAAAAAATGGAAAAGGTTATATGTGTGAAAAAAGTACATGATATTTGTGAATTCCTTATCCAAATAAAAATAAAATTTAAAAAAAAGAAAAGAAAAAAAAAGAAAGCCACATACTGGACACAGTCACATTGAAATAAACAGTTTTAATTATTAAAAAAAAAGGAAATGGCAAATGATACTCTCTTGATTTTTGACAACCCTTAGAAGTTATGTCTACATGTGGACGAAATAGCTCATCTTTCCACAGAGGATTCAAAACTTCTGGTGACTGAGCTGAGTAAAGGTGTTCTAAGTATTCCATGTGCCTGACGATAAATGATAGCATGACTTAGAAGCCAGCAAGATCAGATAAGAAATGGAAATAATGACATAAAGAACGGAAGGTAAATGCTAACGGTCTGATTCCCCCCAGGCCTGCCCCGCAGTTAAACAAAGTCATGCTGATCTTTTTCTTAAGCACCACATTGCTGTACTAACCCTATAAGTCTTGATTCTTTAATCTCCAAAGGTCTGTTTATCTCTGTTTGAAAAGAAGCTGAAAATAAGCCTTCTCAGCCTTGCTTAGTAGAGAATTCCAAAGATTTGCCACTGTCTGAGTGAAGAGCTCCCTCAGTCCCAAATGGCTGAATTTCTGAAGCTACCAGTCACGGGGATCCACTATCCCTCTACCTACTCTGCAGCCTTGTATGCGTTTTGTAAGTTTTGATAAGACCACCGCTCATTCTGCTATCTAGAGCATATACAGTAGACCCGGTCTGATTGATCTTTCCTCTCCCAGAAATCAGCCTGGTGAAACTTAGTGTGCACACCTCCATTGCAAGTTGCTTGCTTACAACCAGGGCTCTGCATAACTTCAGTGAGGCAGCCTCACACTCCTATTCACATTCCCTTATAATGAAGACCCTTGGACTTCCTAACTGTACCTACATATTAACTGTCAGTAATTTCTCTGCAAGGACCTCAAGTCCTTCTGAGTACCAACCTCCACAATCTTTCATAATTTAAAATTCACTATTCTAGTGGTTTGTTTATTTCCAAAGTGCACAAACTTGACTGCCCATTTTACTGCATAATGCCACCTGCCACACAGTGCCCACTCATTTTACCTGCCTACATCCTCCTGAAGATTTTCTTACAACTCTTGCTGCTGTCCACCAGCAAGCTCGGATATGTTGTTTTTAATTCCTTCTTTCAAGTCATTGATCTAGTTGGTGAATAGCTGGGATCCTAGCATCCCACAGATCACAATCTCCCATTCAATGGATTATTCTTGCTCTCAGTTTCTGCCTGTTAACCAGTCCTCAATCCATACCAGTATGGTGTGCTGTGATTTATTTTTTAAATAGCTTCTTATGGACGCTTGCTGTCCTCTTTCTGACATGCTTTAGATTCTGGAAGAGTTACAATGATATTGGAGGGTAGCTACTGTAATCTTACTATTTTAAAAAGAAAGTAGACAGAAAGCAAGGAATTACAGACTAGTTCATCTGGCTTTGGTGGTAATGGAGAAAATGCCAGTTTTCCTTATAGAAGATGAAATAGCAGAGTACTTGAAGTCGAGGGACAGACTCAGAGAAAGTTAAAAGAGAAATCATATTTGTAGTTATTTTTTCAGGCTGTAACCAGCGGAATTGATAAGAGAGAACCAGTAGATATGAGGTATCTACATTTCCAGAAGGCTTTGGATAAAGTTCTGCACAAGAAATTTATATACAAAATTAAAGCACGTGGGATTGGGGATAAAATACTGACTCGGACAGAGAACTAGTTGGCTAATAGGAAACAAAAGATTAGAAATATATTTGTCTCTGTGAAATGCAGGCAGTGATTACTGAGGTAAAAAGATTGAAATTCCAGCTATTCACAATACATATGCCAGTTAATTCCCTCATCTGAATCATTAATATCTCTAAGTTTGCAGATCACACAAACTAAAAAAAAGTTAACAGTTTTAATAAACATGAACTCTCTCTGATAAATCCATGCTGATTCTGTCAAATCCATTATAATCTCTAAATGTCCTGTTGCCACCGAATAGATTGCCCTTATGTCAGGTTAGATGGCCAGTTGATCCTGGTTTTTTCCTTCATCTTAAATAGTGGATATTACATTTGCTCCTATCCATTCTGTGGTGATTTATGTTAAGTGTAAGAGAGCAACCTACTATCCATTTCTATCCCTTTCAATATTTTAGAGTGCAAGCTTTATTGGATTTCGATCCTATTAACATCTTTGATTCACATCTATTGCCAATGATTTCAGCTCCTAGTTCATGCTAGACCATTTTTCCCGCAATTTCTAGGATTTTTTTTCATTGAAGACTAGCATGAAATATCTTGTTAATTTCCCTGCTGTCCCCTTTATTCCCAGTTTTACTTCTCCTGTTTCACTCTGAAGGCGACTTACATTAACTTTTAATCTGTATTATTTTCTGTATGCATGTTCACTTTCGCCAGCCTTTCCATGTTACATAGGTATAGATGCTTCTGCGGTTTGCTTTTATCCCAGAATCCTAGATTACTCTCCTGTTCTTCTTTATGACCTGTTGGAACTGAGTCTGGATCTATTGCGACACGTCTTTAAGATGTAGTTGTGAATTGTTGTGAAGTGCCCCTTATTACAGTAGGCTATCTATTTAGAATACTGCTTCACTGCACCAATTATGAAATCATATATATATAAAATGTTTAAACAGTTTTGAATGAGAGGGATCCTACAACCTTGTCATCTGCACCTGTTTAAACCGCCTGAAAAAGCATCTGGCGGATACGTATTGTCCTTTGTGATGCACGGAATCATAGCGAATAGTTTACCTTTCATCGTAACTCATTTCTCTGCGTTGAATGATCGTTTTCGGCTGAATTTGTGACAGGAACGTACAGTCAGCAGGCTGAATTTGTTCTAAGTTCATAGGCTACAGGTGGTAAGGTAGACTCTAGTCTCCCACCAAGTAAAAATATTCACGCCTCAGAATTCTCGCCAACGATGTATGTCTTTTAATTATTTTCTGGACCGTTGTGAGGAAGGGTTTTCTTAAGGCTTGTAGTTTATTAGTAAATTCTTCCGTTGGTGTAGAAAACTAAATCTCTCCAGAGCAGGATTTGCGCATGTTGTTATTTACCTGTGATTTTCAGTGTGTATAAACTACAGTATATCTTGCTATCCGGAAGAGCTCAACGTGAGCAGCCGTGATCGCCATGTCCTCGCAGATGACGCCGCAAGATTTAATCCGTGAATATTGAAAAGTACAATATTAACAAAGACACCTGACGACAGGTGCTAGCTGACAGATGACCAACTACCGCGTCAGGAAAGGTCTTTTTTAAATCGATGCAATAATTCAGCGCAAATTTACACGTCGCAACAACTTCAGAACCCAACCCACATGCGAGGAAATCTATGATTTGTTCCCAAGATTAAGACCCTCCGTGCTTGACTACTTCTGTACCTCCACTGTGCTGAAATAAATCAACTTTGTGCCCCAGCCCTGATCTTGCACCTCCATTTTAAAAAAAATTATATACACCTAGTTCTTCAAACGTACTTTGTCCGGGGAGTTTTCTGTTCCCCGATCCTCACACCATGAAGTTTCTAACCAACCAAGTTCTCTTTCTGGCCTACATCATACGTGTTCTCGCTCTTGAGAAAGTCTTCCCATCTCCTTTAAATTTACCATCATCATTTCTCCCTTCACACGGAAACCCTTTTACTGCTCGCCCCTTCCATATTATCTCCACCTGCCCTCAGGGGTATTTGAAGCTATTACCGCCCCCCGAATATCTGTCCAGACCTTACACAGAACATAGAACTCTACAGCACTGGACAAGCCAATCCGCCCTGACGCCAATTTGCACTAAATGTTTTCCTCCTGTTTATTATCCATACCCCTCCATTCCCTTCATATTCGCGTATGTATCTAAAAACCTCCCGAACTCCCCCCACCTCCCGCAACTGCCTGCTTCCGCTAGTACCCCCGGTAATCCCTTGCTTCCATAAATCTGCGATTACCACTGATCACGACTGTTATCACAATCACTCACGACGATTGTGAGAAAGAGACCGAACCCTTCTCTCCCTTCCTAAACCTCTTAGCTCTGACAAAACCATCTTCCTCTGTGGCCACTACATATTGACCAGCTGGCTATGGTTTCACCCACCTAGTTCCATTCTTACCCATTCAGTTGTAGCCAGAGAATCTCCCGAAGAAGATTCACAGTCCTTCAGTTCCATATATAACAACAATTCCTGCACCATCACTTTGGACCTTCTACGGTCTAACTTGTCTGAAATTCCTTTGCTACTGATTCCTCTGGCTGGGAACTATAAATGAGAACGTTTGCAAACTCGGTGTCCAATTTCACCTTGAGAAAATCTTCCGTGTTTGCATCATCGTTAAGGCCGCTGCATCGCCCAATTTGATCGCATTTATTTACCCCAGAGCTTGTCTGCTCAGCTTGACTCATTCTCCCTCTTTAAACTTGTCTACCCGTCTGCTATCTCACAACAAGGTTCCAATTAAAAATCCCCAGCAAGCACAACTTCTAACTATTATCATATTTTGAAATCTTTCCGCGGTCGCTGAAAGTTACTCTCTCAGATGCCTGGTTTCTTTTCATTCTGGACCCTCGCTCGTCCCACAGTATATTCTGGAGACCAGCAAGACCCCGTTCTGGAATGTCCTCCCTACACCGCTGGGTCTCTCTTCCCCCGTTTCCTCTGCTGATGCTTCACCATAACGAAACTTCTGGTTATCTGCCCTTTTACGTTGCGCAGCTGGAAAACTTTAGAGTGGTTTGCGTAATTATCTTTGCCTTTATATGAGTCCCGCAGTATTAGAACAGAACAATCCTCACAAACTGTCGTCTTTTGTCACGTGGAAGGAAAACCAATTTGCGATCAATAGTTATTGTATGCAAGAGAAAATAAATATTTTCTTGTGACTGGAGTATTCGATAATTAGGGGAAAATGTGACTTAATCATTTTAACGTCAGCTGAAAGGATTCGAAGAATTACTTTATCTTGCTGTAAAATGAAGTCTTTCTCTAACCGTGTCAATGGTAATTGTGACTAGCGCCGCGCATGATAGGTGAAGTGCTGGGCGACAGTAATAGCGCCTCCTTTGGGGGTTGGCTCTTTCCTGCCCTATGCACAGCCACTGGTGCTGCGGAAAACAGAATGGTGTTTTTATGCTCAGCATCAGTCCGACAATGAAACTTTTGCTGAATTGTTGCAATATCTCCCCGTCACCTGTTTCATCGCAAGTATAAAGTGTTTGCCGGGCGCAATCTCAAGTCGCAAAGTAAGTAAAGTATATAACTTCGATAAGAAATCGTGAACGTCAACTTCGCGCCTCCACCCCCCCCCCGCACCCCGCCTCTCTCTTCTTCTTTCCTCCCGTGGCTGCATGCAGAATGGGTCAGGGTCAGGGTCGGCTTCAGATGAAACGACTTCACAGTCGATTGTAAACGAGGTACCGAAATTTCAGACCGTACGGCGATATTCCATACAGATCATTCAGGTATCTGTGTAAATATCGACACATTGGTTACATAGTAGCAAATTAAATCCTTCCGTACAGACAGGAGACTGCAGATGCTGGAACCTGCTGGGGTCACTACAGAGCATCGAGCAGCATCTGTGAGTGTGTGTGTGCGTTTGTATGTGGCGGGGGGTGGAGGTGGGGACGTAGACCTTTCGGGTCGAAATCCTGACTCAGGGTCTAGATCCGAAACGTCGACCGTCCTTTCCCTCCGACGCTGTCCAACTCAGCAGTTTTTGTATTGCTTGAAATCCCCTAACTCCAATCGCCTGATCTTTTTGGAACTTTCGAACGCCAAGATGACCAGCTAGGTTGAAAACTTACCACAAAATATCGGCAAGAAAAACATGTTCGGTATATTGTATATACATTTTCTGTGTATACTTAAAGCGGAGGCTGATAGGTTCTAGATTAGTCAGGGTGTCCAATGTCACAGGGAGAAGGTGAGAGAATAGGGTTGAGAGGGATAATAAATCAGCCGTGATCGAATGGCGGGCAGGTTCGATGGGCCGAATGGCTTATGGTCTTATGGTTAAGCTATTCGTCGTAAGTAACTGTTTCGAACTGGCTATATTGTTATCCATTCTGAAAAAAGCATTTGTTTCAGTTAGCTTTATACCGCATTGAAACAAAAATCGTGATTGAAGCGTAAAATAAAATCGCATAAAAAGCGCAGGCGGATCAAATTAAAAAAGATGTGAAAACGATCAAAATATGTCAAGACCATAAGATATAGGAACAGAAACGGGAGAAAATCTGCAGATGCTGGAAATCCAAGCCGCACACACAAAACGCTGGAGGAACTCAGCAGGCCAGGCAGCATCTATGGAAATGAGTCAACAGTCCTGCACGAAATGTCGACTGCACACTTTTCCAAAGATGCTGCCCGACCTGCTGAGTTCCTCCGGCTTTTTGTGTGATATAGGAACAGAATTAGGCCATTCGGCCCATCGACTCTACTTCACCATTTCATCCTCTCAGCTAAAAGCAAGGGAAGGCTGAAGAGAGAGTCTTTCTGACTCCATGACATTGCACGACCAATTTTACCACAGGGATAATCAGACTAGTTAAGTTACACCTGGTTTCTATCTCATCCTCAATATTCTCAAGTTTTTTCACCGGCCCGCGTCTCTCTGGCGTCGTTGCGCGGCTCTCGCGCGTGTTGATTATTATTTAAATGCGTCCTTACTTCGCCAACCCATAGCCAGATATCTGCCGCAATGTTTCTCAATGTGCCGGTTTACACTTTGGTGTTATTGAATTTTGTATCCCAGGGCCGAAAGTGAGCTCAAAGCAAGCAGTCCAATCAAAGAAGCGGGAAAACCGGGTTGGAATCAAGTAATTAATAAGGTGAGAGACTGGAGTACTGTAATACACCACGGAAATACGGCCTTCGCGCCGACCAACACGAATCGCATTTCGTTCTTCCCACGTTCCCCTCAACTCTCCCTAGGTTCACTGAACCTAGTGGACAGAACTAGCTCATCCGTGTCAGCTCTGCAGCTAACGGCATCAGGTCAGTTAGAGAGTGCCGGTATCAGAGAGAGCGCCACTGAAGTTATTTCACCGCTGTTAGGTGAGAACACCTCTTAACGCAAAAAAAAGATATTTCAGGGAATGAAATGCACTATTTATATTCCAGATTATTACAAAATACACATCCTTAGTGCCATTTTTCAAATCCTTATAAAAATGTTTCTGTTCCACGAGGTTTAGGAAGATCAAGATAATTCTAATCCTTACTGAGGTATCACTGGATCATAATAGAATGTGGATCACGATCACATGAATGCTGACTGGATGAATCTGTGATGTCTCTTCCTGTTCAGAAGGTATCAGACTTATACAGTGAATGGAAGGGCACTGCCCAGAGTCGTGGAACAGAGTGACCTGGCAGTACAAGTGCACAGCACACTGAAAGTGACCATGCCCATAGACAGGGTGGTGAAGAAACTGTTTAGCATGCTGGCACTGTGTTTAGGAGGCCATACACCCATAAGATATAGGAGCAGGCAGGCCATTTGGCTGATCCAATTTTCCTCTCAGCCCCAGTCTCCTGCCTTCTCCCTGTATCCCTTCATGCCCTGACCAATCAAGAATCTATCAATGTTTCCTTTAAATATACATAAAGATTTGGTCTTTGGAGTAGAGATATTACACGGTATTGCAGTTATTTAAGTTGTTGGTGAGACCTCACACACGGAGTATTGTGTAGTTTCGGTCACCCTGTTGTAGAAAAGAGCTTACTGTATCAAGTTGGAGAGGGTGCAGAGGAGGTTTATGGAGATGGTGCCTGGACTGCTGGGCCTGAGTTACAGGGAGAGGTTGGCTGAACTCCGTCTTTATTCCCTGGAACGCAGGAGGATGAGAGGGGATCTCAGAGAAGTTTATAACATCAGGAGGGGTTGGATAATGTGGCCAGTTGTAATCTTTTCCCCATGGTTGGGGAATCCAAAATGAGAGGGTACAGATACAATTATAAGAAGGGAGAGATGTAAAGAGAGACCTGAGAGGAAACTTCTTTGCATTAAGAGTTGTGAGTGCCGGGAACGAGCAGCCAAATGAAGTGGCCAAGGTAGGTACTATTGCAATGTTTAAGAGCCATTTGGATAGGTACACGGAGGGGAAGGTCTTGGACGGTTATGGGCCAAACATGGGCAACCAGAATAGCAGGGACCAGGAACCACTTGGGCAAAGGGCCTGTTTGAATCTGTAACTCTAAGGTTCAGTTACTCATCTGATTGCAAATGGAAACTGACTGTGTAGTAAGTCGTCCACAGCAGACAGTGCACCTTGGTACTGCACTATATTGTTAGTACAGAAACTGCAGAGTAGTCAGGACATCCCAAGGTCATGAAATGCATCCTTCCTTTCAGACATTTGTTTGTCTGTAGCCATTGAAAAATGCCATATAGATGAAAATCTTGTTTTATCTTTCTCTTCTCAGTTTTCCCATACTCGAGATATATAGTCCAGGCAAGTACATTTAGATCCCTATGCAGGTTACCCATAGGAGAAGACTTCAGTATCATCAGTATCTTGTGTGGGCCATACAGCCTCAAAAAGCTGCTTCACAATTTAACTAGATCAGGGTTTCCCAACCTGGGGTCCACAGATCCATCCATTAATGGTTGGGGTCCATGGCATAAAAAAAGGTTACTAGATCATGTCAGCCTCGGCCTCATTTTCCTGCCATACTCTTGGTTCCCCTATAATCCCCTGCTGTATCCATCTCAGGCTAAGGGGAGCATGGAAGTTTTGATGGAAAACAATGGACTCTAAAGGTGATATTTGTAAATATGTTGATTAATTCAATAACTTACATTTATATGCAACTTTGACAAGACAAATATAAAGAGTATAAGAGTATTTGGAAGAACGGGGACAAGAATGAAATGGGGAAAACCAAGGCAGGGTTAGGAGATCCAGTTGAAAGTTTTGTGAAAGAAATAGGTCCAAACAGATTTTTCAATGGACAAGCAAAAGGGAATGTTAGAGAGTTTTTGAAGAGAACTTAAGAAAGTGGAATTCAGGTGACTGGAGCATTTGCTACCGATGTTGGAGAAAATGGAACAATAAATGAACATGTAATGGCCATTGTGGGAACAGAGTTCAATGGATTACAGAGCCAGTGGAAGCTCACGTATACAGTGGAAAAGGGCCACAAGTGAATTTAAGTATAAGGCTACAGCTAAAAAATTATGATTGTGGAGTCAACGAAGGGCATCAAACCCAGGGATGACAAAAATCAGAACATAATAGACAAAATTATTTGAATATATAGTATGCAAGGCTGAGACAGATCGAATTGGGAGCTACAGAGAATTCAAAGACTGTAGAGAATAGAGAGAGATTTAACAACAGAGCTGACTTGAAGGAATTGTGACTGCCTCAATCTATTTCATATATTCTATTGTTCCAAATATACATTTGTGGAGGGTAGCTAAAGGACTATCAGTGACATAATTGAAATAAATCTTATACATGTATTAGTTAATGATGGTGATAAACAATGGGGGCTTATTTTTCAGTGGTGGAGCCTCACTGGAACCAGCCCACTGGTCCAAAGGTTTAGAACCGGTCCCGTTGCTGTCTTGCATGTGGTGGCAGCAAATTGGTTTGTTCCTAATAGATCTCCCTTAAATCCCATGAGTCATGTTTCAGAAATGAAAAATCTGTACTATCAATAAAATAAGCTCGTCCCAAAAGGTAATATTTAAAGTCAAATCTTGAACATTAAAAATTAAATTTGAAGATTATAGTGGGTGATAAGGACACGTACCAGCTATAGTACATCTGTGCAATTTTTATCATCAAGACATGTGTTACTTACTTTTCCAACAAATTATTTTGATTTTGCAAGACAAACTCATAGTAAAATTAAGAATGTGCAATTCCTTAAATATTTGGTTGGCTGGTTAGCATTGCAGTGAGAGAAATGGAGTTAATGGTTCAGGTCAATGGCCTTCAGTCAGAACTGGGGAAGTTAGAAATCAAGAATGCAGTTGCAGGGAAGGGGGAAGCTGGAGAGTGTGAAGGTGGTGTCTGTAATAGGATGGAAATGAGGAGAAAATGGATGACATATGTTGATGAATGAAAACAAACCGAAAATGCTGAAAATCAGAAATAAAAAGAGAAACGAGAAAATCTGCAGGTGCTGGAAATCCAAAGCAACACACACAAAATGCTGGAGGGACTCAGCAGGCCAGGCTGCACCTATGGAAAAGAGTAAACAGTTGATGTTTCGGGGTGAGACCCTTCAGCAGGATTGAACCAGAAAGTCTGGAAGCACAGCAGTTATGTTGTGTGTTATCCTTCTGTAATATTTAGGTTTTTTTTCTTTGCACTGATATTACCTGAAGAGCAGGGCTTCTCTTAGAAATTCTGACCCTGACTTCACAGCTTATATGCGTCCCTTTGTTTGCTTCTCTCATTAATCTGTCAACCAGGTATCTTCATCGACAACTTGTCATCATAACAGCCCTGTTGGGTATATTTCCTTTGTCCTATCCGTCTCTGCACTGCTCTCAGTGAAACTTTATGTTATTTTTCTCCTTTTTTTTTAGAAGGCTCTTTGACTTGAGACATTCATTCTTTTTCTTTTCCCGGGGGGTGCCTGACAGGCAGAGCACGCCATTTTCTGTTGGCATAAACTGGTGGTGGCTGACAGAACGGTGTGAAGGCTTCATAATTGTATCTACTGTGTCAGCAGGAGGTCGCGAATAAGGGAGCGAGGAGGGGAATACTGGAACTGTAATATACAGTTGGTAGAAATCTGAAGTAATAAAAGATTGCTGAAAAATTCCAGGTCAGGCGGCAGCTGAGGAGAGAGAAACTGCTGCCCGGTGCTGGGCTACTGGATGATTTTTTGATGGGCACAGTAATGACAAGCCGAAATCCGAATGATCGTTCACATGGCATTACATATATGGGACAGATCAGACAGTACAGAAGACCAATCTTTTATCGTGATATGCCAACAATGTCTTTCGACTGATTGCACGTATTTTTACTTTCGCAGATTTCTAGGAAAATGCAACTCGTAGCCCTGAGCTCGACCGAGCAGTTTGGCTCAGATCAATTCTCCTTACAGACAAGCACGAGGACCTACTACTCTTCAGGAGGGTCACAATCCCGCCCAGAGCTTCGAGCTGAGCCCCGCGATGCGTCTGAACGCGAGGGGTACACCAACTGTGTCTACTATTACAAACCCGTCACCGTCTTCATCATTGGAGTTTTTGCCTTGTTGGCGGGAGTCACCCTCACTATCCTGTACTTCATTCGAGCGGTCGAGGTCCCGTACGTCCTCGGACCAGTTTGTCTCTCCATTGGATTGATGTTCATGGTCACCGGACTCGTGTGGATCCCGATCGTTAAGGAGAAGATCAGACAGAATGGATTAGTGAGGAAACTGTACGCCCGACAGCCCGCTGCTTGATGCTAGAGCCAACATGGGTTGATCGGACACACGCATAGTTCCAAGGGAACGTCGCTCTGCTGAGTTTCTGTCCCGTCCTCTCAGTGCATAAACCTCACTCTCTGGTGGCTTATCTGCGTCACTACACCCACATCTCGTCTGGCAATAAGCTGGGAGTTCCCAACTCGTTTATCAACGATCAGCTCAAAACCTTTAACTCTTCACTTTCGAGATCATAACTCGCTTTCACCTCGCACCCTAAGCGGAACAAGATTGTCTAATAATCACGATCCTCCCCCAACAATCCTCGACCCCTCTCCCAGTTCAGAAGTGGAATTCCTATAATGGACGGAAAATGGTGATTTCAAAGATGTACAATATGTTTTCTGGGTTCAGGAAACAAATGTGCACTTAGTGATTGCCACCAGCCCAGACTTGTTTTATTTGGTTTTATCTTTTTCCTTAAATTCGAGTTTTGCCTGTAGTTCTGGCCGCCTTACTAAGGGAAGCATGACATTTCGCAGGAGAGAGTGCAGAAAAGGTTCACCATCAAGTTACTGTAGGATTATAAAGAATGACTGGGTAGGCTGGAGCTTGTTTCCCTGGAGCACAGCAGCTGAGCAGTGACCTTATTTGGATTGATACAATCATAAGGGGCACTGTTAAGGTGACTGGTCACAGTCTTTTTCCAGGGGCAGTGGAATCCAAAACTAGAGGGCAAGGTTCAAGTTGAGGGGAAGGATTCAAAAAGGATGTGAGGGGCAATGTTTCCACGCAGAGTGTGGTACATAAGTACGTGGAATGAGCTGCCAGGGGAGGCTTCAGACGCAGGTATAAATGCAACATTTAAGAGACATTTAGACAGGTAAATGGAAAGGAACAGTTTAGATATTGGCCAACTGTGGGGAAATGAGACCAGCTGAAGTAGACAACTCGATCAGTGAGTTGGGACAAAGAGCTTGTTTCCATGCTGTGTAACTCAAATTCTGCCTGATCTCCTGGATATTTACTGTATTTTGTGCATTTATTGTATTGTTGGCGTGGATTTATGAAGCTGATTGAGGTGTTAACGAGCAAGGCAAACTCCCCTGGCCAATCCATGATCCTGTGCCCATTCCTCTACACTAATTGAGACTTGGGCGAAAGTGAGAGCTCCTAACATTGGTAGTTGTCCCTCACCAATCTGCACTTTTTGCCTTTGTCAGTCTCCCATTCCAATGAACTTCAGTCTATATTGCTCCTGTAGCCCAGCCTTTATTTTCCTAATATAGTAGTTTCTAAGTCTTGACAATTGAAATACAAGAGGAATAATGATTGGGGTACAAGAGAACAACTTCAAATGAAAATTAAAACCTGTATATTCAGGGTTATTTGATCATAGAGCTCAAAATGGACCCTTCTGCCCATCATATCCATGCTAACCATTATGTACCCATCTATACTCATTCCCATGTACTAGCACCTAGTACAATAGCCTTCTACACTTGGACAATTCAAGTGCTCATTTAAATATTTCTTAAATGCTGTCAAGGTATCTGCCCTTGCTAGCACTCAAGTAGAAACTGCTTAATCACGTGGTTCCAATGTCTTGTATGTCCTCTATCATAATTACACTATCCATCCCCCCCTTTACATTATGCAGTAAAGTTTTATTCACAATGGTACTTAATAGATATAATGTTTTAATTTTTTTGATTTAATCGACAGAGCAAACATTAAGTTCACATCATATTATAATATTCCATGTAATCGAAAATAAAGCTAAAATACTTTCTGTAATAATTGAAATATATTTTAAGAATTGCTATTTGACACATAAGGAAGACTTTGGTTGAGGGGTTTTCCTGAGATATTTTAGGAAATAAAAAGTTGTAAGATAATAACCTAAATTTGAGTCTATTCAAACATCTAACGTACAGTGCGTGTAATGAAAGTTAACTAGGAACACTTAACCAGTTTGCCCTTTTGAACGTTTTGGATGTGTAATCCTTTATTAAGGAGCTAAATTTAACAGATTATCTGCTAGCAAAAGTATAAGAAACACAAAAGAACACTTAAGAGTGAAATCAAGAGGGCTGGAAGAGGATATGAGGTTGCTCTCACAGACAAAGTGAAAAAGAATCCCAAGGGTTACTATGGCTATATTAAAAGCATAAGTTTAGCAAGGGACAAAATTCATCCCCTTGTCGTCATCTTTGCATGGAGCCAAAGGAGATGGGGAAGATCTCAAATGAATTTTTTTGCATCTGCGTTTACTTGGGACACAGGCACAGAGATTATATAACTGCAGCAAAACAATCGTCAGGTCATGGACCCTATCCTAATTATGGGAGAGGAGGTTCTCACCGTCGTGTAATGAATTAAGGTGGATAAATGCCCAGGAACTGACAAGGTGTCCTTTCGGATCTTGTGAAAGGCTAGTGCAGAAATTGCAGGGGCTTTGGCAGACATATTTAAAATGTCCTTAGCCACAGGTGAGGTGCTGAAGGACTGGAGGATAGCTAATGCTGTTCTGTTGTTCAAGAATGGTTCTAAGAATAAGTTGGGAAGTTACAGGACAGTGAGCCTGACATCAGTCATGGGTAAATTATTAGAAAATATTCTAAGAGACAGGCTACATAAGTTTTTGAAGAGAAGGGATCTAATTAGGGATTTGTGCTTGATCAATCATGTCTAATCTTACCGAGTTTTTTGAGGAGGTTATCAAAAAGATTGAGGAAGGGAAGGCAAAGGATATTGTTGACCTAGATTTTAGCAAGCTTCTTTGACAGAGCCCTGCATGGGGGACTAATTCTGAAGGTCATGTCACTTGGCATTCAGGATCCAACACTGACCTAGTGGGAGAAGCCTGAGAGTGTTATGAGAGGACCGTCTCTCTGACTGGAGGTCTGTGAGTAGTGCTGTGCTGCCGGGTGTGAAGTTGATGTCATCCCTGTTAATGATTTCGATGATAATGGGCAAACTGGACCAGTAAATCTGCAGACAATGCCAATACTGGCGGCATAGAAGACAACGGTGAAGGCTATCAAGCATTGCAGCATGATCTGGGCCAGTTGGAAAATGGGCTGAAAAATGGCAAATGGAATTTCATGCAAAAAAAAGTATGTAGTGTTGCACTTTTGGAGGACAACCAGCATAGAACTTACACAGTGAATGATAAGGCTCAGAGATATGCTGTAGGATGAGGGGACTTGAGAATACAGACCCTTAATTCCTTGAAAGTGATATCACAGGTAGACAGGGTCATAAAGAGAGCTTCTAGCACATTGGCCTTCATTAATCAGAGCACGGAGTACAGGAATTAGGATATTATGTTGAAATTCTATAAGATGTTGGTGAGGCTGAAGTTAGAATATGCAGAACTTGTGTATAGTTCTGCCATCTACTCACAGGAAAAATATCAACAGGCTTTAAGGAGTGCAGAGAAAATTTACAAGGATGTTCTCCCAGGACCTGAGGACCTGAGTTATCGTGAAGGGTTGAATAGGTTAGGACTTTTTCCATGTAGCACAGGAGAATGAGAGGAATTCGTTTAGAGGTATACAAAATTATGTGGGGTATAGGTTGGGGGAACAAATGCAGGCTTTCCCTTTAGACTGGACGCTACTACAACCAGAGGTCAAAGGCTTAGGGTGAAAGGTGAAATATTTCAGAGGAATCTGAGGAAAAACATCTTCACTCAGAGGATGGTGTGAGGGTGGAACAAGCTGCCAGCAGAATTGGTAGTTGCGGGTTCAATTGTAACATTTAAGAGAAGTTTGGATAGGTACATGGACAGGAGGGATTTGGAGAGATACGGTCCTGGTGAAGGTAGATGGGATGAAGGTCAGGTCGGCCTGAAGGGCTTGTTTCTGTGCTGCAGTACGCTATACTCTAATCCTATCTGGGATCAGACCCAAAAACTCCTGATAGAGCCTTTAGTTAGAGCCTTCAGCATTTTGGGCATCGAGGGAGAGAGGAAGAGGAGAGCCATCCGCAGTACCACCGATGCGTTAGAAAGGGCCTCAAGATGGCTGTGGCTCAAAAGAGGGGAGCCATGGAGTCATAAGTAGCTAGCCATCTGGACACAAGCTGGGGTCTGATCAGCCCCGGCTGGGTCACCTGGAGGAGGTTGTATGATGTTGAAAGACCCGAAACACCCGATGATTCCAGGAACATCACTGAAGATATGTCCAGAAGCATCAATAGATGTATATACACAGCTTTAAAATCTCTTTTGCAAATAGTTTACTTGTTACTTTTACATGGAGAGCACAGTGAGAGTCGGTGCTTTACCAAAAAGAGGTCACAATGTTAAACCATAATCCACAAATAAAGAAGGTTCAGTTGCCAACCGTTCAATTTTACCATAAAGCACCGAATTTGGCTGCAATTCCAATAAGTGTATGTGAAACCTTTGCTTAATGGCCACAACAGCTTGAGTGTGTCATTAGATGTTACACTACAAGATAAAAGAAATACAATTCTGATGCTGATAGTTAGTGTGTTCATCCACATCATATTTATTATTTCAATATTTAATTCCTATTATTTTAATAGATATCCATTGATCAGCAGAGCCCCAGTGGCAGAAAAGGAGACTCATGTTGCTTATAGGACAAGTGGGACTATTCTGTGAAATTATTGCTCACACATCCTTACAAATGGCAATTTTTAATGTTAGAGTCGAGAAGTAACTTTTCTTGGCTAAGTCTGAGAAATGATTCACAGTGTGAGAAATGACCCTCCAGGAACCTACAGCTTTGAAAGTTCATGCAGTTGCCATCAAGTGCAAACTTGAGGCGACCTGGTAATCGGAGTCGCAGATGTGATTTATCTGCTCTTTACACTGCAATGCAAATTCCAATGAGTAACACACAGAAAATGTTGGGGGAACTCAGCAGGACAGCCAACATCGATGGAAAAGAGTAACCAGTCGACATTTCAGGATTGGAAAGGGTTAAGAAGCCAGGACAAGAGGTGGGGGAGGGGAGGGAATACAATCTGGCAGGTGACAGGTAAAGTAACTCGCACAAAATGTTGAATGAACTCAGCAGGACAGGCAGCATCGATGGAAACGGGTAAACGTTTTGGGCTGAAACCCTTGATCAGAACTCTGGCTGAAACACTGACTGTTTACTCTTTTCTATAGATGCCATCTGGCCGGCTGAGCTCCTCCAGCATTTTGTGTGTGTTGCTTTGGATTTCCAGCATCCGCAGATTTTCTCATATTTGTGATAAGTGAACCAGGGGCGGGGTTGCTTGGTGTAAAAGTTCCGTTGTGGAAGCACAATATTAATTTAAAAATAAAGCAGCCCACCATCTGCTGTCTGTCAGCTTTGATGTCACACTTACCTTTATAATTTGCACAGGGAACTTACAGGACACATCGTACATCGTTTGAGAACAGCAAGGAGTTTCAACCTTATGGAAAATATCCTATATAACGGGGGTGACTATGAAGCAGGCAAGGCCTGTGTCGTTTTATTGCCCTTCACCGAGAGGGGAGAATGCCTTTTTTTTAATCGCAAGTGAGATTGCTCTGATATGGAGAGGAGGAAATGCTGCGTGTTTTGGACTATGGACTGTTTTAGTCTTACGGATTTTTTGTAATCAGTGTTTTTTGCGCTAGCCTTTTCTCGTTTTTTTGCGTGTGCGGGAGGGGGAATTTTGGGATCGTTGTGCCCATTCCGTTTCTGTTTGTTTTTTTTTGTACCGGGAGAAGGTATTTGGGGTTGATGATCGTGCTGCCTTTCTTTTCTTGGTTTCATGGGTTTCTGGAGAAGAAGAATTTCAGAGCTGTATACTTTGATAATAAATGAATCTTAGAACCTTTGTTTTATCCAGAAACCAGTGAATTCCTAACTTCCATAAGCGAAGGCACGCAAATATTTAAATGGGTATGATAAAGAATTGGAGAATTTCCCAAATGTGTCTTTATTGCAAGAAAATTAATACGTCGGCTTGGAAATTTAAGGAGCATCAAACAATTTGCTGGAGGAGCTCAGCCGAACGGGTCGAGGAGAGTCTGTGGGAGGAGGGGAATGAAGGAACTATTAACATTTCTGAAAGAAAACTTGCATCGGGACCGACGACAATCCTCACATACGCTGCTCGACCCACAGAGTTCCTCCTGCAGACTGTCCCTCCAAATTCCAGCTTCCGCAGTCTCCCGCGTCTCTTTGGAAAAAGAAAGGCTGTGGCGAGGGTGGTTTGGAAAATGGGGGAAAAAAAACAACTGTAAATGGTCTTGGGTCTGCGTTCCGACACCCTCTCTGCTCGAGTGGAGTCCAAGTCAACGTGCACAACTTGTACCGCAAGTGGAGCCACAGTCACGGCTTCCTCCTTCTGGACGCACTCGCTCCGCCCACAGGTGACGCGCAGCCAGGTGCTGCGCCCAGGTGAATGGGCTGACGGTGTTGGCTGCGACCTTTCCCCCGCCATTACCTGTGAGAGGACGGCAGGCAGGCGAAACGCTATGGCGTTCCTGCAGGCTGGCCTGGGTCGCTGTGTCTGCGCCTTTTGGCTGGCGATCGTCTTCGACGCGGTGGGGCTGACCGTGCTACTCATCGGCGTGTTCTGTAACATTTTCTTCTACGACTTCCTGATCTACGCCGGCTCCATCGTGATCTTCATGAGCTTGATCTGGTGGATCTTCTGGTACACGGGCAACATCGAGGTGCCGCTCGAAGAGTTGGAAGACGACGTGGGTCTCAAGAAGGAGACTAAGTTGACAGGATTCTTCAGGAGTGTCTCCATGAGAATCTCGCGAAGTTTTAGGAGCAAGGAGGGCAGGATGCCGCCCGGCACAGTGACCAACCGGACCAGGGAGCCGGTCCGCTCGATGGGTCCCAGGAAGAAAGAGAGTCCAGTTAATCTCTGCGCCAGTGATACGCCTCTGAAGACCCTCTCTGCTTCTGTCAGCTCCGAGGTAAATTTCAGCCCGATGGACAAAGCGACAGACGCAGGAAACCTAGCCATCTGAACCTGGTGGGTAATGGTGTTGATTAATCCACTTTAGCGAAATAAATCGCTTTAAAGTTATATTTTTACTTTGCATGGAGAGTTTGCCCCCGTAGTTAATAATTAACCGTTCCTATCACTGGGCCATTGGGAAATCGACGGGTGAGAACTGAGCTGTTTACAGTGCAGAGTGTTACTGGGTGGGGACTTCAATCCCAACTTCGTTTTCGAAAATCTGTTCTGCAGGCGGGCAAGGCCCTCGAAGGGTTTCGCATGTTTTAAAGACTTTAGACAGGGACGATTTGTGTGAAAGTTGAACACTATCATCCTTGCATTCCTCTGTGCTGTTTCGTGACACCATAATTGAAACTGATTACCCTCAGTGAACAGCAACTTTCTCTTATCCTGTTTGTGCCTCACTGTTGTCCAATTGAAAGTGCTGATAAGCCCGAAACGCGCTGTACCAATAGTCACATGATCTTATATCTTTATTTTCTTTTTCAATATTTTTATTAATTACTTGCATAGACGAATACAAAATACATTATGGTATTATGGAAACAGAAACAAGATTGAATTTCCCCATAACTATGTATTGTAAATTAACCATAATATTGAACAGGTATATTTTATTCTAATCTAAAGCAAAAACAAAACCCCATAATAAAATAGGAAAAACGAGAGAGGGTAAAACAGAAAACAGCTGTTTGGTTAAAAGAAAAGAAAAAAAATCTCTGACATATAGTCGTAAGTTCAAACATATAATAGCCATCTTCATTGCTGAACGAATCGAAAATTGTGAAAGTAGTTCCAAAATCTTGTCTAGGTATAGAAATAGAACACCTAATCTTCTCTAGATTTAAACATGACATAACATCAATCAACCAGTGGGCACGAGTAGCCGGAGCGGCATCTTTCCAGTTAAGCAACAAGACTCTTCTGGCTAAAAGAGAAATAAGAGCCAAAATATGCAAATCATTCTGCTTAAGAGTAAAATGATTGTACACTTATATCTTTTATTACTACGTAATCCGCAAAATACATATATATTTCACCAATTTTACTTACATTCAAAGTAAAATGTCCAACATCAATTTCCTTTGACTTTCAAATAAATTCTATTTTAAATAGCAAAAATATCTAAAATCTATGTTATAGTAGTAAAGCATAACTTCAGTTTAATAATGGAACAAAATCAAATCAAAAATATATATAGCACAATAACTGAATGAAAAGAACTTTTAATGTAGCAAGGTTTTTGTTACAGATATGGAGGATTACAGAGACAGGTACCTATAATGTTGGTGTGCTCTTTTATTACTGAACAGAAGTAATTGCTACACTAACACTACAAGTGGAAATGCAGAGGCTCCATAATGAAGATAGAGTTTCCACAATGAAAGCAGTGAGAGATGACCAAGTTCTCTCAATCTTCAGTTAGATAGGATCCAGTATTATCACCCCCAGGAACTGATGTTTATGTTTTTCTTGTCATAAAGGGGAACTTAGCCATACGGCATAATGGACATGCTAGTGGAGACCAGCAGTTTAAAAGACTGCTATTCAAGACAGAAGCTCTGGATTTTCTTAGTTGTACTCCACAGAACATTTATTATTCTTCTGAGGCCAGGTTTTGCCTTCAGTTCTGATCTCAGGAACACTGTCAAGTAATGGACAGAAGTGATTCAAATAGAAGGGTCAGAGCTACCTTCTCAAAGGAACCTCAGAAGAATAAGAAATGTTTCCTGGAGTAGAATGAGGGATACTTGTAAATCTGTTAGAATTCTTGGATTTACTGAGAAGATGATCATGATCTGGACGATGGAATTGATGGCTTTGTGGCCAGTTTGTGGATTATGATAAAAATAAGTAGGAGAGTGAGTCATGTTAAGGAAGCAGGGGATTTGCAGAAGGATTTGGACAATTTAAGGAAATGGTAGATGGAATACAGCATAGGGAAGTGCATGGTCATGCACTTTGGTTTAAGGAATAAAGGCATAGACTATTTTCTAAATGGGCAGCAAATTCAGAAATCAAAGGTGCAATGGGACTTGGGAGTCCTAGTACAGAATTCCCCAAAGGTTAACTTGCAGGCTGGGTCAGTAGTAAGGAAGGGAAATGCAATGTTAGAATTCTTTTTGAGTGGACTAGAATATAAAAGCAAGGATGTAATGCTGAGAGTTCATACGGCACTGGTCAGACTACATTTGGAGTATTGTGAGCAATTTTGAGGCTCCTCTCCAAGGAAGAATGTGCTGGCTTTGGAGAGGGTCCAGAAGAGTTCTACAGGATTGAAAAGGCTAACGCGTGAGGGGTGTTTGATGACTTAGGGTCTGTACTTGCTGAAGTTAGAAGAATAATTGAAGCATACCAAATATTGAAAGGCACAACCTCACTATAGAAGGAACAGAGATTGGGTGGAATTTCTTTAGCCAGAGGGTGGTGAATCTATGGAATTCATTGCCACAAATGGCTCTAGAGGCTAAGTCATTTGGCACATTTAAAACTGAGGTTAATAGTTTTTTCATTAGTAAGGGCATCAAAGGTTATAGGGAGAAGACAAGAGAATGGGGTTGAGAGGGAAAATAAATCAGCCGTGATTGAATGGCCTAATTCTGTTCTCATACCTCATGGATGTTAGGGTATTCCTACCTTTTCTGTTTCTCTTTCCTGCCTCATGTGATCTCTCTCATCATCTCCTGTTGGATGTGATGGAAGTTGCTGTCTCCTTCTCTCTTTATTTCGGCTGCATGGCTCTCCCAGCTCAGAGATTTCATTGTGATGACAAGATGGACATCTGTTACCTTCCAAGAGGAGGTGATGCAACCCAGGCTATATATCAACACATGAAACAACTGCTGTCTGTCCCCTGCACCAGGCCAGAGTTTCTAGGGTAGCCAGAATGCAGTCCTGAGCCCAGAGTTTCAGCATTTGGTTTTTGTACCACTTGTCCTAGCCTGATCGACACCAGGCCTTACAGGTAGACATTATACATTGCCGAGGTGGCTCAAATCAGATTGATCCATGCATTGATGAGATCACTTTAACTAGTTCATTGTCGCACCATGGTAGCAGAGGGCTGAGCCCTCAAGTGTGCTGCTGGCACAGCACAGAATAGCTTTGGGGAGAGCAGGGTCTTGTGCCAGGTTCCTGGCACTGTAGGGCTATCAGTAATGCATGCCTGTATGGATAATGCTGCAAGATCCCTTTTGTATTGATTCCACTCACAGTCTCACTACTTGGTACCCATTCTCAGTGCTAAACAAACAAGAAAGGAAATGTCTCAGGTGAAAGGTGATATATAGTATTACTCAGCCAATGTGTACTGTGGTCTCAGCATATTTGTGAATTGAATGAAGTAAGATTGAGTTGTGTATCCAAGTTTGCAGTAAATTAGAAGTAAAAATAAGTTGTAAGAAACTACAAAGGGGAGATGGAAGAGAGACTGCAGATATTGGAAAATGAGATCAACACACACAAAATTCAGTGGGTCAGGCAGCATCTATGGAAGGATGGAGACAGGTGGCAGGAGGCAGGTCGAGACCTTTCTTAAGGACTGTAAAGCAGAGACACAAGCAGATTGAGTGTTTAAGGCTATGATAGATGTACTATACATACCTTTTTTGATTCCAGAAACAAGTTAGAAGTTTGGTGCCCATGATAGAGCTTAATAAAAACTATTGCATAAAAAAATGTTGAATGATACACTGGCATTCATCTAAATAGGATGCAAACAATAGGGGGTCAGGGTGTGTCAGACTCCAGGTGGAAGATTGCTTCAGATTTTGGGTATAAAGCTTTGGAAGCCTTTTGAGGGCTTTTGTCACAGAAGTACTAGTTCAAAAATAGAGATTATGAAAATGATATTCATAAACTGTTTTCTGACTGTGTTAAACCAAAAATGATATCTTTATTGTTCATTAATTAAAGGGGGTCATGGAAATTTTCAAATTAAGGTATGATCCTCGACCATAAGTTATCGCTCCTGATATTGCATTGGAATTTTAATCTAGAGCCAGGGTTCCCAACCTGGGATCCATGGACCCCTCGGTTAATGGTAGGGATCCGGGGCATAGAAAAGGTTGTGAACCCTTGATCTTGAGTGCACTGCATAAATCCTCACATGGAGCTAATATCCAAAAAGGAGACATTGAGAGACTGCAGATTTAATAACAGAACCAACTTGGTATGGAGGGAGATGATATATCATTAATGGGTGGAATATAGGGAAAATGTAGATTGATAGAACAAGATAGTGTGGTAGGTAATTCATACTACACCTTATTTTGTATTCTGTTTATATCCCCACAATTAGGATGAATTTAAAACTGAAATGAAGGAAGGGTTTCAACTTGTTTTCCCTGAGCCTGTACATTGAATAACATGAATGTGTTGAACATTGGAGGATAAAGACTACATACTTTTAATCAATATTACACAATTTTATGTTTACCAGTTTAAACAAAAATAAAATTAGATTTTGAATAGAAGTACTTACAGATATTTGCTCTGGCAATTGATTTTCTTGTATTTCCAAATTCAAGCAATACAAGGTAATCATAACTTCACTTCGTGTCCATAACAAACATTCGTACTTGTACACCATTAGCTGTGGTCACAAGTGAAAATCTTGGTTACACTTTTGTATTTGCTCCTGGGATACCAGTTGTTGTATCCTTGTTGGGACTGAGATCAGCACAGCCAAATGATTGGACTCGCATTTTACCAGGTCTCTGCAAATGATCTATGTTACCGGAAAAAAAAGTCAAGATTTAATGATTTATGGATTGGGAAGAAATTCTGTGAATACACTGATATCTTCCTCAGTGCTCTGATTCCCCTTGTGAAGATCATTAATGGCTCAGAATGATTTTTGAATTCATTCATCGGATGTGGGTGTGATCGCAAGCTGTTACTGTACATCCTTGAGATCCAACTGAAAGGGGGGGGGGATTTTAGGGTTTTGACCCAGTAATAATGAGCCCATGGAAATGTATTTGTAAAATAGTTAGGGGTTTGATGCTTAAGCTCACCAGGTTTCTGCAATGCCTTTTGTTGATGGCAGACACAAATTATTGTGATTGAGGGATTACCTTTACAGTATCCTATATGGTCAATCACATGGAGTGGATCAAATTGGCCGGAGGCTCCCTCCTGTGATTGTGAGCACCTCAGGATAAAGCTGAAATTGATGATGAACTTGACCCTACTGAATGAGGAATATTGCAAAGGCCTTCAGCTTCATCCTGTGCACCCACTTACTGGGCTTTGCAAAAATTGAAAACTGTGATGTTCATGGAACACACTGTTTCTACTATTTGGCATATAAAAAATGTCCAGTGTGTTATCATTACCAGACTGGCATTTCATTCTTATCCATTTCCTGTGATGCCTTCTACACTCCTCAATCAACCAGGGTTAATTCCTGGTTTGATGATAATCCTGTGGAATGAAATATGTTGAACCATGAGATTTCAGAAAATACTGGTGTAATGCCCTAGTTAAGACTTTTACTGTTATGCTTATATGTATTTCATTTTATTAGTTCTGCAAGAGCAATCTGTTCTGCTTTCAGCTTGTTTGGGTTTGAGCTGAGATACAGGGCTTTGTTGTTCAACTTAGGAATCTGGTGTCAGCCATTCAGGATGGTGGAATCAGAGAATACTAGGTGGAGAGGAGAGGCTTTATGAGGAACACTGGTCGAGGTTTTTTTGGCGGATCTGGGAGAAGACAGGAGGGAAGATGGCTGAGGATGCTGTCCCTGTTGCACGAGGTGCTTTGTGCAGATGAACAGATTCAGTGAGGAAGGACCGATACTCCTGTGGGAGAGCCTGTTTGTTCCAGATGGATTTTGAGCAACATTCGGAAGGTGGTGTGTGCTTTCACACAGACCAAGGGTCCAGTGTGTGAGTTGCAGATAGGTTCAAGATGAGCTCCAACTTATGTGCACATTTAACTGTTTAATTATAATGGTCTCTTTTTTGTTTTTTTTTCTTTAATAACTCTTTTTGTTAATGTTCATAAGTATACTTTCTTTATAATTGTATGCAGTGTACAATCTGTTACTTCTTCCTGACAGACGATTTCAGGGGGGCAGTAAATCACACGGGGTTTGGGTGGGCCAGACATCCCAACCTCACAGGTTTGGCAGGACCAAGGTCATATACACCTCAGATATACGGAGTCTGAGAAGGGTGGGTTTCTCGCCGCAGAATCCAGTGGCTGTTAGCGAGGGACTAACGAGCTGCATTTCCAGAGATGCCCAGTAGAAGGGGGTTTCACTGGAATCTAATAGTGGTGTTACTAATGGACAGCAGAACTTCACAGCTGTACAGTTTTGAGTTGGTAGTTTGATCTGAATTATTTGCATGTTGTAGCTCCACACATTAAAAAGCATATAATCCTTGAAAGGTACTTGTCTCCAGAAGTGGCAACCAGTCCTACAAATAATACCATGGACAAACCATCTGCAAGTGATTTGGTTTTGATGAGTTTTTTTTTCTTCCCACTTGTTGTTTCTCTCACGAGATACCATAAAGTCAGAGGCATGTCTTTTTGCAGTCATACTGGTTCAGTTAGTCATCTTGCTTTTGAACCACTAATAATGAAGCTGGGCATTGATACTGTGTACCTTTGTTGCCCTTCATGAACGTATTTGTGTTTCTTTCATGTTAGTATCTGTAAATCCAGAATAACTGATTCTGATTTATATTTTTACAGAACCCATTACCAGCATGAAAAGAAGAATTGCAGAAGTCTGAATGTTGGCTGTCAGTTTACATTTATTTAATATTGTTATATATCTTTAGGAAGGGGATTTAGCTGTTCTGACATTATACACTATATTACTTGCTATTGTTGCCGTTTCTTTTCTAGAGAATGAAAACTACTGATCAATGAATGTTAATTGAAGATCATTTCGCTGATCTGAATTGACTGTTTTAATTGGTGCTTTAATAACTATGTTGCATTTATATGTATTAGTTCACTTTGCGGAATTAGGTAAAAATTCATTTTGTAGGTTAAAATATAATTATAATTTTTGTTATGTTATTATAAATTATCACAGTTTCTTACATGCCACCATATAGGATTTGATGAGGGTGCCAGAAAGAAGCTTTCCCCAAAAAATTATGGCAAGAGCATCCTCTCTTTCAGAGTCAATTAGCAACAGGCATCAGTTCAAGGAGACCACTGAGATATATCAGATGAAAATGTAATCAGTTTGACTGAGCAAACAATCACATTAAAGGCTTCTCACAAGCAGCGTACAAGGAAGCAAAAATCACAATTTAAGCACTGTGCCCTCTAAGCTGCGAGGGTATGTGGGCTGCATGTAACAGAAATGCTCCTGTGCACATAGCCTTTGTTGCTGTGCAGGCAAAATTTTCTTCTATATAATGTTTTATTAAAGCGCCACACAGTTTTAAGGCTGTGTAAAAATTCCCTGAACAGAGCAATGGTTTAGCCAAGCAGCTGTAGAAGAAATTAGAGGGAACATTGATTTAAAGTTTATTTTTAGTATAATATACCGGGAACTAAATACAGATTAAAACACAGAATTATGATTTAGATAGAAATGCAATCAGAATCAGGTTTATTATCACCAGCATGTGATGTGAAATTTGTTAACTTAGCAGCAGCAGTTCAATACAATACATAATCTAGCAGAGAAAAAAAAACAAGTAAATCAATTATGTATATTGAATAGATTTTAAAAAATGTGCAAAAATGGAAATACTGTATATTTTTTTAAAAAGTGAGGTAGTGTCCAAAGAATCAGATGGCAGAGGGGAATACACTACTTTTCTAAACTATGTTTACTTTTTTATTTAAAGTACCTTATATTTTGAAATACTTACAGTATACGGTACATTCGTAAAAGTAGTTGATTAGGTTCAGAGTGTTCACTAAGTACAAAATTTTCACCATCCTTGGAAAGCATAATTGCCTTTTGAATTCATTAAATTCACATCAGTATAAGTGATTTTTGATTAGACAAGAGTACTGGAGCACCAGCATGATCCTTGGGATTTGTACAATAAACCATTCACAATTATATTTCAAATCTAATGTGTGTTGTATGGAATAATGCTGATGAATGCTGGTGTTTTGATATTATTGCTACCTCATAACTCAGGCTATCATAATTTAAACTCATCAGAATTTGCATCTTGTAACATATCATAACTATTCATTTATATGTGTCTCATAAATATTCTAATAGAAATTAATACTTCCATAATCACTGCATTGGTAATTTAAAAGAAATGAAGAAGCTACTAAATTAATTATAATTAGAGAGCTTTAGATTACACTGCTTTATGTTCTATAACTTATTAAATGTAAAACATTTATTACAATTATGATTTCAGTTTCATTATATTTGTCTTTAAAGTGAGAAAAAAGTTGTCCCTGCTAATATAATTGTAGTGCTTAGATTTCTGTTGGCTGACTGTATGCCCTTTTGTGAGCATTTTTATTCATCATTGTTAACTCTTCTTGCTTTATGCATATTTTAAAATGGTAAGTTCAAATCTTGTAGACTCTTAAATATACTGTAAATAACAAAGGTGGAATGTGTCCATCATTGAAAGGAAGTTACAATTAAAGTTTCATCTGCTAATTTTTTAATAGTTGGCAGCAGCTTTTTATTATTTCTCTATTTATTATTTCTCCATGCATGAAAATTACTTGGTCACAAAAGTATGATCGAAGTTTGTTTTTGTGATCAATTACATCCTGCAACACCAGCTCCAGTTTAAACACTAACAACCAGACATGACTTCAAAAAAATTAATTAAGCTAGTGTGTTATTTGTAAGTAAAGATATAATAGAGTTACAGAATCATATAGCAAAATTGGCCCTTTAGTCCAACATGGCCATCAAGTACCATTCTACAGCAATGACATTTTCCAGCTCTCACACTGTAACCTTCCCCATGCCAAGACTTTTTAAGTGCTAAATAAAAAACTTAACTGTTGGGGGAGTCTTTATTTCCAGCAGCCCCTCAGGCAATATGTTCAAGTTTCAAAAACCCTCTGGATGACATTAGTTCTTTCTCATGTTCCCTCTAAAACTATCCTTACTCTAAACCCATGTGTTTTATTTTAGGCAGCTCTGCAATAGGAAAATGTTTCCCACCATCTGGTCTGCTTAGGCCTCTTATAATGTGGCACATCTCTATCAGGCCCCCCCCCTCCCCCGCTTCAGTTTCCTCTGGTCCGAAGCACATCCAGCCTGTCCTGTCTCTCCTCATTTCTGAGACACAAACCAAGCACTCTGGTGGTGACTTTCCTCTGCACTATCTCCAGTGCAATCAGTTCCTTTCTGTCAAGGAAGGAAAATGTACACAGTCCTCCAACTGTGGTCTAAATTATGCTTTATATAGCTGTGTGATAACCTTCCTACTCCTACATTCGAAACCCTGGCTAAAGCATGCATCTTCTTAGGCTACATATACCAATCTTCTCAACACAGTTACCTCTTTAAAAAAATGGTATCGAATTAATTACACCAGATCTCCCCTTCACTATATTTTTGCATAGTAGGGGAATTAAGGGCTGTGGGGAAACGGCAGGTAGCTGGAGATGAGTCCATGGTCAGATCAGCCATGATCTTATTGAATGGTGAAGCTTGCTTGATGGGCCAGATGGCCTACTCCTGCTCTTATTTCTAATGTTCTTATGTAAAGCTCTTTAATTAATCCTGTCTCTCCAATATCTCCGGAAACACAAGTAAAATGACCCTAAAAGGATGTTGGATCTGTATAATGGGAAATGTAATAAAGGTTGTTGCTCAGTTAAATTAATCATTAATTCAAAGTAGATCTCAATTCATCACCAGGAAGTGTATATTACTTTTATTCATGGCTTATATATTCTAAAATGGGACATTTGACACATTGTGCGGAGTGATAACCATTATCAGCTCAGACAAGACATGGAGGGAACAGCTAGGATTAAAAAAATCAAGGAACTTGAGATCCCATTAACTCACCTCGTAGGTATCTGACCTCTATTTTGATAGTGACTGATTAATTAATTGAGTTAATTGGATCCCCTAACAATGAGATTGAGTGCCATAGCTTTTCTTTTAATCCTGCATGCCAGGTTTTCAAGAGGCTGGGAAACCCAGCAGATGATGGAGGGTGATCAAGTAGGTGATTACATTTCTAGCTCTAATGCGTCCTGCAAGGAATGGGGTAGTGTTGAAGGAAGCACTCCTTTTTCTGACCTACCATTCATATTGGATTCCCCTCTAATCAATCCTCCTGCACTGCCCACTCAGCCCCAAGTCATGCCTATGATTGGTCGTGTCCTCTGCTTTATCAGACCCCATGATGAGGTCACTTTGCGGTTTGAGCCTCCCTTCAGCTATATTGTTCTTCCTCTGTAAATGATCACCACCACTCTACCTGAGTCCATGATCTCTCTCTCCCTCTCCCTCCACTACTAGGTAGCAAGAGATCTCCGACCTTGCTGCTTACACTCAGCCATCCTCTCAACCTGTTGGGTTTATTGGCCAGGAAGTGGAGACATAAATGAGCCTGGCTGCTATCCACACTTGCTACATTCCACCATTTATCCCAATCACTGAGTAACACAATTACTGTATTATACCTTTATTTCACTCTTTTTAACAAATCAAATGCATGTGACTTGTTTTATGGCTGAATTTACTTGTTGCAAACCTTTTAGAGAGCTCAATGTCTTTCAATTTTGTTTGTGAAAAGTCTTACTTATTTTTAAGCATGCACAGGAGGCACTGCCTCACAGCACCAGGGGCTAGGATTCATCTCTGGCCTCAGATGCTGTCTGTGTGGACTTTGCATGTTGTCCCTGTGACTGTCTGCTGGGTTTTCTCCTACATCTCAAAGGTATATGAAGTGGTAGGTTCATTGGCCACCGTGAGTATTCCCTAGTGTATAAATGAGTGGCAGAAACTGGGAGGGTGTTCATGAGGATATTAGGAAAATAAAAAGTGGAATTAGTGTAAATGGTGGCTGATGGCTGAAAGGTCTGTTTCCATGCTGTATCTCTCTATGACTCTATGAACAGATTACGTAATGAACCTCTCTGAAGAAATTGTCCTTGGAAATTACTTAACCCAACATCTTCCAGAATTTCACATTCCACAAATGCCTTGTGGAACACTACTGGTAACTAGTCATCAAGTCAGCCATAAACCATTACCCTCTACGTATTGCAACTGAGCCAATCTTGGATAAAATTTATCACTCTCCCTTGGATGCTTTGACTTTTCTTGATCTTTTGCCACGTGAAGCAGTGTCAAGAGCTTTGCTTAAAATATTAATTTTTCATCTGTGCTCTACCTAGTTAGACTTGGCAACTGTCGAACTGTCTATAGTTGAACCTATTCCTTCTAGTGGTCCTTAGGTCTGATTAGAAACTGGATTCTAAGACCGTTTTTATTTTTGAGACCCCATGCCAAACCCCTGCTAAACCCCAACTAAAAGTATGCCTGAACTTATATAAATAGCAGTAATATAGATCTACCATATAGCTGATTATTTCATGTAGAGGTTTATGGTTGTTTAGTTCATAGTAGCTCAGCTACTAGGAAATCACAGAATATTTCCCTAATAATATAAATGCACACAGCACAGTATGAAAGGCCTACACAGAGTGGGCATGGAGAGGATGTTTTTAATAGTCTAGGAACAGGGGACATCACTTTAGCACAGATTCACCGCCCATCTTTAGCCAGAAGGTAGTGAATCTCTGGAATTCATTGCCACAAATGGTTGTAGAGGTCAAGTCATTGGGTATATTTAAAGCGGAGGTTGCTAGGTTCTTTATTATGAATGGCATCAAGGGGTATAGGGAGAATTAACAGGCAAATGGGGTTGAGAGGAAAAATAAATCAGCCGTGATTGAATGGTGAAGACCTGACAGGCTGAATGGTCTAATTCTGCTTCAAATGATCTTATGGTCTAACATGTTGTAAATGTTCTCATCTCATGTTCTATGCAAAACATATCTGCAAAAGGGATTTAGACAGCCAGTGCAATAGTAAGAGTGAGTTGGTTGTTTTAGATGATTTTTTTTTCTGCTGAAAATGAAGTCAATAGCTTGTAAAACATTCCATGGCATTATATGAAGAACAGGCCATAGTCCTCCCAAAATACTTTTTCAACAAACACCAAAAAATTACTGCTAAGTCACTTCACCGACACCTGAGGAATCTAGATTTGAGCAAAAGGTCTGTACTTCATTGAATGTGTAGGTGCATATTTCCGAGAAATGTTGTAATGTGCTCTATACTGATTTTCTAATGGAGTGTTTAGTTAGACTTAAAAACATTATATCATCAGATATGGTATTAATAAGATATAATGTAGCTGAGTACAAATAATAATGTTTACCTGATATGGGAGAATGAAGCAAGTGTGGATCATGTGAGTGGTGTTGCTAAGCTTCATCTCCTACACTCAGTAACTATGATGCTCAAGTTACACTCTCCCAGGTGCTTTTACTGGTCTATTTTACTCCCAGCTCTTGCCTGACATGGCCTCTGGGGCAATCAACATAGACATTTCCAGAAACTGCACAGGATTCTGTTATCTTCTATAGAACAGAGATATTAATTACATCCCTTATGATGATTCAATTAATAGACACATTGTCTGAATCAAGTACTTACCTCCAAAACTGCAGTATAAAGAATTCAAGCAACCTTTAACATTACTTACGGACTGGTTTAATATATCCCCTTCGGACACAACATATCTGGGATAAGTTCCATGCACAACTCAATGCATACATGTATGGAAATACTGTATTTCTGAGCCAACATATTCATTCCTTTTGACGATATCATATAAATTGGATAGGGCATCTTTTAAGCATGGCTCCATCCAAATAGCTGAATGCCTTGCCTTCCAATGAGTCTAATAAGCTGATCTGAAGCTCTGAATAATGTAGTTTTAGATATATTGAATGTAGATGTTGTAGCTCTGTGAATGACTTGAAGCATTTTGGTGGTGTAATCAATAGCAACACACACAAAGTGCTGGTGGAACTCAGCAGGTCAGCCAGCATCTCTGGAAATACCATTGACTGTTTATTCATTTCCACAGATGCTGCCTGACCCGCTGAGTTCCTCCAGCATTTTGTGTGTGTTGCCTTGGATTTCAAGCATCTGCAGACTTTCTCGTATTAGTGTCATCAATAGTTAACTTTCCACTTAATACAATTACCTCTGTCAGCATCAAGGTCATTGCAACAATTCTTTTGATATTTATCATTAGCACTGGAAAAGTACATTTAAAAGTCAATATTTTCCATTTAATAGAAACAGAGATAATGAAATTTGGAGAGTTAATTAAAAGCCCTTTGTCACAATTCTAACTTCCAGTTCAAATACAGAAGAACAGTATGAACATTTAAAAATAAAATTTTCTTAAAATAATGTTCACAATTAATTATCCAGCAGATAGGTATCCAGGTAAAATTAAAACAGAATTAAGTTCTAAGTAAGTGTTTTCATTCTATGAGTTAGTACTTAGGTCAGACACTGGATACTGCATCGAGATTTTGTTACACGACATGACAAGTGATAATGGAAGTCAAGTTTCACTGAATGCTTCAGGCACCAGACAAGTAGTAAGGTGCATCTTTAAACTCTAGTGCTGAATTAATCTGTTATTTGACCAACATGGCACCTTGGTAAAAAAGTTGCAGATTCTACTTGTTTAGAAATTAGTTCAAAAACTAAAGTAAATTGCTAACAGTTATTAAAGAAGTTACACAGAATTTTGGAAGCTAATCTTTTTAACAAGTTCCAATGCACAACACACTGACCTGGTTTTGGACAACTGTCTATTTCAAAGTCTTTCATGCTCTTCTGTTTAAAATAGTAATGGTTCATGGTCATTATTACTGAAGATCTGAAAGAACACTTCTGAAATACTTAGGAGATCTCATGGGACACTGCCAAAATTCCAACAATATTTGTCTGGAGAACTTTCTGAGAACTTTGCCTAAGTATTTGATACTTATAATAGTCTTATATTGATCACCAGAGGAAAGGAAGATTTCATCA